>NC_092226.1:67262790-67312790 GCF_036320965.1 Panulirus ornatus | reverse complement strand
TCTCTCTCTCTCTCTCTCTCTCTCTCTCCCCGCCTCAGTCTCTGGTAAATAGCCCGACTGCCATTATTATAGGTGTTTTCTCCGCATAATTACGACATTTGGCTGCATTTGATAATTAAATCATTATTATCATTATTATTATTAGTATCATCATTAGTAGTATTAGTACCAAGTCTCCCTTAGTGTGAGAATAATTAGAGAGAACGGGACGTTCCGCTGGTGACAGATCCGTGAACGGCAGCACCTGGCACTGTTGCTAACGGCACAACGGTCATCAACAGTAAGACCTCCACCACTATCATCACTTAAACCAGGAGGGCCTATCATCATCAGTTAAACCAGGAGGGTCTATCATCATCATTTAAACCAGGAGGGTCTATCATCATCAGTTAAACCAGGAGGGCCTATCATCATCAGTTAAACCAGGAGGGCCTATCATCATCAGTTAAACCAGGAGGGTCTATCATCAGTTAAACCAGGAGGGCCTATCATCATCATTTAAACCAGGGGGGCCTATCATCATCAGTTAAACCAGGAAGGTCTCTATCATCATCAGTTAAACCAGGAGGGCCTATCATCACGGGTTAAACCAGGAGAGCCTATCATCATCAGTTAAACCAGGAGTGCCTATCATCATCAGTTAAACCAGGAGGGCCTATCATCATCATTTAAACCAGGATGACCTATCATCACCAGTTAAACCAGGAAGGCCTATCATCACCAGTTAAACCAGGAGGGCCTATCATCATCAGTTAAACCAGGAGGGCCTATCATTATCAGTTAAACCAGGAGGGCCTATCATTATCAGTTAAACCAGGAGGGCTTATCATCATCAGTTAAACTAGAAGGGTCTATCATCAGTTAAACCAGGAGGGCCCATCATCATCAGTTAAACCAGGAGGGTCTATCATCAGTTAAACCAGGAAGGCCTATCATCATAGTTAAACCAGGAGGGCCTATCATCACCAGTTAAACCAGGAGTGCCTATAATCATCAGTTAAACCAGTAGAGCCTATTACCATCAGTTAAACCAGTAGAGCCTATTACCATCAGTTTAACCAGCAGGGTCTATCATCATCAGTTAAACAAGTAGGGCCTATTATCATCAGTTAAACCAGGAGGGCCTATCATCTCCAGTTAAACCAGGAGGGCCTATCATCACTTAAACCAGGAGGGTCTATCATCACGGACTAAACCAGGAGGGCCTATCATCACCAGTTGAACCAGGAGGGCCTATCATCATCAGTTAAACCAGGAGGGCCTATTATCATCAGTTAAACCAGGAGGGCCTATCATCATCAGTTAAACCAGGAGTGCCTATCATCATCAGTTAAACCAGGAGGGCCTATCATCTGTTAAACCATGAGGGTCTATCTTCAGTTAAACCAGGAGAGCCTATCATCACCAGTTAAACAAGGAGTGCCTATCATCATCAGTTAAACCAGTAGGGCCTATCATCATCGGTTAAACCAGGAGGGCCTATCACCCCATGGCTAGGTACGACCCCCTCCCCCCCCGTCCCTCCACGTACACCTGCTGTGTTGGTGGCCAGGTGTGTGACGACCTTCATACACCTGCTGTGGTGTGCCACAGTTGCCACAAACACCTCCACAACCACGACTAAAGCTACCACAGTCCATCCACATCACAGCCGCATCCATCACAACCACAACCACCATCACCACCACCACAGCTACTACAGCCTCCACCACCACTCCACGACCTTCTACACTACCACCACAGCAACCACTCAACCACCTGCACCACCAACCACTACATCTGCCACTACCACCACAGCTATCACAGCCTCCACCACCACCACCACAGCTACTACAGCCTCCACCACCACCACCACCACAGCTACCGCCACCACCATCACAGCTACCACAACCTCCACCACCGCCACCATCACAGCTACCACAACCACCACCCTCCCAGCTACCACAACTTTCACCACCACAGCTACCACAACCACCACCCTCCCAGCTACCACAACTTTCACTACCACAGCTACCACAACCACCACCCTCCCAGCTACCACAACTTTCACTACCACAGCTACCACAGCCACCACCACCACAGCTACCACAACCACCACCCTCCCAGCTACCACAACTTTCACTACCACAGCTACCACAACCACCACCACCACAGCTACCACAACCCCCCACAGCTTAAAGTGGATGGCGATAGAGCTATGAATATTTCTGTTGACTGTTGCCTGGAGGGAGTGGGCTGGTGGAGGTGAAGACCCCGGGAGGGCGTGGATGGAAGGGGAAGGGTTCCTCGTCGTCGTCGTGGTGTGGTGAGGAAGAGAAATTGAAAAGAGAAGAAAATGACGAGGGTAATAGACGCTCAGCCTCAGTATCCCCATTTTCTACGTGTGCGTCCCATGTTCTGCTGCGCTGGGCTAATGAAGGGATGGCTCATAGAATTGGTTTTAAAGAGGTGATTTTGGACTTCAGTGTGGGATTAGCGTGGAAATCCATAATATATATATATATATATATATATATATATATATATATATATTTGGTGGTGCAATTTGGTTACCGGTTAACAATAACTGAATTATGTTTTCTTGGTATGATTTGAAATCGTTACGTTAATTTTCATTTTTCATTACTTTGATTTTAACATTAGAAGTCATTATCATTATCATTATCATTATTGTTCATAATATTATTATTATTATTATTATTATTATTATTATTATTATTATTATTATTATTATTTAAGATGAATACTTTCCTCAAATAAGTATAAAAAAAAAGAGGAAATATGATAAGATTTTAGCTAGGATGATTGAATGGATAGGATATATTGCATGGTGACATGATCGTAGGCAAAATTAATATTGAAAATAATCTGTTGTTGAATGAAGGAAGGAAGCCATCATCATCAGCTCTTGTGGAGAAAAGCCCTTAACGTATTATGAAATACAGAACATAATACTATATGTATTTGCTGTACCCTAACGTGTAAATTATGTATTTGATTAAAATCTGTTTATGAAATGAAACTTTAATAGGGATAACTTTATTGCGTTGGAAACGCTCATGCAAGCTCCAAAATTTCTTTCATTATTAAGGCTGTATTTTGAAAATTATTTTGAATTGTAGACTGTAATTGCACTTTATTCCTACTGATCTGGGGAGAGAAGTTCTCAGGTCTTTCGTGTCGACAGTATTGGTCTGCAAACTTTATCGGGCGTCGTGTGGGTCACTGGAGTCTCAATAGATATAAAAATGATTAAAAAGAAATCCTTGGGAAGGGCACTGCAGTCCTTGGTAGGTTGCCGCATGATTTAATATTTTCGTTTTCTTCCATGCCTTCCGGTATCAGAGAAAACGAATAGGCGCACCTAAACTAGCGGAGTAACTAAAGTATTTTTTTTGTGTTGACACGATCGATGAACAATGACCGTCTTCTCAGAGCTCCTACCGTATTCCCCGTCACTCCACGCCTACGAATTAGTACATATGACTCCTGATTACTTCTTGCCCACCTTTAGATAATTAGCTCTTAATATATAAAAGAAATATACATGAAATAGGCCCAGCTCCGCAAACTGGTGAACAAAGAAGAGCATCGGACCATGTAATACTAACAGCATTAGGGAAGCACCACCTGCAAGCCAGGGCTGTAGTGATAGCTTCTCATATTGCCCGTACACGCACTGAATATTAAACTCGTGCCCGGAGGTTTTATAGAATTTCCCTTTATGGAATGAATATCAGAAGTCCAATTAAAATCGTGTTTTTTTTTTTTTTTTTTTTTCGTATTTCTAAATGTTTTCACTTTTTGATGGGAGGTACCGCGCCAGAGGGGTAATATGAAGTAATGTGCGGGAAGATTGCCCTGTGGGAAAGGGGGATACCGTGCCAAGAGGGTACTGTGTGGGGAAAGGTACTGCACAGGCAGGGTATTATGTGGGAAGGGTATTGGGAAAGACGCTACGCAGACAGGGTGCTGTGCAAGTAGGATATTGTGCATGTAGGGTACTGTAGGGAGAAGGTATTGTGCAGCAAGCGTGCTGTGTGGGAAGGGCTCTGTGAAAGAAGTGTACTGTGCAGGAAGGCGCTAGGACAGGAGAGGCATTGTGAAGACCAGCTTATACTCTGTGGGAGGGGCACTGTGCAGGAGAGGGACTGTGAAGACCAGCTTATTCTCTGTGGGAGAGGCACTGTGCAGGAGAAGGACTGTGAAGACCAGCTTACTCTGTGGGAGAGGCACTGTGCGGGAGAGGAACTCCAGTGAAAGTCTATTGTGCAGGATAGTCGCATTGTGAGCTGACGGTGCGGCATTAAGAAAGCTATTTTAGTCGATCATAAACGGAACGATTCTGAGAAAAAAAAAAAAACACCACCTGACATTGTACTCTGTACAGAATATACCACATAAGTAAAGGTTTATCAACCTTAAATAAAGATTTTTCCAGACGATTTTCCCTCTTCAGTTTCATCTCACTTCCGACCCTAGACCACAAGCAGACGTAAACAGACGCTTGACCAACTGTGTGTATATAGAGAGAGTTGCGACAGATACGGGTGATTGGGATGGGGTAAGTTAGGTTTGGGGGGGTTACAGCGGAATACATCAGTGTGGTTTACAGTCGGGTTTACAGGGAGAGCCCGGTTACAGAAGAGACGTCCTCCTCAAGTACCTCAGCGGCAACGAAGTAGTTACAGGGTTCATTAAACCTGAGACCTTGGGGGCAATAAAAGGACACTCCTTGACACCGTAATGACCCTTAAAAGTCGAGTCATTGGTCACGTAAACCATACCCAAGGGTCGTACCGTCGTGCTCAAGTACCTAGAGGTGGGCCACAGAAAACGGAGACGAGTGTGTGTGTGTGTGTGTACATGTGTGAATCAGCAATGGTCTTCCTAAGACCACAAGTGACGCGTATCTCTCACTGGGTGCGATCCGTCCGAACACTGTCTCAGTCGGTTTCGAAGCAGCGAGGCAGCGTGCCGATTATCTCTCCTAAGACATTTTTAATTCGTTAGCACGCCCAGATCTTCCTCCATATCTCACGAACGTAGATCTGATCACAATATGTCATCATATGACACAAAATATCCCACTGGATATTGACCCATAGTGGGTCAAATTATACAGAAAATACAATTATTCCTGAAACACCCTCAACACACTGCTTCACAACCAGTGCGAGACGGGCCGAACTTCTGGCTTACAACTTCGGCTCCCGACCCAAAAGTCATGACGAAATATTTAATGCCAGTTATAATAACACACAACCCAAGAGGTAAGTGTTGTCTCCACTTCTCCTATAGTATCAAGTATCATTAGTCATACACAGACTGGGAAGTCCACAAAATCCAGGGAACCATGTATTTATGATTACACCTTAATATTCATTGTAATTTACGTCTGTGGGTCTAAGTTTGTAGATGATGATGAAGCTATATCACACCAGTCTTAGGGGGAAGCTTAAAGAGGCTGAATGGAGATTGGATGAACGAGATATAATACGATTAAACTTACGTTCCTAAAGACTGTTTCAAAGTGGGATCAGTTGTGTGTTTTCCCCTCCTACGACGTCGACGCTCCATTCAAGCTTTGTGAGACCGTCGACGTACCTTTAGTCTCAGAATTGTGGGACAGAATACTTGATTCTGACCATATGAGAAGAAGAATACACACGTCCTCCTGTCGGCGATCTCTCCGAACTGAAATCTGAATTCCGTGTGGAGTGCGCCTTGAAGTTGCCGCCTCGCCTCGGACGTGCCAAATCTGAGAGAAATCCAAACTAACACGAACGCACGACGACCCACAACACCGTCACCCCCTCACCACCCTGCTGGCTCCCTGCTCCCTCCCGCCCCCACCCTTAACGCACCCAGGAAAAAACGGGGGTGAGGTTGATATAATCAGCCGTGGTCAACAACAAAGAACCATGAGGCTCGGTAGTATGTCTTTTTTTTATAGGATGGCCAAGGAAGGGAAGGTCTGGAGGACGTGGACACTGTCCGGCTGACGAACCCACCTCAGACTTTGACTGGCAGTAGAACTGTGAACGTGCCAGTCACCTTCGTAACATGACGGTCACCTTCGTAACATGACGGTCACCTTCGTAACATGACGGTCACCTTCGTAACATGACCGGTCACCTTCATAACATGACCTGTCACCTTCGTAACATGACCGGTCACCTTCGTAACATGACCGTCACCTTCGTAACATGACATGACGGTCACCTTCGTAACATGCCGGCCACCTTCATAACATGACCGGTCACCTTCGTTACATGACGGCCACCTTCATGGCGCGGAGAGTGAAGATGAAGTTGGTACCCTGGCTGAGCAGAACGCTTGATCTTTGCTGTCTCTTAGTTCCCGTTCGCGTTTACAGGAGGAGGCCTTTTTGAACGGCATCACCGGAGGCGTATACAGGAAGGGCGCCTTCAGAACGTCCACAACTGCATGTCTGCAGGAGGACGTCTTGACAACGTCTACAACTGCAGTAGAGGCACCTCCTCCCCAGCACCTTAGAACCTGCCTCACTCTATGTTCACTGTCCCTGAGTGCCACGTGTTACCTGTGCAGTCTCTCACACAGCGCCACAGGGGACGTGTTGACGCAGCCACGGGCGGCACCACAGGGTTGGACGCCGCTCTGGGTCCTTTACCTGCCGCTGCCGACGTCGCTCGGGTGACTGATGATGGCAGCGTGTGTGTGCGAAGCCGCCCCCAGGGGCACCACAACACAAAGAGGAGCTTCCTGGAAACATCGATGGGGTTTATGACCGGAGTCCCGATAGCGACGTGGCCAGCGACGTGAGAACGGCCAAGTCTTTAAGGCCGGACGTGGAGGGTGTGCGTCGCCGGGCGCTGAGCCCACCATCAGGAGCCGTCTTCACCCTCTGGCCATACAGGAAGTCACCGTTGTGCTATACCGCATCAAGTTTAGCAAAGGAGCTCCTATATATATATATATATATATATATATATATATATATATATATATATATATATATATATATATATATATATATAGCCACACTTCTTGGAGACTTCTTTCTCTTGCTACATACACATTCGGTCCCCTTACGCACGCTCCCTCGTCTATAGGAGGCAACGACGAACGACAGAGGAGGACGAGGGCCTATGTAACCTCACCTGAGGGTTAACCATCACACTCTGATCTTAGCCTTTGGCACGTGACCATCAGCACCATCAGGGTCAACACCATCCACTGTGGCGAGATGAGACGAGACGTCTGTCTCCTCACCTCCTCCTCCTCCTCCTCATTACCCTTTCTGACGATTAATTTGCTCGAGATGAAACCTTCCCAGATATTGGAATTCTGTACTGAGGCTTCTCAAACCAGATGGAACGATTCTTCTGGATATAATCGTCAGATTTGAAGACAAGGCGACACTGTGGTCAATCTTATGTCAAAAATACATGGTCACCAAGAAACAGCGCTCAAAAACCCCTTTTGTTTAAATCTCTACGTGTTTCACCGTTATCTACAGAAGCAAAACATTCGTTGCAATATATATATATATATATATATATATATATATATATATATATATATATATATATATATATATATATATATACAATACCCTCCAACAGCCAGGACTCGAACCCAGGACCTTTTCCGTGGTAGTCGGAAACGCTAACCGCTCGGGTATGATCGCCGCAAAAGTTCCTGGGTTCGAGTCCTGGCTGAGTTGAATGGTTTTCTGTATTCTATGAAAGTGTACATCGCCTTAGATAACCCACCTCCAGCTATTCCCAGCTAAAGTGAAAGCTAAAACCGTCCACCACTGCAGCCCAGTTAACCCCAATAGCTGTGGCCACAGCTGTAGCCGGGGGCGCTTACAATCAGCTGTATGCAGCTAAATCATCGGATGAAGCTATAGCTGAGCCACGCCAGCTAAACCAACAGCAGCCAAGGGCCCTTAAGTCAATGTTGACAGCGTTGGTTGGGTTCGCCAGAGCCTCCGCACTGTACCGCTGGACCGGAGCTGACTGGTACGTGGTACAGTCAATACTGGTCCACATGCGTGTGATGGAGTCGACTACGTGGGCCCACACAGCTCTATGGTACACTTGATTCTGATCCACAAACATGTGGTACAGTTTATTCTGGTCTGCAGGTTACACGGTACAGTTTATTCTGGCCCGAAGGTTACACGGTACAGTTTATTCTGGCCCGAAGGTTACACGGTACAGTTTATTCTGGCACACAGGGTACATGGTACAGTTTATTCTATTGTGTTATTTTTTTTAGGTAGAATGTAGCGAATTGCTGGAAGTGGAAGCGTCGCAGGTGAAGAGACTAAATTCTTGGTAATGTTTGATGGGATTGTGTTTGTGTTGACGTATAGTGAGTATGATTAGGTGAGGAACATGATGACGTAAGGAGCATCATAAGGTGAGGAACATGATGACGTAAGGAGCATCATAAGGTGAGGAACATGATGACGTAAGGAGCATCATAAGATGAGGAACATGATGACGTAAGGAGCATCATAAGATGAGGAACATGATGACGTAAGGAGCATCATAAGGTAAGGAACATGATGACGTAAGGAGCATCATAAGATGAGGAACATGATGACGTAAGGAGCATCATAAGGTGAGGAACATGATGACGTAAGGAGCATCATAAGATGAGGAACATGATGACGTAAGGAGCATCATAAGATGAGGAACATGATGACGTAAGGAGCATCATAAGGTAAGGAACATGATGACGTAAGGAGCATCATAAGGTAAGGAACATGATGACGTAAGGAGCATCATAAGGTAAGGAACATGATGACGTAAGGAGCATCATAAGGTAAGGAACATGATGACGTAAGGAGCATCATAAGGTAAGGAACATGATGAGATAAGGAGCATTATAAGTGATGAGGTAAGGCGCATGATTTGTCAGGGAACATGATTAGGTAAGGAGCGTTATTAGGCAAGGAGCATCATAAGGTAACGAGCATTATAAGGTAAGAAGCATTATGAGGTACGAGCATTATAAGAGACACTGGATCGTGTAGTGTTGGAAAAATGCAGCGAAGGCAATCGAAGCCACTCAATTGAGAAGGGTATTGGACCTAGACATAGAGGGTTTTGACACAGACAGAAAGGATTTTGACATAGACATAGTGTGTGTGGATCATTTGACGTAGACATAGAGTGTGTGTGGATCAGTATAGGGGATATGGGCACTTGGGAGTGACCTCCGCCATGCTATATAGCCTCGAAGGGAAGAAGGGAGGGATTGAGTGTCCTACGTTGGGAGAGCAATAAGGGATTGAATTCACATGATGAGATCTTGTAAGAACGCCAATAAGGGATCTGGGTAACGCCATGACATAAGGATTGCAAGTCTAAACTTCCTTGCACAAACATAGGCATCTAAAAGCTAAAGCAGGATGGAGATAAAGGTAAGAAGGACACAGATAAGGAGGAGAAAAATACGATGGACTCTTTAACTCATGACCAATGGTTTCCCTATGGTAAAGATATGCTGTGAGGTTGAGAGAGATGCACAGACTTTGAGACATCAATATTACTGGTTCATGATACACTCTCTCTCTCTCTCTCTCTCTCTCTCTCTCTCTCTCTCTCTCTCTCTCTCTCTCTCTCTCTATAGAGTGAGTCCTGAGGCTCTTTCTCGTACTCATAACAAGGCCCAGTCAAAGACGACAGTGACTGCAGGCAGGAAACTATGGGGAGAGTATTGTGAGTCAGTGAGGTTCTATGTGTCGCCTTTGCTCATGAGGGTGGAGGAATGGGACTTTGAAATGAGGCAGTGAGGGGGGGGGGGGGGGGGGAAAGTCGGGTGTCATGGGGCAGGGTGATGGGTAAGCCTCCTGGTGGTGAGTAAAAAAAATAAAATGAGTTTACACAGTCGAATGAGTAAGGCTTTCAGAATGCATCATTTTTCTTGAGCATGATAGAATCATGATACTCATACAAATCCTTAAAATCCCTAAAAAAAAAAAAAAAGAATCCTTAAAATCCCCAAAAAGAATCATGAAAATCCCCCAAAGAGAATCCTTAAAATCCCTAAAAAGAATCCTTAAAATCCCTAAAAAAGAATTATTAGAATCCCTAAAAAGAATCCTTAAAATCCCTAAAAAGAATCCTTAAAATACTAAAAAAGAATCCTTAAAATCTCTAAAAAAGAATCCTTAAAATCCCTAAAAAGAATCCTTAAAATCCCTAAAAAAAAAGAATCCTCAAAATCCCTTAAAAAAAGAATCCTTAAAATCCCTAGGGAGAAAAAAGGTATTTGTTTTAAAAGCTGTTTAACTTGAGGGCTGTACAAAGAATATAGATTAATCAGTTTGTGATTAATGTCGGCCATTAAAAAAAAGATATGCCTTCGCAGTAAGGTGACGGGAGATTAACAGCTCACGAGGGGGAGTAATTAGAGCCCGTCACGGAGGATTAATTGAGGATTAATGAGTCACACGAACCAATTATCACTATGATAATTTTGTTCAGGAAGAGTTGGGGGGCAAAACTGTACCTCATGTTTTGAGAGGAATGGCCTCGATACGCTATATATATTTTTTTTTTTTTTTTTTTTTTTTTTATACTTTGTCGCTGTCTCCCGCGTTTGCGAGGTAGCGCAAGGAAACAGACGAAAGAAATGGCCCAACCCCCCCCCATACACATGTACATACACACGTCCACACACGCAAATATACATACCTACACATATATATATATATATATATATATATATATATATATATATATATATATATGTATATATATATATATATATATATTTCTATGAGTCCACGGGGGAAAATGAAACACGAAAAGTTCCCAAGTGCACTTTCGTGTAATAATCACATCATCAGGGGAGACACAAGAGAAATATATATATATATATATATATATATATATATATATATATATATATATATATATATATATATATATATATATATATATATATATGATAAAGATATTCCCGTAAAACTCTGGACATAGACAGATATTTGAGCTGCATGAGGCAGCTAACATTCATGCTCGGGTGTGTTTATAGCCAACACACACAGAAACACATGGCGAGAAACCTGAGCCAAGATAATGACATACGAGAATCTCTCACACTTAACCAATTGTTGTTGTCCTCCTTCTCCTCCTCCTCCTCCTCCCTCTTCTTCTTCTTCTTCTTCTTCTTCTTCTTCTTCTTCTTCTTCTTTCTATCGTCTTCATCAATACCTCAACAATGCTTAATTCTGTGAAGTTAGATCCTCCATGAATTAGCAGCTTTCAACAAGATGAACATTTTCCTCTCGCTTGTCCTCGTCACCACTCGACAATTTTGGTTTGACTTTGAGTGTTTGCTTATTGCTATGGCCTCGAGAGCGGGTGGTCAGCCGGGGAGGGCGAGACTGTATGGCCTCCGCCTCTTACAATGTTTCATTATTTTCCCATATTTATTCATGCGGCGACGTATAATCTGAATATACAAAACACAGCGGAAACATGTGATAAAACGTATATCGTCATTCTTTGATGATGTAAGGGAGGAAAGTCCAGTACGGTGGGCAAACAGTGGTAGGAATGAGGAAGAGAACTTGACGAACACCACTGTGTATAGTTTGCAACCTCATCTTCTGTTATCATCAGTGGCTTGAACTGTAGAACATTCGGAACTGTGGAATATCCACTTTCAGTAGGGATGAATTTTAAGGTATTTGACAATGGTTGTAATGATAATATATGAGTATTAGAGTCATTGTGGTGTGTAGGGGGAAGGGTGTGGGAGCGTGGTTGGTGGGGAGGTGTGGAGGGCACCGGTATGGGAAAGGCGTAAAAATTGACAAAATGAAGAATTAGGGATTAGAATTTACTACCACGGGACGGTACGACGAGCCCTGGAGTACGATGGTACGACCCCTGAGTACGAAGGTACGACCTACAACAGGACGGTACGACCCCTGGATTACGATGGTACGACTCCTGGAGTACGATGGTACGACCCCCTGAGTACGATGGTACGACCTACACCAGGACGGTACTACAACCCCTGGAGTACGATGGTACGACCCCTGAGTGCGAAGGTACGACCTACAACAGGACGGTACGACCCCTGAGTACGAAGGTGCGATCTACAAGAGGACGGTACGACCCTGGAGTACGATGGTACGACCCCTGAGGACGATGGTACAGTCCTTGGAGCACGAGGGTACAGTCTATGAGCACGAGAGTACGACCACTGAGCACCGACGGTACGACCTCTGAGCACGACGGTACGACCCCATGGATATGAATAGTGTGACCTAAATTTAACCTGACCCCCAAAGACCAGGCCATGGTATCCCAAGGCATGGAAAATAACAGTAACACACAGACCAGCACAATGGCACTGGCTATGACGCTCTAGAATGGCAACATCCACACTTAAGGAAATAATGGCGACCATCCCTGGCTACACTTTGGCGCGAAACTTACTTTGATAAATAAAGGCTTCCAACATTGACAGCCGACCCTTGGTGGCAGGAGGATGGCAGAAGACGCAGTAAAGGCTTACATCCATCACACACCCGCAGGTGAAAGGACGGATATGGTATACATCGTGATAAACACAGATTACGTCTTCACTTCGGCTGTGAATCGGTTGATTTCGTAACATCCCTTCAAGGAACCTTAGCGCCGCCAATATTTTTCCTTAACAACATACTGTCTAAAAGTAATAATTCCATTCCAAATGTATTAGAAATGTTAAAGAAAATTAGTAAGGACAGAAAACTTATGGATTTCCAAACAGATATTATTACACTTTCCAAACAGATATTATTACACTTTCCAAACAGATATTATTACGTTCATTTTCTTTGTCTCTTGGCGGCGTCTTCGAAAGTTTTCATTCCTTTGGTATTTTTTTCAAAGTCTGTTGATTGTTTATCCTTCTGGGTAGACCACAGCATTACACACGAGGATAAAATTATAAAAAAAAAAAGTATGGTGAACTCTGTCGCTTGTTTCAAACAAATCCTGGTTCCCATAGGATGGCTGAAGATAAAAGAGTCGAATGACCGCTTGTAATCACTATGTTTGTGGATCTGTTTGGCTGGATTGGAGATATGACATGCGAATTCTTGTTGGGATTGAGTTAGCTGTGTCACAGGGTGGACTCATCGTGGGAACAAAATGTGAGTCACAGAGTTTAGCACTGTAGTGCTATAATTAACGAAAATATGCTAAGCTTTACCTGTAGTTACAGCATTAGCGTTTTAGTAAATAAAAAAGATGATTACATTTAAACTCATTCATTCTTGTTATTTTTAGGCTTATTAAAGAAACATGGGACTTTACAAGAGGTACCTCGTAAGGTGACATATAAATTAAATTCATTACTTGGATAAGATCGAGGAAAAGGATATCAAACGTATCACGTAAAAGATTTGTATAAGGTAACCTTAAACGTAAGGGGTACGTTTTCTCTCACACTTGTAAATTCGTTTTCTTTCCTCTGTTTAAGGGTATCTTCTATAAAGCCACGCGCACACACACACACACACACACACACACACACACACACACACACACACACACACACATATATATATATATATATATATATATATATATATATATATATATATATATATATATATATATATATATTACTAATGACCAGAAAGTTGCTGGCTCTTTAAGTTAGTGTCTGTGACCGATTGTAAGTGTACTGGGGTAGATTGTGGAGAAGGTTAAATTTGTTTTTTTTTTATGTGGATAAGTGGGGGAGAAATACAGAGAACTCTAAATAAACATTGTCAGTGGTTTGACAGGGTGGGTTACCACAAGAAATATATTCATGATTTACGTATGTGCTGGAAACAACCTGCGTTTCTCTATGTTAAGATGACGAAAATGAACGAGTCACCACGGAAGGGAGTGCTTTCGTTTTCTGTTACCCTCGCATTCATCATTGCCACTGGAGTTAGCTCTTCCACCATTAATGTTTAGACTTGATAACCCAAGTGACCCGTAGCCAATTATAACGCAGTTACCAATTTTGTTCGATAACATATACAACCATTGCATATATATATATATATATATATATATATATATATATATATATATATATATATATATATATATATTATCCCTGGGGATAGGGTAGAAAGAATACTTCCCACGTATTCCCTGCGTGTCGTAGAAGTCGACTAAAAGGGAAGGGAGCGGGGGGCTGGAAATCCTCCCCTTTCATTTTTAATTTTCCAAAAGAGGGAACCGAGAAGGGGGCCAAGTGAGGATTCCCTCAAAGACTCAGTCCTCGGTTCTTAAAGCTACCTCGCTAACGCGGGAAATGGCGAATAGTATATATATATATATATATATATATATATATATATATATATATATATATATATATATATATATATATATAGTGATACTTGATCGCCGTTTCCCGCGTCAACGAGATAGCGCAAGGAAACAGACGTAGAATGGCCCATACACACACATATACATACATATACATATACATACACAGACATATACACATATACACATGTACATATTCATACGTGCCTGCCTTCATCCATTCCTTGCGCCACTCCGCCCCACAGGAAACAGTATCGCTACCCCCTACTTCAGCGAGGTAGCGCCAGGAAAAGAGCTGTCATGTGTAAAGCACCGAAACCACAGCTCCCTATCCCCATCCAGGCCCCACAGACCTTTCCATGGTTTACCCTGACGTTTCACATGCCCTGGTTCAGTCAGTCCATTGAGCGTCGTTTCCCGCGTCAGCGAGGTAGGGCCAGTGTCGCAATAACTTCATGTTATTAGATAGAAATAAATGAGTGAATACTCTTGGAAAAAGTCAAGGATTAACACGACGGGGGGAAAAAATGAAAAAATATATATCATTCATGAACATTTACGATTCCAGCGGACGTCAGGACGCAATATATATATATATATATATATATATATATATATATATATATATATATATATATATATGATAAATTAATGTCCTCGTAGGACATAGTCTCATATATCCTGGATATATCATAGTGGACAGTGTGTTAGGAATATTGAAATTCGCATAAATTCGTGAAAAAATACAACGATTCTTGTGACAATGTATCAATAAAATCTTGCACTCTATGTTACAATAAAAGATAAACTCCTCCCCCCCTTCCCCTTGAACCCCTAACGAGTAAAATGAAAAAGGAAAATATATATATGTATATATACAGGAAAATTGCTAAAAGTTAGACTGTACTCTCACTCACAACAGTGGTGTTTCTGCTGAAAAATTAAATGAATACATAAAAGATGAAAAAAATGAATAAATAAATGAGAGATAAAAGATAGTTATACTGATTTATCCTTTTTTTTTTTTTAGTTTTAGTTTTATCGTAGATACGTGAGACTTTATTGGGGGCGTTAGTGAAGAGGGCAGATGAGGGAAATGGTAACAGGCGGAAACAAGATTGGAGTGAGTATTTTGAAGGACTGTTGACTGTTGTCGATGGCAGACGTCGAGTGTTATAGAGGTATGGGAGGTGAGAGAGTCATGGCAAGTAGGATGGTGAAAAGAGAAGGGGTGGTGAAAGCCTTGGTTCAGGTGAAGTGCGGATGGTGCTGAAGCTGCATTTCTTCAGAGGGGTGACCGTGTTGTTGATTAGTCATTTAGGGTTTTCATTGTACGTATAGATGACATTGAGGTACCCAGACTACAGAAGTTGGTTTCTGAGTTTAGGGGGAGCGCATGAAAAGAGATGTTGAGAGCAAGCGTGAACAGAAGCAGGTATGTTAGGTTTAGCTGTGCACAGAGACAGGTTAGTTCAGGTTTGGGTTTGAATAGAGAGAACTTGGAGGAAGTGAAGTGTTCTAGATAACTGGGGATGCACATGGCAGGGACTGAAGCCATGGGAGCTGAGTGAACCATAGTGGGAATGAATGGGCGAATGTCCTGGGTGCGTAGAGGAATGTTTGGAAGTAGAGGTCACTATCTGACAGGGCAGAGATGGCTGTTTGATGATACATAGTCATGGCGCTTGGGCTCTGGATGACAAAGTGCAGAAAACGATGAATGTTGAGGAAGTGATATGTTTGGGGACGATATGTGGTGTGAGGAGGATTGATGGAGTTAAAAAAATGACAGGTTAAGAGAGAGAGAGATGTGGTATTTAGAAGGGTATGACTGAGAGACCTGAAGAAGGTGTGCTGAAACGGTTTGGACATATGGAGAGAATGAGTGAGGAGAGGTTGACAACGGGAATATATGTGTCAGGAGTGAAAGGGGACAAGATGAGGGAGACCCAAACGATGGTAGAAGGATAGAGTGAAAAAGGTTTTGAGTTCTCTGAGCTTAAGCATGCCGGTGGATGTGAGGCGTGCATTGGATAGAATGGATTGGAGCAGTGTAGTATACATGAGGCGACGTGATGACAGTGGACTAAACCATGTCATCTGAAACAGTCTGGGGGAACCATGGAAAGCTCCGTGAGACGATGAGGATAGGGAGCTGTGGTTTCGGTGCATTACACAAGACAGCTGGAGAATGGAAGTGAGTGAATGAGGCCTCTCTTCGTCCTTGGCGCTCCTTCGCTAATGCAGGAAACAGCGGCAAAAAAAAAAAGATATGAAAAGGCAATATCAACCTGAACTCCTGAGGAAGGTGTTGTATAATATCCGGATGGTTGATGTCAGGTCGCTTGACGGGGTTGGGCCGTAACGACCCTTGGCAAAGTGATACGTCTAAAGGCCAACCATACAACCACCACCACCACGCCAGTCTTCCCCCACCACCACCACCACACCAGACCCTCCTAGCGCCACACACACACACACACACACACACACACACACACACACACACCCGTCTCGCGCCATATTTCACAGTGATGCCACCGTTATAAAGGCCCTGGTCGATCTCTGAGAATTATTTAGACTACCAGGAAAACGTACGGGCCAAGGCCGACCTCCAGCGGGAGTAATGGCGACCTGGCAACCTATATATATATATGTATACAGTACCACGACCAGCTAATACCCCTCGACCTCGACCAGTTAATACCCCTCGACCTCGACCAGCTAATACCCCTCGACCTCGACCAGTTAATACTGTTCGTGGTTCAGAGTCAGAAACGAGCCAGTGTTCGTGGTTCAGAGTCAGAAACGAGCCAGTGTTCGTGGTTCAGAGTCAGAAACGAGCCAGTGCTCGTGGTTCAGAGTCAGAAACGAGCCAGTGTTCGTGGTTCAGAGTCAGAAACGAGCCAGTGTTCGTGGTTCAGAGTCAGAAACGAGCCAGTGTTCGTGGTTCAGAGTCAGAAACGAGCCAGTGTTCGTGGTTCAGAGTCAGAAACGAGCCAGTGTTCGTGGTTCAGAGTCAGAAACGAGCCAGTGTTCGTGGTTCAGAGTCAGAAACGAGCCAGTGTTCGTGGTTCAGAGTCAGAAACGAGCCAGTGTTCGTGGTTCAGAGTCAGAAACGAGCCAGTGTTCGTGGTTCAGAGTCAGAAACGAGCCAGTGTTCGTGGTTCAGAGTCAGAAACGAGCCAGTGTTCGTGGTTCAGAGTCAGAAACGAGCCAGTGTTCGTGGTTCAGAGTCAGAAACGAGCCAGTGTTCGTGGTTCAGAGTCAGAAACGAGCCAGTGTTCGTGGTTCAGAGTCAGAAACGAGCCAGTGTTCGTGGTTCAGAGTCAGAAACGAGCCAGTGTTCGTGGTTCAGAGTCAGAAACGAGCCAGTGTTCGTGGTTCAGAGTCAGAAACGAGCCAGTGTTCGTGGTTCAGAGTCAGAAACGAGCCAGTGTTCGTGGTTCAGAGTCAGAAACGAGCCAGTGTTCGTGGTTCAGAGTCAGAAACGAGCCAGTGTTCGTGGTTCAGAGTCAGAAACGAGCCAGTGTTCGTGGTTCAGAGTCAGAAACGAGCCAGTGTTCGTGGTTCAGAGTCAGAAACGAGCCAGTGTTCGTGGTTCAGAGTCAGAAACGAGCCAGTGTTCGTGGTTCAGAGTCAGAAACGAGCCAGTGTTCGTGGTTCAGAGTCAGAAACGAGCCAGTGTTCGTGGTTCAGAGTCAGAAACGAGCCAGTGTTCGTGGTTCAGAGTCAGAAACGAGCCAGTGTTCGTGGTTCAGAGTCAGAAACGAGCCAGTGTTCGTGGTTCAGAGTCAGAAACGAGCCAGTGTTCGTGGTTCAGAGTCAGAAACGAGCCAGTGTTCGTGGTTCAGAGTCAGAAACGAGCCAGTGCTCGTGGTTCAGAGTCAGAAACGAGCCAGTGTTCGTGGTTCAGAGTCAGAAACGAGCCAGTGTTCGTGGTTCAGAGTCAGAAACGAGCCAGTGTTCGTGGTTCAGAGTCAGAAACGAGCCAGTGTTCGTGGTTCAGAGTCAGAAACGAGCCAGTGTTCGTGGTTCAGAGTCAGAAACGAGCCAGTGTTCGTGGTTCAGAGTCAGAAACGAGCCAGTGTTCGTGGTTCAGAGTCAGAAACGAGCCAGTGTTCGTGGTTCAGAGTCAGAAACGAGCCAGTGTTCGTGGTTCAGAGTCAGAAACGAGCCAGTG
Source organism: Panulirus ornatus (assembly GCF_036320965.1). Lineage (NCBI taxonomy): Eukaryota > Metazoa > Arthropoda > Malacostraca > Decapoda > Palinuridae > Panulirus > Panulirus ornatus. The sequence continues at coordinate 67,294,268 of NC_092226.1, read as the reverse complement.
TTCGTGGTTCAGAGTCAGAAACGAGCCAGTGTTCGTGGTTCAGAGTCAGAAACGAGCCAGTGTTCGTGGTTCAGAGTCAGAAACGAGCCAGTGTTCGTGGTTCAGAGTCAGAAACGAGCCAGTGTTCGTGGTTCAGAGTCAGAAACGAGCCAGTGCTCGTGGTTCAGAGTCAGAAACGAGCCAGTGTTCGTGGTTCAGAGTCAGAAACGAGCCAGTGTTCGTGGTTCAGAGTCAGAAACGAGCCAGTGCTCGTGGTTCAGAGTCAGAAACGAGCCAGTGTTCGTGGTTCAGAGTCAGAAACGAGCCAGTGCTCGTGGTTCAGAGTCAGAAACGAGCCAGTGCTCGTGGTTCAGAGTCAGAAACGAGCCAGTGTTCGTGGTTCAGAGTCAGAAACGAGCCAGTGCTCGTGGTTCAGAGTCAGAAACGAGCCAGTGTTCGTGGTTCAGAGTCAGAAACGAGCCAGTGTTCGTGGTTCAGAGTCAGAAACGAGCCAGTGTTCGTGGTTCAGAGTCAGAAACGAGCCAGTGTTCGTGGTTCAGAGTCAGAAACGAGCCAGTGTTCGTGGTTCAGAGTCAGAAACGAGCCAGTGTTCGTGGTTCAGAGTCAGAAACGAGCCAGTGTTCGTGGTTCAGAGTCAGAAACGAGCCAGTGTTCGTGGTTCAGAGTCAGAAACGAGCCAGTGTTCGTGGTTCAGAGTCAGAAACGAGCCAGTGTTCGTGGTTCAGAGTCAGAAACGAGCCAGTGTTCGTGGTTCAGAGTCAGAAACGAGCCAGTGTTCGTGGTTCAGAGTCAGAAACGAGCCAGTGTTCGTGGTTCAGAGTCAGAAACGAGCCAGTGTTCGTGGTTCAGAGTCAGAAACGAGCCAGTGTTCGTGGTTCAGAGTCAGAAACGAGCCAGTGTTCGTGGTTCAGAGTCAGAAACGAGCCAGTGTTCGTGGTTCAGAGTCAGAAACGAGCCAGTGTTCGTGGTTCAGAGTCAGAAACGAGCCAGTGCTCGTGGTTCAGAGTCAGAAACGAGCCAGTGTTCGTGGTTCAGAGTCAGAAACGAGCCAGTGTTCGTGGTTCAGAGTCAGAAACGAGCCAGTGTTCGTGGTTCAGAGTCAGAAACGAGCCAGTGTTCGTGGTTCAGAGTCAGAAACGAGCCAGTGCTCGTGGTTCAGAGTCAGAAACGAGCCAGTGTTCGTGGTTCAGAGTCAGAAACGAGCCAGTGTTCGTGGTTCAGAGTCAGAAACGAGCCAGTGTTCGTGGTTCAGAGTCAGAAACGAGCCAGTGTTCGTGGTTCAGAGTCAGAAACGAGCCAGTGCTCGTGGTTCAGAGTCAGAAACGAGCCAGTGCTCGTGGTTCAGAGTCAGAAACGAGCCAGTGTTCGTGGTTCAGAGTCAGAAACGAGCCAGTGCTCGTGGTTCAGAGTCAGAAACGAGCCAGTGTTCGTGGTTCAGAGTCAGAAACGAGCCAGTGCTCGTGGTTCAGAGTCAGAAACGAGCCAGTGTTCGTGGTTCAGAGTCAGAAACGAGCCAGTGTTCGTGGTTCAGAGTCAGAAACGAGCCAGTGTTCGTGGTTCAGAGTCAGAAACGAGCCAGTGTTCGTGGTTCAGAGTCAGAAACGAGCCAGTGTTCGTGGTTCAGAGTCAGAAACGAGCCAGTGCTCGTGGTTCAGAGTCAGAAACGAGCCAGTGCTCGTGGTTCAGAGTCAGAAACGAGCCAGTGTTCGTGGTTCAGAGTCAGAAACGAGCCAGTGTTCGTGGTTCAGAGTCAGAAACGAGCCAGTGCTCGTGGTTCAGAGTCAGAAACGAGCCAGTGTTCGTGGTTCAGAGTCAGAAACGAGCCAGTGTTCGTGGTTCAGAGTCAGAAACGAGCCAGTGTTCGTGGTTCAGAGTCAGAAACGAGCCAGTGCTCGTGGTTCAGAGTCAGAAACGAGCCAGTGTTCGTGGTTCAGAGTCAGAAACGAGCCAGTGTTCGTGGTTCAGAGTCAGAAACGAGCCAGTGTTCGTGGTTCAGAGTCAGAAACGAGCCAGTGTTCGTGGTTCAGAGTCAGAAACGAGCCAGTGTTCGTGGTTCAGAGTCAGAAACGAGCCAGTGTTCGTGGTTCAGAGTCAGAAACGAGCCAGTGTTCGTGGTTCAGAGTCAGAAACGAGCCAGTGTTCGTGGTTCAGAGTCAGAAACGAGCCAGTGTTCGTGGTTCAGAGTCAGAAACGAGCCAGTGCTCGTGGTTCAGAGTCAGAAACGAGCCAGTGTTCGTGGTTCAGAGTCAGAAACGAGCCAGTGTTCGTGGTTCAGAGTCAGAAACGAGCCAGTGTTCGTGGTTCAGAGTCAGAAACGAGCCAGTGTTCGTGGTTCAGAGTCAGAAACGAGCCAGTGCTCGTGGTTCAGAGTCAGAAACGAGCCAGTGTTCGTGGTTCAGAGTCAGAAACGAGCCAGTGTTCGTGGTTCAGAGTCAGAAACGAGCCAGTGTTCGTGGTTCAGAGTCAGAAACGAGCCAGTGTTCGTGGTTCAGAGTCAGAAACGAGCCAGTGTTCGTGGTTCAGAGTCAGAAACGAGCCAGTGTTCGTGGTTCAGAGTCAGAAACGAGCCAGTGTTCGTGGTTCAGAGTCAGAAACGAGCCAGTGTTCGTGGTTCAGAGTCAGAAACGAGCCAGTGCTCGTGGTTCAGAGTCAGAAACGAGCCAGTGTTCGTGGTTCAGAGTCAGAAACGAGCCAGTGTTCGTGGTTCAGAGTCAGAAACGAGCCAGTGTTCGTGGTTCAGAGTCAGAAACGAGCCAGTGTTCGTGGTTCAGAGTCAGAAACGAGCCAGTGTTCGTGGTTCAGAGTCAGAAACGAGCCAGTGTTCGTGGTTCAGAGTCAGAAACGAGCCAGTGTTCGTGGTTCAGAGTCAGAAACGAGCCAGTGTTCGTGGTTCAGAGTCAGAAACGAGCCAGTGTTCGTGGTTCAGAGTCAGAAACGAGCCAGTGTTCGTGGTTCAGAGTCAGAAACGAGCCAGTGTTCGTGGTTCAGAGTCAGAAACGAGCCAGTGTTCGTGGTTCAGAGTCAGAAACGAGCCAGTGTTCGTGGTTCAGAGTCAGAAACGAGCCAGTGTTCGTGGTTCAGAGTCAGAAACGAGCCAGTGTTCGTGGTTCAGAGTCAGAAACGAGCCAGTGTTCGTGGTTCAGAGTCAGAAACGAGCCAGTGTTCGTGGTTCAGAGTCAGAAACGAGCCAGTGTTCGTGGTTCAGAGTCAGAAACGAGCCAGTGTTCGTGGTTCAGAGTCAGAAACGAGCCAGTGTTCGTGGTTCAGAGTCAGAAACGAGCCAGTGTTCGTGGTTCAGAGTCAGAAACGAGCCAGTGTTCGTGGTTCAGAGTCAGAAACGAGCCAGTGTTCGTGGTTCAGAGTCAGAAACGAGCCAGTGTTCGTGGTTCAGAGTCAGAAACGAGCCAGTGTTCGTGGTTCAGAGTCAGAAACGAGCCAGTGTTCGTGGTTCAGAGTCAGAAACGAGCCAGTGTTCGTGGTTCAGAGTCAGAAACGAGCCAGTGTTCGTGGTTCAGAGTCAGAAACGAGCCAGTGTTCGTGGTTCAGAGTCAGAAACGAGCCAGTGTTCGTGGTTCAGAGTCAGAAACGAGCCAGTGTTCGTGGTTCAGAGTCAGAAACGAGCCAGTGTTCGTGGTTCAGAGTCAGAAACGAGCCAGTGTTCGTGGTTCAGAGTCAGAAACGAGCCAGTGTTCGTGGTTCAGAGTCAGAAACGAGCCAGTGTTCGTGGTTCAGAGTCAGAAACGAGCCAGTGTTCGTGGTTCAGAGTCAGAAACGAGCCAGTGTTCGTGGTTCAGAGTCAGAAACGAGCCAGTGCTCGTGGTTCAGAGTCAGAAACGAGCCAGTGTTCGTGGTTCAGAGTCAGAAACGAGCCAGTGTTCGTGGTTCAGAGTCAGAAACGAGCCAGTGTTCGTGGTTCAGAGTCAGAAACGAGCCAGTGTTCGTGGTTCAGAGTCAGAAACGAGCCAGTGTTCGTGGTTCAGAGTCAGAAACGAGCCAGTGTTCGTGGTTCAGAGTCAGAAACGAGCCAGTGTTCGTGGTTCAGAGTCAGAAACGAGCCAGTGTTCGTGGTTCAGAGTCAGAAACGAGCCAGTGTTCGTGGTTCAGAGTCAGAAACGAGCCAGTGTTCGTGGTTCAGAGTCAGAAACGAGCCAGTGTTCGTGGTTCAGAGTCAGAAACGAGCCAGTGTTCGTGGTTCAGAGTCAGAAACGAGCCAGTGTTCGTGGTTCAGAGTCAGAAACGAGCCAGTGTTCGTGGTTCAGAGTCAGAAACGAGCCAGTGTTCGTGGTTCAGAGTCAGAAACGAGCCAGTGTTCGTGGTTCAGAGTCAGAAACGAGCCAGTGTTCGTGGTTCAGAGTCAGAAACGAGCCAGTGTTCGTGGTTCAGAGTCAGAAACGAGCCAGTGTTCGTGGTTCAGAGTCAGAAACGAGCCAGTGTTCGTGGTTCAGAGTCAGAAACGAGCCAGTGTTCGTGGTTCAGAGTCAGAAACGAGCCAGTGTTCGTGGTTCAGAGTCAGAAACGAGCCAGTGTTCGTGGTTCAGAGTCAGAAACGAGCCAGTGCTCGTGGTTCAGAGTCAGAAACGAGCCAGTGCTCGTGGTTCAGAGTCAGAAACGAGCCAGTGTTCGTGGTTCAGAGTCAGAAACGAGCCAGTGTTCGTGGTTCAGAGTCAGAAACGAGCCAGTGTTCGTGGTTCAGAGTCAGAAACGAGCCAGTGTTCGTGGTTCAGAGTCAGAAACGAGCCAGTGTTCGTGGTTCAGAGTCAGAAACGAGCCAGTGTTCGTGGTTCAGAGTCAGAAACGAGCCAGTGTTCGTGGTTCAGAGTCAGAAACGAGCCAGTGTTCGTGGTTCAGAGTCAGAAACGAGCCAGTGTTCGTGGTTCAGAGTCAGAAACGAGCCAGTGTTCGTGGTTCAGAGTCAGAAACGAGCCAGTGTTCGTGGTTCAGAGTCAGAAACGAGCCAGTGTTCGTGGTTCAGAGTCAGAAACGAGCCAGTGTTCGTGGTTCAGAGTCAGAAACGAGCCAGTGTTCGTGGTTCAGAGTCAGAAACGAGCCAGTGTTCGTGGTTCAGAGTCAGAAACGAGCCAGTGCTCGTGGTTCAGAGTCAGAAACGAGCCAGTGTTCGTGGTTCAGAGTCAGAAACGAGCCAGTGCTCGTGGTTCAGAGTCAGAAACGAGCCAGTGTTCGTGGTTCAGAGTCAGAAACGAGCCAGTGTTCGTGGTTCAGAGTCAGAAACGAGCCAGTGTTCGTGGTTCAGAGTCAGAAACGAGCCAGTGTTCGTGGTTCAGAGTCAGAAACGAGCCAGTGTTCGTGGTTCAGAGTCAGAAACGAGCCAGTGTTCGTGGTTCAGAGTCAGAAACGAGCCAGTGTTCGTGGTTCAGAGTCAGAAACGAGCCAGTGTTCGTGGTTCAGAGTCAGAAACGAGCCAGTGTTCGTGGTTCAGAGTCAGAAACGAGCCAGTGTTCGTGGTTCAGAGTCAGAAACGAGCCAGTGTTCGTGGTTCAGAGTCAGAAACGAGCCAGTGTTCGTGGTTCAGAGTCAGAAACGAGCCAGTGTTCGTGGTTCAGAGTCAGAAACGAGCCAGTGTTCGTGGTTCAGAGTCAGAAACGAGCCAGTGTTCGTGGTTCAGAGTCAGAAACGAGCCAGTGTTCGTGGTTCAGAGTCAGAAACGAGCCAGTGTTCGTGGTTCAGAGTCTGAAACGAGCCAGAGTTCGTGGTTCATTGTCAGAGACTAGACAGTGTCGGTGGTTCAGAGTCTGAAACGTGTCAGTGTTCGTGGTTCAGAGTCAGAAACGAGCCAGTGCTCGTGGTTCAGAGTCAGAAACGAGCCAGTGTTCGTGGTTCAGAGTCAGAAACGAGAGTGTTCGTGGTTCAGAGTCAGAAACGAGCCAGAGTTCGTGGTTCAGAGTCAGAAACGAGCCAGTGTTCGTGGTCCAGAGTCTGAAACGTGCCAGTGTTCGTGGTTCAGAGTCAGAAACAAGAGTGTTCGTGGTTCAGAGTCGGAGACGACAGGTAGTTGGTGGTTCAAAGTCGGAGACGGGAGACTGTTAGTGGTTCAGAGTCTGAAACGTGCCAATGTGGGTGGTTCAGAGTCAGAAGTGAGACAGCGTTAGTAGCTCAGAGTCAGAAGCTCGTGAGTCAGAAACAAGACAGTGTTGGTGGTTCAGAGTCAGAGAGGAGACAGTGCTGGTGTTTCAGAATCAGAGATGAGACGGTGGTTGGTGGTTCAGAATCAGAAACGAGACAGAGCTCGTGGTTCAGAGTTAGAGACGAGACAGTGTTAGCGTTCCAGACTCAGATATGAGCCACTGTTGGTGGGTTCAAAGTTACGAGACAAAGCAATGCCTCCAGAAACCAGCAACTGATTTGCAACTTGGGTCTGCCTCCCTCTCGGCAGCCACGGTCACTCCTCTGACGTAGTGAAGCAGTTATACCATCATGCCGACGTAACTGAGTCCCAGAGTGAATGGATCGGAATCTTTGGCAAATCAAAAACCATTCACGAACGTTCGAATCTCCGTCAAAACTCATGGCGAGGCGACGGAAACAGAACACAAACAAATAACACATGTCCGTAACTAAGTTAAGTCTGAGGTTGGGTTGGCAAATGTGAGTTTTCTTTAATAAGTTTTCTTTAAAAAAAAAAAAAGGGGTGACTTTAGCAACTATCTTGACTGCTGCTGCTGAAGTAAATACTGTATAAACGGACTGGTAAGTAAATTATTTAAGTTTCCTAGAAGGCGGATTTCTTCCTGCAAGGTAGTTAAGCCTTGAGGGGGGGGGGGGGGGGGGGGAGAATAATATTTTGTGCCTGGGTTAAGCCGTAAGCACTGTTGGAGGGCTAATGAGGCCAATATGTGAGGTGGGGTGAGGGAGGTTGAGGGGGGGGGTTGTTGGGAGTTTAGGTGGTGGGTATAAGTGTGAGGTGGTATCTGGCAACTCTCAGGGTGGATGCCAAATACTTCTGCACGGAAGGACTATGCCTCTGAGTATTATGCACTGTTTTTCCAGAAGTTTTATTCACTTGCATGAATTATTTTCCCCACTCAGATGTTGGATCCAGTCGTGGTTAACCCCTTGAGATCAACGTAACGACCCTTGAGCACGACGGGACGACCCTTGAGCACGACGGGTCGACCCTTGGAACACGTCGTGCTCAGGGAATTTAAATTTAAAAACGATAAAGTTGGACAGTCTTTTACGATCTTCCCGCCGCGCGTCCAAACAATGATTCATAATTTCCAGATACAGTCCCTCGCCCGTGAGTACCTGAGAACCTCATCCGAGGGCGATAAATAGAGAAATAAAACTGCGGTTCTCAGAACTCCAGATTATGTCGATTCTTGATAAGATATCTTGAATAATATATACTTGACGTTCAATAACTCACCTCATATGAGATTATTTTTGTTGTTGAAAAGCGTTTTGATCTCGCACGACTACAAAACACTGTTGTATTCATACAGCGTTTTATTCCCTTTCATTTTCCCTCGCCATACTAGTTCGTCGTTTCCCGTGGAGCAAGGGAGCGTTAGAAACAGACGAAGGACAGCTTCATTTGCTCACATTCACTTGCTAAAAGCACCTCATTCCACAACCGAGCCCCCGCTGATCGTTCCACGGTTTCCCCTGACCATTTCCTGTGCCCAGGTTCAACCCAGTGACGGTACGTCGTCCCCTGTATACCACATCATTCCAATTCTCTCTATCCCGTGCACGTCTCTCACCCTCTTGCATGCTCATACCCCTTTCATTCAAAGCCTCTATCACTGGATCCTTCCACGTCCTTTTCCATATCTGCCCCATGCATTCTCTTCGTTAGTCGACCTTCCTTCATTATATGTCCAAACCACTTCAGTACACCCTCTTCAGATCTTTTAAGTCATATCCACCTAAGTCCAGAACTCTCTTTTACCCAGTCATTCCTAGTACGAACAAACCACCTCACGCCACATAATGTCCTCAAACACTTCATAACCAAAGGATGTATCCACATCCGTTCTTTTGCAGTTCGATCCTCTGTTACCCGTACAGCACCTTTGGGACTACTGTGCTTTCAAAGATACCCATCATAGCCGTGTTAGACAGTGATCTCTCTGACCATACACTCCTCAGTTCTCCCAGGATCTTTGCCTCCTTACTCACTCTGTGATACACTTCAGCTTCTCATAGTTCCATGAATCTGAAACACTCCATTTTCTCCAGGTGCTCTCAGTTCAGTCTGATACTTAAACAAACCTTCTCTCCCTCTTCTGATGAACCTCATGTCTTTACTATTAATCACATTTACTCTCACCTTCCTCCTTTTTTATGCATTCGCTCAGATTCTTAAGTCGGCTTCTACAGTTTCTCACTCAAGTTTGCCACCAGAGCCGTGTCATCAGCAAAGAGAAACTGACTCACACTCCTCCACCAGAACCTCCACACCTACCCCCCCCCCCCCCCCCCCCCAGCATACTGTAGACCCGCCCATCTCTACAAGACCCTCGCTTTTACCGTTCTCTCATAAGCAGATTAAACAGCCATGATGACATCACACATCCTTGATGCAGATCCACCTCCTTCAGAACCCACTCATCTTCCTCTCTTGTTGCTCACTCACGCGCCTAACTCCCTCGACAGAAATTTCTCACTGCTTCTCGTAGCTCTCCTTCTGTGTCCATATATTCGTAGCACCATCCGTAAGGCATCTCTCTCAGCCTCACCATACGCTCTCTCCAGATCCATAAATGTCACCTACAAATTCTTCAAAGCAAAACACCTGGTCTACACACCATCTACCACTCCTAAAGCCACCTTGCTCCTCCCCAGTCTGATGTTCTGTGCTTGACACCTCCCTCTCAGTCACCAATCTTCCATGCAACTTGCCAGGAATACTCAACAGACTTGTGCCTCTTTTTTGAGCTTCGACTTTTTCCCCTGTTGCCTTTATATAGTGACACTTTACAAGGTTCCACTAGTCCTCAGGCACCTCACCCTGATCCATATATACGATGTAAATCCTGATTAACCAATGAACAACATCTTCGCCTCCTTTTGTAATGAAATTCGAATGCAATTCCATCCACTCCAACCACTTTGCCACACTTCATGTTACGCAGGGCTTTCACCGCTTCTTCTCTTTTCACCAAACCATTTGCCATGACTCTCTCGCTTTGCAAACTTCTAAGTCCAAAGCACTCCACATCTGACATCCTATCATCAAACACATTCGACAGCCCTTCAAGATACTCATTTCATCTCCTCTTACCTCTTCTTTGTCTGTTCCCACTTCCCCATCTGCTCCCCTCACTGACGCCCTTATTTGTTCTCTTATTCTTTGTTCTGCAAAACATTATCTTGTTCTCTTTGAACTTTGCCGATACTCTCTCTCCATTTATCATGCGTTTCCAATTTCAACCTCTGCCCCTTCTCTTTGGCCTCCTGCAACTTTCCCTTGTACGTCTCTCAGTCACTTGCACTCCTTCCCTGCAGGTAACGCCCTCACATCGTTTTTTATTCTGTTTTATTCTGTCACTAGCAACATAGATGCTTCGTCCCATCGCTCGCTGCCCTTTGTCAAAAGCCCACATCCCAGCGTCTGCATGCCACGCACTTCACCTTAACATGTAAGCAATGCACATCCGAACGGAACCCACTTCCTTATACCTCCTTCCTACATCTCCTCCTTCAGCAGGAACGCCTGCCACACCCATTCTCTACTTTCGCCCTCACATTAGACTCTGCACTTCGACATTCAGGTTCCTCTTCAAACAAGCTAGATCTACACACATTCAAACACCCTAAATGAGCCTTGGAGGAGGATGAGTACTCCTGACTTGGCTCCTTCTCCTGTTCCCACTTTTAGAAACTGAAATACAACGATGGGAAGGTTTCGTGCTCCTCGCTCCCTCCCCTTTTATTCTCCCTCTGCGGCACGCAGTGTATATATATATATATATATATATATATATATATATATATATATATATATATATATATATATATGTATCGTGCGTGCCGCAGAGGGAGAATGAATATGAGTAATTGAATATGAGTAATTAAATCTGAGTAATTGAATAATGAACATTATAATGTGTATTTTTCTCTCATAATTTATATATAGTTTTCGACGGACTGGTTTCTAGGAACACTTGATTTATGCGATGTGTATAGATCGTGTCTCCCTGGTGTCTAATGTCTCTTTCCTCGGAACGAAAATTTGGCTCACATTATGATCAACTTTTAGGAGGTATATGGAGCACTTATGGTCACTTGTCATGGCTAGCTAGCTGTGCTACCTAGCTGGCCTGGGCCCGTAGCTTGCCTATAGCTGGTCTGGTAGCTTTATTGTTGTAGCTGATCTCACAGCTCTTCTGTAGTATGTCTCGTAGCCATCTTGTGGCTGGTCTCGTGTATGTGTGTGTGTGTGTGTGTGTGTGTGTGTGTGTGTGTGTGTGTGTGTGCGTGTGTGTGTGTGTACATCACAACAATTCCCGTCTGGCGTCTACCATCATAGACAACACACTGACCTGACCTATAGTGACCTTAGAGGGAGTGGAGTGTGTGTGTGTGTGTGTGTGTGTGTGTGTGTGGGGGTGGTGGTTAAAGAAGGTTGTTGTTGGGGGGCTAGGGTTGTTGACCCGAGCAGCTACATGTGTCTTGCACGAATGTTTCCTAATGTTTTCGTCTCTCGTTATGTCTTTCATATGATCAGCCAAATCATCGTGAGAGAAATGAACAAAGAGACGAAAACATACGACCATTCGTCCATGACGGATCGTAACTACCCCCCTCCCCCCCTCCGCCACGCAACCCCCCCCACCCCCCCTTAACCACATGGCACCCACACACCCCCACCCACACCTCCCACACACCCCCACCCACACCTCCCACACAACTCCCACACACCCCCACTCTTCCATCTTATATATCCCAGTCATGGCATCGTCTGTTCATGGAAGGGTCCCGGGGGGGGGGGGGGGGGTCATCTTTACAGGCTTCGACCTCTCACGTCTGTTTGAATATTCCTTAAAGTCAAGTTTCATGTTCCTCATAATCTTCGATCTTCATGATCTCCGATCTTCCTAAAATCATCGATTTTTATAATCTTCAGTCTTCCTAAAGTCTTCAGTCTTCCTAAAATCTTCGATCTTCGTAATATCTTCGATCTTCATCATCTTCGATCTTCCTAATATCTTCGATCTTCCTAAAATCTTCGATCTTCATGATCTTCGATCTTCGTAATATCTTCGATCTTCATAATCTTCGATCTTCCTAATATCTTCGATCTTCCTAAAATCTTCGATCTTCATAGTCTTCGATCTTCCTAAAATCTTCGATCTTCATAATCTTCGATCTTCCTAAAATCTTCGATCTTCATAATCTTCGATCTTCCTAAAATCTTCGATCTTCATAATCTTCGATGCTGGGATGGCTGGTCGCCAGATGGGTCGAGCCCTAGCAGGGGCTTCGGTCACATTACAGAGCAGCAACGCTGCTGAATATGGACGCTTCTCTTTGGCTTTGTATTGCTCCCCCGGGGTGTTTGTTTGCTAGCCCCAGGGTCATCGGTCTACGACCCTAGGGTACTGGTAGCCCCAGGGTCAGTGTTCTACGACCCTAGGGTACTGGTAACCCCAGGGTCAGTGTTCTACGACCCCGGGTTGTTTGCTAGTCCCAGGGCCAGTGTTCTACGACCCCGGGGTGTTTACTAGCCCCAGGGTCAGTGTTCTACGACCCTGGAGTGCTCCTAGCCCCAGGGTCAGTGTTCTACGACCCTGGAGTACTTGCTAACCCCAGGGTCAGTGTTCTACGACCCCGGGGTACTCGCTTACCCCAGGGTCAATGGTTTACGACCCCGGGGAGGTGCGTGTGGGTGAGATCGACCTCAGGGGAAGGGGAAGGGGGGGTTTTGGTGGTGGTGGTGGTGGGGAAGGAGAGGGAGGAAGGCAGCGATGGTGTTACGGTGTAACAGTTTTCGTGGAAGAGGGTCGTTGCTGGGTCGTTGCCGGGTCGTTGCCGGGTCGTTGCTGTAACAAAGGAGGCGGCCGGATGGTCTGGATGAAGGTTGGGAGTGTGTGTGTGTGTGTGTGTGGAGGGAGGTGTACCCGAGGGTGATTTTCTAAACGCTATGAAGAAAACGGAACTCCATGGTAAAGCTTATGTGATGACAGAGTACACTGGCCCATGAGACTATATATATATATATATATATATATATATATATATATATATATATATATATATATATATATATATATATGATGGAGCAGAACGTGCGGTGTAAAAAATTGAAATAAAAAAAGAAACAGAAAGGTAGTGAGTGTTAGACATGCAAAATTGGTCTTTAGCACACTGTGTAATAAGGAAGATTAGTCTGCTTTCTTACACACACACACACACACACACACACACACACACACATATATATATATATATATATATATATATATATATATATATATATATATATATATATATATATATATATTCCCTGGGGATAGGGGAGAAAGAATACTTCCCACGTATTTCCTGCGTGTCGTAGAAGGCGACTAAAAGGGGAGGGAGCGGGGGGCTGGAAATCCTCCCCTCTCGTTTTTTTTTTAATTTTCCAAAATAAGGAACAGAGAAGGGGGCCAGGTGAGGATATTAACGCTACCTCGCTGACGCGGCAAATAGCGAATAGTATGAAAAAAAAAAAAAAAAAAATATATATATATATATATATATATATATATATATATATTCAGATTATTGCTGGCGAACGAAATACTGGGAGTAAAATGTCAGACACAAACAAAATATGAAAAGGTTTTCCCCGACTATTACCTGCACGTGCTGTGGCGCATGGCAGCTCCCTTACTCGTGCATGGCAACAGGGATCAAAGACCATATAAAACATGGTCTTCAAACATGCACCAGTCACTTGAGGGGCGACTGGATACACACTCTCTCTCTCTCTCTCTCTCTCTCGTACGTACGTCGGAACGGACATTCTCCTCCTCCTCGTCCTCCTCCTCCTCCTCCTGGTCTTTCGCTGGCGACGCAGCTTCGTTTGAACTGCCGTGTTATCTTTTTCCGAGAGAGCTGTTCGATATCTCTGACGGAGACAGATGGTCCGGCATTGAAGCGACCGCGTCAGGCAGGTCGCTGGTGAGCAGAGACTAATGTCTCTTGGCAGCCGGTGGCCCGACCGGTGGTCCATCGGTGAGGGGTACGCCGTGCGAAAGGGCTTTCGGGAGTGGTTTTGTTGACACATTCCTCACCTGTCGGTCATCCATGACATGGCGCTGCTCACACTTCTATGGCCCGTACTGGTCGCCCACAGGCAGAAGGCACGGTCGCCCGGCTATGGCAACGACGCTGGGGTTTTTTGTGAGTTGAATGGCAAAGACCTTGAGGAAATGTGGAGACTCTTTTTCCTTTTTCCCTCGTATCTCTCCCTGTGATGGTCGAAGAAGAAGGTCTTCAGAGTATTGTGGGCCTGGTGGAGTTCGAAGGTTTTCAGGTGACGACTTCGAAGTCACTACCTGGTTGTTCTCCCACGTATCCCTTTCTGTGATGGTTGAAGAAGGTCTTCAAAGTATTGTGGGCCTGATGGAGTTCGGAGGTCGTCAGGTGACGACTTCGAAGTCACTACTTGGTCGTTCTCCCACGTATCTCTTTCTGTGATGGTCGAAGAAGAAGGTCTTCAGAGTATTGTGGGCCTGATGGAGTTTGAAGGTCTTCAGGCGACGACTTCGAAGTCACTACCTGGTCGTTCTCCCACGTCTCTGTCTCTGTGATGGTCGAAGAAGGAGGTCTTCAGAATATTGTGGGCCTGATGGAGTTCGAAGGTGCGTTGGACGGGTAAACATAGAGGACGTGTGTTTCCATCCCATTCCTCAAGTACTTCCTGAAGGCCTTTCGGGAGGCTGGTAGGTAGGTAGGACTGAGGTCCTCCATCTCTGGTTACTGGTGTCTTAACTCTCCTGTCTACATGAGGGTGAAAGGGATATTTAAGGGAACATTCCTAAATGCCATTTAGAATCGTCATGTTAACTAGTGGCCCCTCCGCGTTGAAGAAGAGCTTGGCTGTGGAGGGTGGGAAGCGGACGATGGACCACCGGCCCAGGGCTGACGGGGGTGTGTCTTGTCTGGCCTGAAAGCCGAGTATGGTCTGGTGGCATCCCTAGTGAGGCCCTTCATTTACACCGACTGACACCAGAGGACACAGGCTGACACCAGAAGACACAGGCTGACACCAGAAGACACAGGCTGACACCGGAAGACACAGGCTGACACCGGAAGACACAGATGATACCAGAAGACACAGATGATACCAGAAGACACAGAATGATACCAGAAGACATAGTGCGACACCCGTAGACACAGTATGACACCAGAAGACACAGGATGACACCAGAAGACACAGGATGACACCAGAAGACACAGGATGACACCAGAGGACACAGGATGACACCAGAAGACACAGGATGACACCAGAGGACACAGGATGACACCAGAAGACACGGGATGACACCAGAAGACACAGGATGACACCAGAAGACACAGGATGACACCAGAAGACACAGGATGACACCAGAAGACCCAGTGTGACACCCGTAGACACAGCGTGACACCAGTAGACCCAGAATGACACCAGAAGGCCCAGTATGACACCTATAGGTACAGGATTGACACCAAATGACACCGGGGAAAACTAAGACTTTGCTTTAACATCACTCCTAGCCTGACGCAAGTTAGAAACGCCTATTTACACTGAACGGTTGTAATCTTCTTGTATGTGAGAGTTTGTGGTTACCGTTTCTAAGTCAGTGGAACACAGGAGGCAAGAAGATCCAACTCTGATCCTGCGGTGTGTGGGCTACGGCTAAGGGGAGGAGGGCAGTAAACACGTCAAGAATAAGACTACCACATAGACCTTATGTAGGGCCACTTTGTGTGAGTCTCACCACACGGGAGAGCACTATTGACGGCCCGGGTTCTAGAGGACCTGATCATCTGACAGTGGCCAGTCGTCCTTGGCTGGTCGACATTACCTGGTAGAGTGGAGAGGTAGTACTGGGAGACATCGAGGAGGGGAGAGTATGGGTGATTACCTGGTAGAGTGGAGAGGTAGTACTGGGAGACATCGAGGAGGGGAGAGTATGGGTGATACGCCAGACGCAGACGAGACGATCGAAGGCGAGGTCGTTGTATGGGTGATACGCCAGACGATCGAGGGCGAGGGTCGTTGTATGGGTGATACGCCAGACGATCGAGGGCGAGGGTCGTTGTATGGGTGATACGCCAGACGATCGAGGGCGAGGGTCGTTGTATGGGTGATACGCCAGACGATCGAGGGCGAGGGTCGTTGGAGGTGAGAGAAGGGGGAGAAGAGTGGTGAGGGTCGGTGACCTGAAATGAGCTGTTGGTGCAGGTGCCCCACAGGAGGAAGGGTGACCGTCTCCGTGTGGCGGAGGTCGAGCCATCAGACGCTACAGGATATGAGGCATCAAATCCTCTTTACAGAAGAGAAGACGTAGGATTCTAGAGTGAACAACAGCGAGTTACTGTAGACGTCTGATGAACCTTGGAGGCTACGCCACAGGTGCTGGGGGCGAGGAGAGGGGCGGGTGGCGCGGTGTGATGGACCCGATATTCAGCAGCAAGGGAGGCTGGAGGAGGAGGAGTCTCTCTCTCTCTCTCTCTCTCTCTCTCTCTCTCTCTCTCTCTCTCTCTCTCTAGGGGGACCTACACCCTCAGCAGGTCTGCCGCGAATGGTGGGGAGGAGCCTTTTGAGAGAGAGAGAGAGAGAGAGAGAGAGAGAGAGAGAGAGAGAGAGAGAGAGGAGGTAATTATAAGTGGCTTGTTGACACTGTGTAGAGAATGACTTTCCGCTGTGCACATTTGTGGAGAAACTTTCGTCTCTCATAATGGCCGGGAATACATGCATCCGTGTGGGGCCACTAAGGTGTGGACGAAAGCTTTGGAGAAATGCATGACGAATACCCAGTCCAGGGCATCGTGTGGAGGGTTCCTCCCACGTACAGAGCTCGATAAGGACTCAGTATGCAAGGGACACAAACACGACAGATGAGGCTTTGGAAGACGTTCGATCAATTAACATGGTGAATGAACAGAGTAGTTGAGACCCTTACAGACAACAATTGAGGATAAAGACAAAAGTATTTCTTAAAGTTAAATATAAATATAGACGAAGATTGATATAAAGAACCTCAGAGATGGATGAGGTATACGTAGTGGACGTGAGTCCCATCCAATTAAGTTCGGGGCTGTGGTGTCAGATGGAGACATAGAAACACCGTCTGGTAAATGGTCACAAGATGAGACAGAGGTGACTGTCTAGGTCGACAGAGAAACGAGAGACGGGCCTGTCGTCGTTACCAAGAGACAGAGGAGTGTAACAGACGGGCTGAAAATACAGACCGTCTAAAGTGATCTTGAGAGCAAAGAGGCTGGGATATAGATGGGTTGAGGAGCAGAAAGGCTGAGCTACATCAAACGAGAAAACAGGCTGGGATACTCACCTTGCGACCGCCGCAGCAGAGCATATTTGAGCGGGCCGCGACCACCAGCTGATCCCTCACCGCCCCGCCGTCCACCAGGACCATCGGCCTGCATGCCCTCACCTGCGGCAGGAGAGAAACTAAAGGTTAGGTCGCTGGTCATGTGCCCTTGCAGAGCGCACGGGTCAAAGGGAGGGCATTACCGAACACAGACGAGGATATGGCACTACTGGTCTTAACGTTAAAAGGGTAGTGTAAGAAGCACATCGTGGGGTGAAGATGGGGGCCCACAAGACATGGGGAAGGACGGGTCACATGAGGAGGGGAAAGCAGCGCATAGATAGACGATGGGTGAGGTTGGGGATTCTGGCCATGCTGCTGTAGAGGACATATACAGGTGGTTATACCAAGACTCTCAGTGGGTTCTTGTGTACCGTGAACAGCCAGCCATACATACCAGGTGGGTAGATGAGAGAATGATTTTCTAGATTGCCTGTTCACAAGGTTAAGGTTGTGAGTAGGCTACCAATAGCAAGTAACCTGGTCAGACTAGGCTTCCACTTTGCCAAGAGAACCTGCTCCTATAGCCCAGGGCGGCTCGAGAGGAGGAGTCACTTACAACTCTAATGGCTACACAGCTGGTAGCAAAGGCCAGCGTTGGACACGTCTTTGTAGGCGCTAAGAGACGTGTTGATGTACGTCCATAAAACCCACGGGCGAAACGCCCACAAATACGTTCAGTATTCAGTCTTTATTGTGATGGAGATAGTGATTGTATTCTTCAAAGAAAATGGACCCAAGATATAAGATCAGTAAAACCTTGACACAACCTCCGAGCGACTACGAAATCTCTGTGAGGATCTGACGAGCAGGAGTGACTGAGGATCTCGGCACTGGTTATAGGGGCCATGTTTGGCCGCCAGACGGGGGATGTACTGGCCATGGCTACGAGATCGGGGTGACGTGCTGGCTATGTTTGACCGCGAGACGGGGGAGGAGACGACGTGCCGGCCGTGTTTGGCCGCGAGATGGGGGGAACAACGCGCTGGCCATGTTTGGCCATGAGACGGGAGACGTACTGGCCAGATTTGACCGCGAGACGGGGCGAGGGAGTGGACATGCTGGCCGTGTTTGGCCGCGAAGCGGATGGCTTGCTAGCCATGCTGGAGATTGAGGTGTGACCCCCCCACGTCGACTCAACTAGATCCCCCCTCTCTACACGTTCAGCTGACGAGTATCATTCAATCATCAGTCAGGGTCTGACATCCCGCCACGCCCGCAGGTCGCCGCCACAACGCCAGGATAAGATACACCATCAATCACGGTTTCCCCACGCCTCACCCACGCCATTATGTGATGGCGCGCCGGTGCCACAGTATGCTGAGAACGGAGGGGGTGCCACTTCCCTGAGTTCGCAGAATGCTACTTCCTTCCGCCCCCCTTCCGCCTCCCTCATGACCTAGAAACCCCGTCCGTACCCATGATTGGCAGCCAGCCATCCACCCCACGCCGCGCCCCTCCCTCTGTGGTCGCCTCCCAATGCCCTATTTTGGTGCCCGTCTGTGTGTGTGTGGAGGAGACGCGAGCGAGTGGAAGGAAAACCTTGAGGGATGCTACAGTCGAGAAAGGATCGATCTAGCGTCTTCATCGTGTGTGTGTGTGTGTGAGGGGGTTAACAAGGCAACACAATACTTCATGAAGGATACGGAGAGAGGAGGCTTGAGGATACTCCAGGCCAAGGTGTCCAGGACCAACACCTTCGTCGGCCACTTGAGGGTAGCTTGATCGTACAGCAACTGGTGTCCCTAGGGCCCTTCACCTGGCTACACCCTCCACCCGTCGTCCTCTTCACCTGGCCTCTCCACCCGTCCCCCTCACCTGGCCTCTCCACCCGTCGTCCTCTTCACCTGGCCTCTCCACCCGTCCCCCTCACCTGGCCTCTCCACCCGTCGTCCTCTTCACCTAGCTTCTCCATCCGTCGTCCTCTTCACCTAGCTTCTCCACCCGTCCCCTTCACCTGGCGTCTCCACCCGTCCCCGTCACCTGGCCTCTCCACCCGTCCCCTTCATCTCGACAGTGTGTGTGTGTGTGTGTGTGTGTGTGTGTGTGTGTGTCTGTGTTGTGTTGGAGGGTGCGGGAGGTAGCGAGCGACCAGCAATGGTCCTAATTATTGCGTTGTTGACGTAAAGTCCTGATAAGGCAGGCGCTTAATGAAGGTACTAATGACCTATTGATAACCCTGGCTGTAGATGGATCTTGAAGAAATTGTTCACGAACGAAATTAACGTAAGTGATTTAATGATGCCATTCCTTATTTATATCCTTTTTTTTTTCATTTTTATTTAATGGAATGACAGGATGATTGTGGCTGTGTTCCTTTTGGTACAGTCAACACGAGTGGTTATGCCAGCCCTTGGGTATAGCACAAGTGACCTTGGTATAGCATGTGTTGTGACCCAGCATAGCACACGTGACCTTTGCAGAGCATGTGTGACCCACCGTAGCACACGTGACCTTGGTATAGCGTGTGTTGTGACCCAGCGTAGCACACGTGACCTTTGCCCACCATGTGTGACGCTGCGTCGTGCGTGTGACCTTGCATAGCGTGTGTGACCCAGTATAGCACAAGTGACCTTTGCAGAGCATGTGTTGTGACCCAGCGTAGCACACGTGACCTATGTATAGCCTGTGTGACCCAATGTAGGACTTGTGACCTCGTGAAATAGGTAAGGTAGCGACACAGGAACTATGTGTGTGTGTGTGTGTGTGTGTGTGTGTGTGTTTGTGTGTGATGGGAGAAACAGTTGCTTGCGTATGCCGGGGGGGGGGGGGGGTGTTGGGGAGATGGATGGGGGATGGGGAGATGGATGGGGGGTTGGGGAGATGAGTGGGGGTTGGGATGATCTGTTGGGGTTGGGGGAGACGTGAAGGAGGTTTAAGATACGTGTGGTGGTTGGGGTGACGGGAGAGATGGCTGAGGAGATGGGAGGTGGGGGAGGAGGGGAGGGAAGAGACGGAGGTATGGGAGACGTGAGCTAGGCTAGGGAGACGTGTAGTGGGCTGTAGAGAGGTAAGGGAGGTTAAAGAAACCAATGGGGTTTGGGGGGACGTGTTGGGGGGGGGATGGACAGGGGCTAGGAACCCGTGAGAGAGGGCTAGGGAGACGTATGGTAGGTTTGGGGAGGAGTAAATAAGTTATGGAGACGTGTGGAGGCTTTTCGGAGACGTGTAGGGGGTTTCTGATAACGTAAAGAAGTTTGCGGAGACGTGTGGGGGTCAGGGAGACGTGAGATAGGTTGGACAGACATGTAGAAGAGCGAGGAGACGTGAGGGAGGGGTTGGGGAGACGTTTGGGAGCCGTGTTAGGGGCTAGGGAGGCGTCCTAGGGGTTGGGGCGACGTGAGAGACGATTGGGAGATGTGTAGGGAACAGGGGAGATGTGACTGGGGGGTTGGGGAGACGTAGGAAGACTTCTGAAACGTGGGAGATTTTTAGGAGACGTGAGGGAAGGTAGGGAGACGTGAGAGAGGTAGGGAGACGTGAGGAAGGGTGGGGAGACGTGAGGGAAGGTAGGGAGACGTGAGGGATAGGTAGGGAGACGTAAGGGAAGGTGGGAGACGTAAGGGAAGGTGGGAGACGTGAGGGAAGGTAGGGAGACGTGAGGGAAAGGTAGGGAGACGTGAGGGAAGGTGGGGAGACGTGTAGGAATTAAGGAGACGTGCTGGAGGGTCGGAGAGACGTGAGGAGATGTGAGGGGGGGGTTGAGGAGACGAGGAGGAGGGTCGAGATGTGAGAAAGGTGAGTAGGAGACCTGTGAGGTGGAGACACATGAGGGGTTGGTGAGACATGAGGGTGGGGTAGGGAGACGTGAGGAGGAGCGGGTGGGGGGGGGTTGAGGAGACGAGGAGGAGGTTGGGAAACCATGAGGGAGTGAGTGAGACGTGTCGCAGATTCGAGAGACGTTGTGGGGAGTAAGGAAGGCAAGTGGGGACTGGGGAGACGTTTGCAAGGTTGGGAGAATGTGGGGGGGGCTGGGGAGATGCTAGGAAGGGATGGGAGACGTGTGTAGGGGGAGGGGAGGTGAGGGATCGAAGGAGACGTTTTGAGGTTGGGGGGGAGACGTGTGTGGATGATGGTTAAGGCGTGAGGGATTGTTTGAGAGACGTGTGGAGGTATGGGGAGACGTGTGGAGGTATGGGGAGACGTGTGGAGGTATGGGGAGACGTGTGGAGGTATGGGGAGACGTGAAGCGGTTAGAGAGAGGTCATGTAGGGTTGGTGAGACAAAATGGAGGTATGGGGAGACGTGAGGGAGACTATGGAGTCGTGGGAAGTTAGGGGAGACGTGAGCAGTTTGGGGAGACGTAAGTGGGGGGGGGGGGTAGGGTGACGTATAGGGGACTGAGGAGACGGGAGGGGGGCGCGGCTAAGGTGAATTTTGGTGGTGTGGGGAGACTAAAGGGGACTGGGGTGATGCGTAGGGGGGCGCTAGGGAGACGATGAGGGAGGGGGTGACGTGTGGTGGGGTGGGGACCGGAGAGAAGGGAGGGGGGTGACGTGGAAGACGAGAGGATGCTTGGATGACGTGTGGGGAGTTTAGGGGGGGTGGGTGACGACGATGGGGTGATGTGTCAGGCTCTGGGGAGCCAGGAGGAGGGGAGGGGAGAGGAGGGGGGGGGGTTGTGTGACGTGTAGAAAGCTGGGGAGATGAGAGGGGAGGAGGTGGGGTGGGGGAGGGAAGGGGGCGGCGGGCTGGGTTGACGTGTGAGAGATGGGGTGAGAGACGAGAGAGAGAGAGAGAGAGAGAGAGAGAGAGAGAGAGAGAGAGAGAGAGAGAGAGAGAGAGAGAGAGAGAGACGCTGGGTGACGTGCAGGGGGGGTTCTGAGCTGGGGGCGGAGGGGGGAGACGAAAGAGGTGGGGGTGTGTGTGCGGGTGGGACGGACGCTGGGGGGGTGGGGGTGACGTGCAAGGGGGGAGGGAGGGGAGATGGGGAGACGAGAGAGCGTCTGGATCAATGGCCACAGTAGGACACGCCGGCCGGCTGGCCCGGGGAGAGGAGGAGAGAGAGAGAGAGAGAGAGAGAGAGAGAGAGAGAGAGAGAGAGAGAGAGAGGATGGCTTTACTCTCTCTCTCTCTCTCTCTCTCTCTCTCTCTCTCTCTCTCTCTCTCTCTCTCTCTCTCGTCGTCGTCTTCTTATCTTGAACGCGACGGGAATAGACAGTCGATCCCCCCCTGTCTATCCAGGGTACACAGACGGGGGTACCGCTGCGTTCCTTCCTCCCCCCTGTGGTTATTTTGCCGGCAGTGGTACCGCGAGTACGGTACACACACACACACACACACACACACACACACACACACACACACACACACACACACCAAAATTGCCTGTGCCTGGGTTGACGTTCACTGAGGTGGTGTACCACAAGTACTCTCTCTCTCTCTCTCTCTCTCTCTCTCTCTCTCTCTCTCTCTCTCTCTCTCTCTCTCTCTCTCTCTCTCTCTCTGCGCCCCCCGTCGCCGCCCCCTCCGCCCCCCCGCCCTACCGGGCGCACGTACCGTCCAGCGTAACCCTCGGTACCTGTCGTCCTGGTCCTGTGTACCGTTCGGTGAAGTGAGCGGCCGGTACCGTGGGGTGATGGACGAGTGTACCGCCCTCCTCTGACGCCCTGAGACTTCAGTACCGTGTACCGTACCATCAGTCCCGTGTACCATACCATCAGTCCCGTGTACCATACCATCAGTCCTGTGTACCACACCACCAGTCCCGTGTACCACACCGTCAGTCCCGTGTACCACACCATCAGTCCCGTGTACCACACCGTCAGTCCCGTGTACCCTACCATCAGCACTATGTACCACGCCAACAGTACCATGTACCACGCCAACAGTACCATGTACCACACCATCAGTACCATGTACCACGCCACCAGTACCATGTACCACGCCACCAGTACCATGTACCACGCCAACAGTACCATGTACCACGCCACCAGTACCATGTACCACGCCACCAGTACCATGTACCACGCCACCAGCACCATGTACCACGCCACCAGTACCGTGTACCACGCCAACAGTACCATGTACCACACCATCAGTACCATGTACCACGCCATCAGTACCATGTACCACGCCACCAGTACCATGTACCACGCCAACAGTACCATGTACCACGCCACCAGTACCATGTACCATGCCACCAGCACCATGTACCACGCCACCAGTACCATGTACCACGCCACCAGTACCATGTACCACGCCACCAGCACCATGTACCACGCCACCAGCACCATGTACCACGCCACCAGCACCATGTACCACGCCACCAGTACCGTGTACCCATGAACCCCACTTACAGTACCATGTACCACAGCACCAGTACCATGACCCCGTACCATCAGTACCACACCACCCTGTTGCCTCGATGCTAATCAGTCATTATCCCTAAATATAAACAAATACATGATTAATGAGGCCTTAAGGGTGGGGGAAAATCCAAATTATTTTTTTTTAGTGAATATTTAACGATGGTTTCTGGTGATTATCACGCCAACATTAATATGTGCTCGATAGGTTTTTGTTTTAACAATAGATGGGGTGTGGTGTCGTTGATAGATATAGAACCATCCCATATTTTTAATCTTATAGGATAATATCATATTGATAATATAATGATCTATGGAAATATGATAATAGGCTAGAATTCTCCATATAGCAATTTCCCTAACATAGATGCTTATGAAAATTATTCACGGTTTAATATATATATATATATATATATATATATATATATATATATATATATATATATATATATATATATATATTCCTATGAGTCCACGGGGAAAATGAAACACGAAAAGTTCCCAAGTGCACTTTCGTGTTATAATCACATCCTCAGGGGAGACACAAGAGAGAAATATAACAGTCAGTTGATATACATCGAAGAGACGAAGTTAGGACGCCATTTGGTAAACCTGTGATTGTCCAAAACATACAACGAGCGTTCATAAACTTATCATTTTACAAATCTTATCAACAATAAAGTTATCTAATTTGCATAGACCATCACTAATATTAAGATTATAATTCTTTGTGTATTTAATTATAGAAGATTCAATGATATTTCTCTTGGTAATAGAGTTAATCACTGAGATGGCGTTACTCTAGTCAATATAATGATCATAGTTTTTAACATGATTAAACAAGGCATTTGATTCTTGTCCCGTTCTTATACTATATTTATGTTGCTTAAGTCTAACAGAAAGATCCTTACCAGTCTGACCAGCATAAAATTTATCACAGTTTCCACAAGGCACTTTATAGATGCATCCAAGAGAATTTTCTGGTGAATTCCTGATTAAGATATTCTTTATAGTATTGTTGTTGCTAAAGGCAACATTTACATTAAAGGATTTAAGCAACGTGGGAAGCAAAGTGAAATTATTATTAAAAGGGAGAACTAAAAGATATATATATATACAAGCTGTGGAAAATTGTGTGCTAACATGGGCATAGATTAATTAGGCTCGTCATTACTGGGTATAGAGATTGTTATATACTTTGTGAATTAAGTAAAATATTTAGCATTTAAGAAAGTGAAATAGATAAATAATTGTAGAAGTTTGCCTGGAACTTTACTCCACCGTCGCTATGTTCACATAAATAATTCTTGACCAAAGAAAATGAAGTGTTTCATCGGGAACTAAAGCAATTTCTTGGACCTCAGTCGCTAAATGTTCGCGGTCTTGCTCCTCTCTCTCTCTCTCTCTCTCTCTCTCTCTCTCTCTCTCTCTCTCTCTCTATATATATATATATATATATATATATATATATATATATATATATATATATATATATATATCTTTTCTTTCAAACTATTCGCCATTTCCCACATTAGCGAGGTAGCGTTAAGAACAGAGGACTGGGCCTTGAGGGAATACCCTCACCTGGCCCAATTCTCTGTTCCTTCTTTTGGAAACAGACGAAAGAATGACCCAACCCACCCACATACACATGTATATACATACACGTCCACAGACGCAAATATACATACCTATACATCTCAATGTACACATATATATACACACACAGACATATACATATATACACATGTACATAATTCATACTTTCTGTCTTTATTCATTCCCATCGCCACTTCGCCACACACCGAATAACAACCCTCTCCCCCCTCATGTGTGCGAGGTAGCGCTATGTATATATATATATATATATATATATATATATATATATATATATATATACACACACACACACACACACACATTCTTTCGTCCCAGGCACTTAGCAACTCCGAGAGAAATAGAGTTAAAAATATGTTGTTTTTTTGAGAAATAGTAATCTCTTACCCTAGATAAAGTCTTTGAAAATTATACAACAGACCTGTTGTCCTGTGATCCCTCTGTTGGACTCTTTGTGCCATATTTTGTTTTTCTTATTTTGTGGTTGAGGGAATTTTTTTATCCCATTCTTTTCCTCATTTATATCCTCCCTTTCTCCTCATATTTATCCTCCCTTTCTCCTCATTTCTATCCTCCCACTCTTCTCATGTATATCCTCCCTTTCTCCTATTTATCCTCCCATTCTCCTCATATAAATTATCCTCCCGTTCTCCTCATATAAATTATCCTCCCATTCTCCTCATATTTATCATCTCATTCTCATATTCATCCCCCATTCTTCTCATATCTATCTGCCCAATTCTCCTCATTTTCCTCCTCCAATTCTCCTGATTTTCATCCTCCCATTCTCATAATATCTATCCCCCATTCTCCTCATATTTATACCTCAATTCTCCTCATTTTCCTCCTCTCATTCTCCTCATATTCAGCCACCTATTCTCCACACTCACATTCTCATGTTCGTCCTGTTGGCCTTACAGGAATGAGTCTCTCCTGTCATCTCATAAGACGCAGGGCGATATCCAGTGAGTGAGGATGAGTAAGGTGTGAGGATGAGTAAGGTGAGAGGATGAGTGGACGTCCTGTACCCATTCGCTGGATACGTGTGAGTCAGGAGGGATGTGCGCCACAACCTCAACCCCAGAGGTTCGGGGGGGTGGTTCGATCCCATCGCCTCGAAGCTTCGTACAATGACCGCCAACTCTGTGATGAAACTTTACGTCCCAATACTGAAACTTTTTTTTTTTCATGAGGGAAGCGGGTGTGGAGGGGCGATGGAGTGAAGGAGGGGAAGGGAAAAGGAGGAGGGAGTAGAGAAATACCCGCGATTTCCCATTTTCTTTTTTAGGGGGTTGGGAGGGAAAGAAGGGAGGAGTTGGGGGTTCGGTCGAGTCACAGACGAGACGGATTTAGGGACGACTTTCACCCGACGTCTGGGTACGTGTGCAACAGACCGTGGGTACCTGTTAACAGACGTGGTGCTGGTCTGGGTGTACGTGTGCAACAGACCGTGGGTACCTGTTAACAGACGTGGTGCTGGTCTGGGTGTACGTATAACAGACACAGGGTAGGTTTGCGTTTATGCCTAACAGACATAGTGTCAGCTCTGTGTACATGTGACAGACGCACTGCATTAGCTCTGTGTGTGTGTGTGTGTGTGTGTGTGTGTGCTGGACACTGCTCAGGCTGTGAAATTCACTGCAGACGCAGTGTGGAGTCTGTTTCCCTCCTGTATATCAACATTCCATGCATATATGAATATATATATATATATATATATATATATATATATATATATATATATATATAGATAGATAGATAGATAGATAGATAGATAGATAGATAGATACCCCTGAATCGATCGCGTGTCTCGACCTGCGGATTGCAACAGAGCACAGGTAGTGGGGGAGAGGACACACTCACACACACACACACACACACACACACACACAGGAGGTTGTTGGGTACGCAAGCCTTACATACATCACCGTCTGGCTCAATAATACACAACGAGGAAGTCAAGTCAGCGAAGAACTCTTCCCTTAAAACCCCCCCAAACCCAACCCAACCCACCCCCCCACTTGTTATCCCCCCCTCCCCTCCCCCCTTGGCTCACACGCAAGGACACTACCACCCTCCCCCCCTCCCCCCCTCAACACACACACACACACACACACACACACAGTGTTTACATCAGCGACTCGCCGCTATACACACGCACACAAGAGGAATGCTAAAGCGAATCGTGACTGGCTTCACCTGTCGCTGTTCAGTTACTAAGTAAAGCCGGAAGAAGGAAATAGAACGAGAATATATTATGATGATCATTATAATCCGTTATTAACTAAAGGAACTGACACCTTCAACCAAGAACGGGTTCGAGAACCGTCCTCCGAACACGGATCTATCCACAAACGAGCGACAGCCGAAGCTAACACGAGTTTACAGATGGATGTTTTCGATTGGGGGATGTTTGATTCTTTTTAGACCAGGAGGAAACGAGCGGGCACCACTCCATAGTCGCAAGTCCTACTCGCAGCCGAGCGATTTGGACTAAATATTTCAAGCGGACTTCGTGCCTCCCCTGCCGCTGCTACTGTGGCCCAAGGGGTGTTCATAAGGGAGCCTCGCGAGCGCGCACGCGCACGCGTGTGTGTCATCCCCCTCTGTGACACCCTGTGACGTGTACGCCTCCGTGTAACCTTCCTCCGTCACGCCTCCCGCTCGACACCTGCCACCTGTTCAACCGTAGCTCCTCATACACGACACCTGCCACTCCTCTTCCGCCTACCACACACACACACACACACACACACACACACACACACACACCTGCACCTACCACACACACACACACACACACACACACACACACACACACACACACACCTGCACCTACCACACACACACACACACACACACACACACACACACACACACACACACCTGCACCTACCACACACACACACACACACACACACACACACACACACACCTGCACCTACCACACACACACACACACACACCTGCACCTACCACACACACACACACACACACACACACACACACACACACCTGCACCTACCACACACACACACACCTGTTCATCCGACACCTGTACCCTCCTCCGCCTACCACACACACACCACAGACACACACCTGTTCATCCCACGTCCGTCTCTGATGTTCTTGCCAGCTGGTAACAAAACCAGCTGAGAGCCAAGCCCTCCCCCCAGAGGGTAGGCCGCCGCTCAGCTGGTTTATTCAGCCTGAGCGAGCGAGTGACGCGTCCGTCCGCTGTGGTAACCTCATCATCACCACCAGGAGGAGGAGGAGGCCCGGGTGGAGGGCGCCCTTGTATTCCGCCCAGCGAAAACCTGAAGCGTTGGTGTCGGGTATCAAGTATCTCTTCTGGTATCAGTTATCAGTATCTGTAGTAGTATCAGTTATCAGTATGTGTTGTAGTATCAGTTATCAGTATCTAATTTAACGTCTGGGGTCCTGCGACGATTCTCGAGTCTGGTCCTACGACGGCCATCGACGTGTCTCGAGCCTTGTCCCGCGACGCTTATTAACGTGTCTCGAGTCTGGTCCTGCAACGCTCATCGGGGTGCCTCGAGTCTCGTGTCTTGCGACGGCCATCAACGTGTCTCGAGTCTCGTCCTGCGACGCTCATCAGGGTGTCTCGAGTCTCGTGTCCTGCGACGGCCATCAACGTCTCTCGAGTCTTGTCTTGCGACGCTCATCAGGGTGTCTCGGGTCTCCTCCTGTGGCGATCCTCAGGGTGCGTCCTCTCCCCCCTGGCCAAGTGTCACCCCTGCCTCGGTAGGGGTATTAGTCAAGGTTTCCGGAGGGGGGAGGCCTGTGTCCCCTGCTCCTCTGGAGGAGGGAGGCCTGTGTCCCCTGCTCCTCTGGAGGAGGGAGGCCTGTGTCCTGTGGGTCCCCTGCTCCTCTGGAGGAGGGAGGCCTGTGTCCTCTGCTCCTCTGGAGGAGGGAGGCCTGTGTCCCCTGCTCCTCTGGAGGAGGGAGGCCTGTGTCCTATGGGTCCCCTGCTCTTCTGGAGGAGGGAGGCCTGTGTCCTGTGGGTCCCCTGCTCCTCTGGAGGAGGGAGGCCTGTGTCCTGTGGGGTCCTCTGCTCCTCTGGAGGAGGGAGGCCTGTGTCCTGTGGGGTCCTCTGCTCCTCTGGAGGAGGGAGGCCTGTGTCCTGTGGGGTCCTCTGCTCCTCTGGAGGAGGGAGGCCTGTGTCCTGTGGGGTCCTCTGCTCCTCAGTTACACTTACAATGTCGAAAACAAAATACTTATCAATCTTCCTTTTTTTTTTTGTACCGTAGGATGAGTTCCTCTTCTTAGATTTATGGGCCCCTGGGTCCTCCTCCACCACATTTACTGGGCTCTGCCTCCATATTCACCAGTTGTACTGGGCTCTGCCTCCTTCTTCACCATTTCTACTGGGCTCTGCCTCCTTCTTCACCATTTCTACTGGGCTCTGCCTCCTTCTTCACCATCTCTATTGGGCTCTGCCTCCTTCACCATCTCTACTGGGCTCTGCCTCCTTCTTCACCATTTCTACTGGGCTCTGCCTCCTTCACCATTTCTACTGGGCTCTGCCTCCTTCGTATTCACTGGGTTTTGCCTCCTCCTCTTCCTCCTCCTCATCTCCCAGGCTTTGCATTCTTCCCCTTCGACTCTGCTGGGTTCAGTCTGACCCCACCCGATCTACCATGGTCCTCTCCTCTCCATGTTAACCTCTGGTGGCTGCTGACTCCCTCCCTCCCTCCCTCCTCAGTGTTAGCGGGGTTCTCTGCCTCCTCCCACTTCAACTACACTCGGTTTTATCTCTATCTTCTTCTGGGTTTTAGTGTCCTTCGATTTTACTCTGGTTTAAGTCCATTTTTCTCGGGTTTTATCGTGTTTTGTCTCATCTCCTCTTCAGTTTTACTCCTGGTTTTATTGGGTTTTTAGTTGCTCGTCCGTCATATATACATACTCGGTTTTAGCTCCTCCTGCATCGGTTTTACTCGGTTTTCGACTCCTTCCACAAAGACCTTATCAGGTTTTTCCCAATAAGATTCGATCTTACTAACCTCTGATGCTCTTATCGCTTCCTTACTTTGCGATTTGTTTATTCTTCTTTTCTTTTCGTTCAATTCTCCCTCCAGTCTCCTTCCAACTTTATCGAGTTTCCGTTTCTTTTCCACATCGACCATCATCCATCCATCCATGAGACGAAGGCATGCGCTACCTCCTGTGGTTGAGGGTCGGGTGGAGGAGGAGGAGGGACGTGTACAACACTCGACACTCGACACACTGGCGTGGCCGACGGTGTCTTCTTGTTGAATGCTGACGATGTAGTGGATAGCTCGCCTGCGATTTTTGACGTCGCTATGAAGAGCTTGAGGACTGGCATCTGTTGCTAGGCATACTCCTCCTCCCTGTTTTTTTTTTTTTCCCCCGTTTGTAGCACTCAAAACGGGTCTCAAGAGCTTTGATTAACCTCCAGGTATATGAGTGCGTTATGTGTGTGTGTGTGTGTGTGTGTGTGTGTGTGTGTGGGTGAGAGGAAGGGGGGAGGACCTGTTGCTGGAAGCCCCCGAAGGCCATGTTTAGGCACAGCGGACTCCTTCAGCAGCACCGGCCTTCCTTCCCCCACTCCTCAGTCCCTCACTGTCAGGGAGACGTACTGGATGTTTTCCGCCTCAAAACGCAACCCCTTCGTCCTCTCCCTCACCGCCAGGGGGAGGTATAGATGGCCATCATCCATCCCCTCCTCCCGAGGACACTGTGAGGGGTGGCTGTGCCGTCTTATCGTGATATCATATCAGAATGCAGTTTGAAGGGAGGGAGAGAGAGAGAGAGAGGAGAGAGAGAGAGAGAGAGAGAGAGAGAGAGAGAGAGAGAGAGAGAGGAGAGAGAGAGAGAGAGAGGGAGTGGGAACTGAGTTACAGGTCGAGAAAGCGCACAATTAGATATCTGGACGACGTGATGGGACCAAGACTGGCGTCTTTTCATTAGTCTTCAGGTCTCTGTGTGTGTGTGTGTGTGTGTGTGTGTGTGTGTGTGTGTGTGTGTCCCAGACGTGATACTGGAGCCCCTCCCCTTGGCGTCAGGTGGTATCGTCTGTGGGGTTCTTGTCATTACTACTGCGGGTTATGGCAGCTGGAATTCGACCATGGGATAACCGCAAGGGACTGGAACGGTTCTAGAGACAGGGTCTCTGGAAATTGATTTCGTCATGACAGAAGAGGCTAGACGAAGTCTCCAGTGATGGATACTCTGTTCACTTCATCACAAAATCTTAAGTCATTTTCAGGGTCATTGTAGACCGTTCTTTGCCTAAGAGGCACCTCAAGGTCACCTCACCTTCGAAGTACACTTGAACAACAGACTCACAAGTGACTGTATAAGTGCTTCGTTTGCGAATGTAAACTATTGAAGGTCATCTCACCCTTTAGGGGCGTGGGGGGTTGGAGGATATGATGATGAGGATGCTCCAGCCCCACCAGCTGGAACGAGGCAGGTCTTGGCCAGGTTCCAGACCTGGGCGCACCAGGGCAGGCATAGTTAGGGAGTCTCCACTCTCTCTCTCTTGTGTTGCAAAGTCTTGAGATTCCAAGTCGAGATTGTGAATTCCGCTGGTGTCATATTGTGTGTACTGCCTTCTCTTACGACCTGCTGGGTACGTTCACGGTCCGCTTTTGTTCCAGAGACAAATGCACTTCCCCATTCTCGAAGACTATTGAAAAAAAAATAATAAGAGGAAGTACTCATAAACGAATGTTGATTAAGGACTCTGGTATTGCACACATTGCACACATCATGTGTCTCTCTCAACAGCTGCTTAGACCCCTGACGCTCATGAACACCAGAGGGAAAGCGACAAGCTAAGAATATCAGCAAAGCTTTTCTTGAGCTATACGGTGAAAGGCACTTGTTTACAGCATTTGTGCATTGCTCATCTACAGTCATCTTTACAGAAGACATGAATACATTCCTCTAGTATTTCCCGTAGTTGGCTGTTCATTATGAAAAGATATTTGATGGAATTTTGAGAGAAAAGCACTTTGAC
>NC_092226.1:67217790-67257790 GCF_036320965.1 Panulirus ornatus | reverse complement strand
GTGACAAGAGTACTTGTGAAGTGGAAAATGTGGGAGAGGGCATACGTTCATATGGGAGAAGGCATGATGGATTCAGCGGAAGAGGGTATAGGTTCAGTGGGAGAAAGAGATGACTACGATTAGTCCAAAGTAGAGTTGGGAAAGGAAGTGTGTCATTACCTTTCTGTACTATACGGGATGGGAGTCTTACACTGGTGGCACCCCTTGATCCTTGGACATTTTCTACTGTAACGCGGAACTTTTAAACTCCTGTATGCTCTTTGCATAGACCACGTCTCCTCTCAGTTGACAACGTTCGTCCAAGATTCGTATGATATATGAAAATGTACTTACTGACATATTTTCTCATAAGTTCAGGCTTAGTTTCAAGATGTGGCTCCTGGTTATCCTAACCCCTACATCGTAAGAAGAATTGGACACTGTCTACGTCGTTAATCTGGTTTAAAAGCTTATAGGTCGTGACCAATTCACCCCTTAGTATGTAATTGCCGATTTGTACTGTGTGTGTGAGGGGGGGGGGGTTACTCTTGTGAGACTGACCCCCTCCATCTGTTGAATATTCCCCGCTATTGCCAAACCTTGTGAGACTTCGTATGTCGTCCACATTAACCACGTACTCATATGTGTGGTTACCAGGCGTGTCATCAGGGGAGACAGTTTTACATT
The DNA here is from genome assembly GCF_036320965.1 of Panulirus ornatus. Classification (NCBI taxonomy): domain Eukaryota; kingdom Metazoa; phylum Arthropoda; class Malacostraca; order Decapoda; family Palinuridae; genus Panulirus; species Panulirus ornatus. The sequence continues at coordinate 67,257,124 of NC_092226.1, read as the reverse complement.
CGTGTTGCCCCCGTCTCTTAATTTTGTATATATATGTACCATGTCTTCACACACACACACACACACACACACACACACACACACACACACACACACACACACATACCCACTGATCGACCAGACCCGAGGGGAGAAGGAACACCTGGGTTGGGTGTAGTCCAACTGCCACGCCCAGGATTCGAACCAATACGGGTCCGATCACACGCTGACCCGTGTATGTGTGTGTGTGTGTGTGTGTGTGTGTGTGTGTGTGTGTGTGTGTGTGTGTGTGTTTATCTCAATCATAAGATTCCATCATTGTAAAATTACTCAACTTGTTGCACCAACAGAAAACTACCAACTTCATTTAAATTCTTCGCAAAGTTGCCTTGCGTCATTCTGGTGAGTCTGAACGATAGACATTTGATGTTGGGGACCACTTTCAGCAGGTGTGATTCAAGTCCCTACATCATTGTGTCATGGGCTGTAACCGCTCTAATGGGAGGAGACCTATTACGTCTGTGTAATGGGAGGAGATCTATTACGTCTGTATAATGGGAGGTGGCCTATTACGTCTGTATAATGGGAGGTGGCCTATTACGTCTGTATAATGGGAGGTGGCCTATTACGTCTGTATAATGGGAGGTGACCTATTACGTCTGTATAATGGGAGGTGACCTATTACGTCTGTATAATGGGAGGTGACCTATTACGTCTGTATAATGGGAGGTGGCCTATTACGTCTGTATAATGGGAGGTGGCCTATTACGTCTGTATAATGGGAGGTGGCCTATTACGTCTGTATAATGGGAGGTGGCCTATTACGTCTGTATAATGGGAGGTGGCCTATTACGTCTGTATAATGGGAGGTGACCTATTACGTCTGTATAATGGGAGGTGACCTATTACGTCTGTATAATGGGAGGTGACCTATTACGTCTGTATAATGGGAGGTGGCCTATTACGTCTGTATAATGGGAGGTGGCCTATTACGTCTGTATAATGGGAGGTGGCCTATTACGTCTGTATAATGGGAGGTGGCCTATTACGTCTGTATAATGGGAGGTGACCTATTACGTCTGTATAATGGTACGTCTAAATAATGGAAGGTTACCTATTACGTCTGTATAATGGAAGGTGACCTATTACGTCTGTATAATGGAAGGAGACCTATTACGTCTGTATAATGGGACCAACAGGTACGATTAAAGCTCCTACGTCTATGAATCCAGTGGGTCTGTTTTTCTTGGGCACAAAGGGTATGTGTAATGGGTCCAAGAGGTCATTGTAATGGGTGTAAAAAGGTTCTTTTTTCTGCAGGTCTTCCATGGCCTTATAATGGGTCTAACAGATCTCTATAATGGATCTAGCAGATCTCTATTATGGGTCTAACAGGTCTCTATAATGAGTCTAACAGATATCTATAATGGGTCTAACATCTCTATAACGGGTCTAACAGATCTCTGTAATGGGTCTACAGATCTCTATAATGGGTCTAACAGATCCCAATAATGGGTCTAACAGATATCTATAATGGGTCTAACATCTCTATAACGGGTCTAACAGATCTCTGTAATGGGTCTAACAGATCTCTATAATGGGTCTAACAGATCTCTATAATGGGTCTAACAGATCACTATAATGTGTCTAACAGATCTCTATAATGGGTCTAACAGATCTCTATAATGGGTCTAACAGATCTCTATAATGGGTCTAACAGGTCTCTATAATGGGTCTAACAGGTCTCTATAATGGGTCTAACAGATCTCTATAATGGGTCTAACAGATCTCTATAATGGGTCTAACAGATCTCTATAATGGGTCTAACAGATCTCTATAATGGGTCTAACAGATCTCTATAATGGGTCTAACAGATCTCTATAATGGGTCTAACAGATCTCTAACGAGTCTAACAGATCTCTATAATGGGTCTAACAGGTCTCTATAATGGGTCTAACAGATCTCTATAATGGGTCTAACAGATCTCTATAATGGGTCTAACAGATCTCTAACGAGTCTAACAGATCTCTATAATGGGTTTAACAGGTCTCTATAATGGGTCTGACAGACCAATAGCAGTTCGTGGCGTGAATGATGATTAGGATCATTACAGTAACCTAACCTACACAAGAGAGACACTACAGGAACCTAACCTAACCTTGGCTACAGTTACGTGTTCAGAATGTACATCAGGGTGACGCCTTGTTACATGTGTCCATGGCGGTGTACATATGTCCCCCGCAGTGTACATGTGTGCCCAGCTGTGTACATGTGTCCTCCATAGTGTATATGTGTACCCAGCTGTGTACATGTGTCCTCCTTAGTGTACATGTGTGTCTAGCTGTGTACATGTGTCCTCCATAGTGTACATGTGTACCCAGCTGTGTACATGTGTCCTCCATAGTGTACATGTGTGTCTAGGTGTGTACATGTGTCCTCCTTAGTGTACATGTGTACCCAGCTGTGTACATGTGTCCTCCATAGTGTACATGTGTACCCAGCTGTGTACATGTGTCCTCCTTAGTGTACATGTGTACCTAGCTGTGTACATGTGCCGTCCACAGTGTACATGTGTACCTAGCTGTTTACAAGTGTCCTACGCAGTGTACATATGTCCCCGGACGTGTACGTGTCCCCAGCTGTGTACGCGCGTCCCCGCTGTGTGCGTATGTCCCCCCCACGCATGCGTTATTGGGTCACGTGACTTCGTTAAGACGCCATGACTGGCGAAAGGACGATATTCCGGGAATATCGTGAAGATTCTGGGGGATGGATATTTGGTCTCTTTTCTTTGCCTTCTCTTTTAGGATGTCTGTCTCGTGTCTCCCCCTCCCCCCCCTCCCCCTTCCCCCCCAGCACTGAACACCTCACCCCCCCAACGTAACCCCCTTCTCCCCCAGCGTTGGTCGAGGGGAGGAGAGGGGAGGGAAGGAGGGGATCTTTTCTTCCCCCAGCGTGATCAGTTCTTACCCCTTTTCAACCCCCTCCCCCCTCCCGTCTCATCCCTCCCCCTCCCGTCTCATCCCTCCCCCTCCCGTCTCATCCCTCCCCCCCTCCCGTCTCATCCCCCCCTCCCGTCTCATCCCTCCCCCCTCCCGTCTCCCCCCCTCCCCCTCCCGTCTCATCCCTCCCCCCTCCCGTCTCATCCCCCCCTCCTCCCGTCTCATCCCTCCCCCCTCTCATCCCTCCCCTCTCCCGTCTCATCCCTCCCCCCTCCCGTCTCATCCCTCCCCCCTCCCGTCTCCCCCCCCCCCCTCCCGTCTCATCCCTCCCCCCTCCCGTCTCATCCCTCCCCCCTCCCGTCTCATCCCTCCCCCCTCCCGTCTCATCCCTCCCCCCTCCCGTCTCATCCCTCCCCCCTCCCGTCTCATCCCCCCCTCCCGTCTCATCCCTCCCCCCCCACAGTGTGTGCAGGACATTCACTTCCCCCTCCTCCCCCCACACCCCCCTCTCTCTCTCGCTCCCCAGCGTGCGAAAGGCACACACACACACTCACACACACTCTCCCCCCCTCACTCGCACCCAAACCCCCCCTCCCCCACCACCCCCCCATCGTGGGCAGGCAGGGCAGGCAGACACGTCTCCCCTCTTCCCCCCCTTCCCCTCCCCCCTCCCAGCCAGCTCTCTTTCTCTCTACTCGTATAGTAATTCTATTTCCCCTCCCTCCTCCTCCTCCCCCTCCCCTCCCCTTCCCCTCCCTGGCCGCCGCGGTCGACACCTGACCCGGGCCGGCTCTCACCACTCTCACTACCGCTCTCTACTTCCCCTCAGCCGCCGCGCTCTCTTCGTCCCCTACTCTCACCCACTCCCTCCCTCACTCTCCCTCCCTTCTCGCTGGCCCATGTTGGGCCCGGGATCAATCTGTGGCGGTGGCTGTGTTGCTCCTCAAGTGCTGTGTATGGTGGCCCTCCCCCTCCCCTCTCCTCACCCCCTTGCTGTGTCTGGCTATGTATGGTGGCCCTCCCCCTCCCACCTCTCCCCTTTCCCCCTTGCTGTGTCTGGCTATGTATGGTGGCCCTCCCCCTGGCTGTGTATGGTGGCCCTCCCCCTGGCTGTGTATGGTGGCCCTCCCCCTGGCTGTGTATGGTGGCCCTTCCCCTGGCTGTGTATGGTGGCCCTTCCCCTGGCTGTGTATGGTGGCCCTCCCCCTGGCTGTGTATGGTGGCCCTTCCCCTCTCCCCTCGCCCCTTGCTGTGTCCAGCTGTGTATGGTGGCCCCTATCCTGCTGTGTCCAGCTGTGTATTGTGGCCCTCTATCCTGCTGTGTCCAGCTGTGTATGGTGGCCCCTATCCTGCTGTGTCCAGCTGTGTATGGTGGCCCTCCCCCTGGCTGTGTATGGTGGCCCTCCCCCTCTCCCCTCGCCCCTTGCTGTGTCCAGCTGTGTATGATGGCCCCTATCCTGCTGTGTCCAGCTGTGTATGATGGCCCCTATCCTGCTGTGTCCAGCTGTGTATGATGGCCCCTATCCTGCTGTGTCCAGCTGTGTACGATGGCCCTATATCCTGCTGTGTCCAGCTGTGTATGGTGGCCCCTATCCTGCTGTGTCCAGCTGTGTATGGTGGCCTCCCTGCTGTGTCCAGCTGTGTATGGTGGCCTCCCTGCTGTGTCCAGCTGTGTATGGTGGCCCCCCTATCCTGCTATGATCACCCATTTGTACAGTACAGATAGGGATGGGTGGGTCCCCATCTCTTGAACCATACTCCACTGTCATACAACACCGTTTTTTTTTCTTTTTCTTTTTTTTAACTCTGCTCTCATCCACACTCAAACCCTCATCACTCAGTCTGTAATGTTCATCCGACACTCACATGCCGTAAAAGTCACTCCTTTACGTTATCTCGAACAAGTGTGTTTGGTTTAATTTCACGTTGTAGCCCCTAGAGTGGTCCTGTCTGTGCATTTTACGAAAAGCTCTTCACTGTTGAGATTATCATGCCTTTTTTTTTTCTTTTAAGAACTGAAAGGTTGTGATCAGGTCACCCTATACTCTTCTCTCTTCCCTAATATAAGGCCTATTAGTCTTTCCTTGTGGGTCGGATTTTATTTATTTTCTTCTTCTTAAGTCTGGCACCATCTCTTGCTGCTGTTCCTGTGGACTTTCTCTATTAGTTCTTTGTGTATCTCTAAATGCGATGACCCACCGAAGGATTATTCTGGATCTGACTTACTGTACGATTTGAACAGCTTCCTGAATATTTCCTTGCCCAGAGGCTTGAATGATATTCTAATATTCTCCATGACTGCTGTCCTCCGTGTCTAATATTCTCCGTTACCTTCGTCCTCCCGTGGGACCCTGGTCACAGGTCTGGGGACGATGTATACTCCTCATTTACCCCTCACATGGAGATTCCTACAGCTCAATTTCCTGCTTGAGGTTAATCATATCGAGGTCTTCTGTCGCCATCGTCCATCCTCACTACCTTTTTTTTTATTTTTTTGACATTCACTGGGGCTGAATATCGTCGCTCGCGAGTCACACCAGCTTTGGAGAGTTTGTCGAAGTCCCCTTGTACACCGATGCAATCGTCTTTACTCTTTTTTTTCACCTCCCCCCACGTGACCTTGGCATCATCTGCAGACATTATCAGACAAGTCCTTTACAAATAGATCAAGAGAAAAAGCACGTTACTTGTGACTCAGCCCATTTCGAGAACACTCCCCTGTCCTACGTCCTTTGCACCCTTCTGCTAAGACAACCTTCTCCCCCATCGGAATAGTCTCCCCAAACCCCCACCCCCTAAACCACCCCCACTTCATTCTAGCGTGAAGATTTCAGTTTGTTTACCAACCTTATATGTGGTACAGTGCCGGTTTGTCCTCTGGCAGTCCAGATATTAGACAATCAACCAAGGCCCGTCATCTCTCTCTCTTGTCCACAAGGGAGCCCACTCTCTCGTAGAAATCTCAGAGGATCATTACGTGGACAAGGGAGCTCACTCTCTCGTAGAAATCTCAGAGGATCATTACGTGGACAAGGGAGCTCACTCTCTCGTAGAAATCTCAGAGGATTATTACACATGATCTTCCCGTAAATATGTGTCGTCCCTCTCTTTCGTAGAATCTCCTTTGCAGGAGGTTCTTCACTTGTTCTCCCAATTATCTTTTCCAGTATTTTACATCCCAAGTTCGTCAGGTCATCTACTCAAAAGACAGGTATGACGTTGGTCCTCTTCTACTCCCTTGGCACTCTACCTTTTTTTCTTTTTCTTTCCCAGCGACATCCTGCCCAACATTTCAGGTGGTGTGTCAAGAGTATGTGCACACATCTTCAGCGTATATAGAGAAATCTCATCAGGACATGAGCTCGAAATGGGTCACGACCCTTCAATATTGTGTATTTGTCTTTTCTAGATATTTCAGTGCTTTTGAAGACCTTCCCATTTGCACTCGCTGGTGTTGGTGGGGGATGTAGTGTCTTCCATTGTGAACACAATTTTCAATTTCTCATTCGGTTCTTTACATCATTCTTTAACAACACTTTCCTGTGAATGCCTTAGCCTGATTAGCTCCTCTTCAACTGACAATCAATTCTTGATGAATCTTTGGATTGTCTTCTTCATCGTCTACAATATTCCCACGTAAATTTCTTTTTTTTTTTTTCTTTTTTTATCCTGCTGTTTTCCTTTCTTGTTCTGTTATGCCTGTCAGTTGCTTGGTGGCTGGAAAGCCTCCTGTATATTCACCAGAGCTCCTTCGCTTTTTGACAGTTCTTAGTGAACCACACCTTTGAAAACTTACTCTGTATCTGAAGTTAAAGGTGCCCATGTCCCTCCTCCTTCCTGGCAAATTTCACAGAACCCTCCACCACAATGTCTCCCCCCCACCCCCTAGCACTTGGCTACTGAATTCCATTCCCCATTCCATGTTAACAAAGAAATTGCTGAGTTTTGTGTAGTTTTCACAACTGTATCTCTATTTTTTCAGCCAGTTTTCACCGCTGCCCTTTTCACGTCATCATTTACCACATCATCAAACTGGAGCATTCCAATGATTGCTTTGCCCAGTTGGTGAATCATATATGATCCATGCTAGTATGTGTGATGGTAAGATCAAGTGTATCAGTCCATCATTCCCTGTCTCATGCGAGGGTGCGTACTGACATGCCGGTATGGAAATATCATACACGATATTCTTAGAATCCATGCTGGTTTTGAGTGAGGGGTAAGATCAAGTCATGATGGTGTAACAGTCCTGCTCATACTAATGTGTCTACTGAGATACTTAAAAACTTGTGTCTCCATAACCCCTTATCACTAAGAGAATCCAATTTTTTTCCCCCATAGTCTATCTCTTAATGGTTTAAGTCCCCCATTATCAGTACTTTGCCTTCCCTAAGAAGTGCGTCTTTTACTGCTTCATATTCCATCCTGACTGTTCCTTCACTGTGATCATTGTGTATATTTGCTCCGGTTCATGAATATTTGTGGAGGATCATAAACTATCGACGCCATTGTGCACTTCTTGCTTATAGTTCCCCTTCCCATTTTCTATTGCTTGAATGAGCTTTCTACCAGGATTACCAAAATATCAAGGCTGCATCTTAATAGGAGGACCAGTTCTCCTCCTCCTTTATCTTCTCTTTCCTTCCTTGTTATCATGTACCATCTAGACAGAACAGATGTTTCCCCTTCTCTTTGTTAAGGTTTGTTTCCTTAAATCCAAAATTAACAAGTGCGATTCCCCTGATTCGATCCTTGAATCTAACTCTTAACCATTTACTACCAGTCCAACAGTATTATTAAAGGCATTACTCTCAGCCTTACATTACCGTCACCTTAACATTCTTGACGTCTCTGCTGTACTGGCGGAGCGGCTTCGTACTCTTGCATTATTTGGTGTCTCCAGTTATTTGCTCTCTGACCGTATATTTTTGCCTTCCCCCCCTTTCTCTTCCTCAAGGCTATCACCTCTGATGAATACCCACCTGAATCTCACCTTATTTACATGCTTCTTAGCATTGCCTAAGTGCCTCCTGTCTGGAAGACTCAAAATCGCACGCTACTATAAATGATCGTCCTCTTATGTCTTGGTAATGTCCACCAATATCCCTTCTTCCTTTTATCATAGAAACTATGTTCGGCATATCTGTATACTCTGGTAACCATTGAATCAGCGTTCCTTCTTTCTCTTACCTTTGCTTTTTTCTTTGAAAATATGAACTTCCAGTCCAAAGTTCATCAGTGATATACTTCTAGTTCCCTCTTTCTCTTACCTTTGCTTTTTCTTTGAAATATGAACTTCCAGTCCAAAGTTCATCAGTGATATACTTCTATCAGCTTGTTTGCTTGAGTGATCTTTCTATTTTTGTTGCTACCCATTTTTCAACTAAAGCTTTCGGTAGCGATTCATCAACCCTCATATCTTCCCCCCCTTTTTTTTTTACTGACAGACTGTTTCTATAAGCTCTGCACTTTTCTGTGCCTTTCATTTACCAGGCTATATGAACTTGCATGATTGTTCCGTCTATAACTGTGCATAATCCTCTCTCCAGCTTCACTTCATTCCCTGAGTACCTGGCTTACAATGTCAATGGGTCTCGATTCCACAGCGTCAGTCCTCATGCTCTGATTCTGTTGAACAGGCCTGGATATTACTCGTGATCCGCCTGCCTCCCCGCCCGCTGCTATTAATAGTTTCTGCTCTCTCTGTTGTGGCCATCTCCTTTTGTCTAACGGCCTCCAGAATATCCAGAAAAGAGCCTTCCGAACCTTTTCTGCTTTTCATTTATCTCTCCTTTCCTCTGGCTATATCCTCTTTGTATCCACTCAACCGTTGTGATTTTATGTTCGTGCTCTTTGATTGTATTTTTTTCCCCATTTCTTAATTTCCTTTCCTTTCTCTAGGTCTTTGATTTGATGCCTTACTTTCTTCGGTTCTCGTTCTCATTGCGATAGCCTCTGATCCAGTTTCTCGACATTTTCAACTCACTGTCCCTAGCTTATGGTTTCGAATCACCTATCTCTAATTTTCTCTTTTTCTTCTTTCCATTTTGTGTCAAGAGAAAAACAATACTAGCTTCCCTTATGAATATAGTCACAACTGTTTCATCTTGATCCTTCCCTTTTCTGAATACAGTCTCCTTAAAGAATTAAATTCAGAAGTTCTACGAATAACAGTTAGTTCCGTTAGGGTGCAACACAGTAGTATCTGTCTGGAGGAAAATTTTGAAGCACATCAGCTAGCGGTGTTGCTCATCATTAGCAAATATTTTACTTTCCTCTTATACTCACTGTTACGCTGGCCTATACTATCCCTGGGATTAAATTCCCAATTCCGTGCATGCCTGTGACTCATAGGAAATTCGCTTTGGATTACTCATTACATAAACAATCATTTACAAGATTTTTTCCCTGAAAATAGCAACAGTCTTGAGCATATGAATGACTGGATATCCCCTCCCCAGCTGCTACTTGACTCCTCCAGTTGACACAGTGAAATGTGACACTCCAAAGCTATATGATTCAGGGCGCCTCTCCACACACGACTCACCCACCCACCCTTACTTGTATATAGGATGCTCCAGGGAACAGACGACCCTCCAAGACGAGACGAGAAGCGAGGCACTGTTGCTACTCCTGCTGCCGGGGGCGGTGCCTGACTGTAGGTAGTGGCCCCTCCTCACCCTGCTATGTATGGTGACCCGTTACTGTGTCTGGCTGTTGAGTGGTGGCCCTCCTCCTGTGCTGTGTGTGGTGGTCCTCTCCCCTCTGCTATCTTTGGTGGTCCTCCCCCCTCTGCTATGTGTGGTGGTCCTCCCCTCTCTGCTGTGTGTGGTGGTCCTCCCCCTCTGCTGTGTGTGGTGGTCCTCCCCTTCTGCTGTGTGTGGTGACCCTCTCCCTCTGCTGTGTGTGGTGACCCTCTCCCTCTGCTGTGTGTGTGGTGACCCTCTCCCTCTGCTGTGTGTGGTGACCCTCCCCCTCTGCTGTGTGTGGGGGGGGGGGGTCCTCTCCCTCTGCTGTGTGTGTGTGTGGTGGTCCTCCCCCTCTGCTGTGTGTGTGGTGGTCCTCCCCCTCTGCTGTGTGTGTGGTGGTCCTCCTCCTTTGCTGTGTGTGTGGTGGTCCTCCTCCTTTGCTGTGTGTGGTGATTCTCCACCATCAGTTGTAGCTTTATATGGTACTTCGTATCACCTCCCATCCTTACATCCCTCCACCCCCACTCCGCTATCCTCCACGATCCAGGCTAGGCCTATCCGTCTGTCCCCTTCCATCTGGCGGCCCCTCTCGGGTCATCGTCCTCCCGTGGTCATTATGAACCTGGTCTCCACCTGTTCTCCTGACCACCACCATAATGACTGGGTCACTGCCCCCACACCACACCTCACCCACCACTCTGACACACTCTCTCTCTGGCCCCTTCCATCATTCCCTCTCCGGTTCCTTCCATCACTCCATCTCTGGCCTTTTCCATCACTTCCCCTCTGGTCTTTTCCATCACTTCCTCTCTGGACCCTCCCATCGCTCCATCTCTGGCCCCTTCCATCACTTCCTTCTTTGTTCCCTCCGCCTCTCACTGACCCCTCTTCGTCACTCCCTCTCTGACCCCCTCTCTACCCTCCCACCACCACTAGGCCACCCCCATCCACGCTAACCTTATCCCCTCAGCTCCCTCAACCACCTCCTCCTCCTCCTCCTCCTCCTCCTCCCCCTCGTCCTCCCCCTAACTCACCCCTCGACGGCCGTCCTCACGGCCAGGTAGAGAGCCACGCCCCCCTCTTCTCCCTCTCCCCCTCCTCCTCACCCACCCCAGGTGCCCAACGCTGCCAGAGTACTACGGCAGAGCCTCGCTGCTCTGCCGTCAGCTGCGCCTGCTCCTCCTCACCCCCCGCCACACACACATACACACACACACACACACACACACACACACACACACACACACACACACACACACACACACGTAGCCGCAGGTTGCGGGCCATAAGCCCAACTCCGATACATTCAGCCAATTAAATGTGAAATAGAAATTGCCATTGTTCTCAGCCCGCGCATCCTTGCTCCAGGACCTGCCTCACCGTTGCCATAGTGCCTCCTCCCTCATACCTTCCGGCTCTCCTCTCGCCTCTCTTGCCCTCGGGTGTCTTTCTTTCCTCCAGCTTTCCCGACAGTTCCAGGACAAGTCGTCCAGCACCGTGGCAAGGGTGACGGGTCCCTGCCAGCTCCAGGCAAGGGGTGACGGGTCCCTGCCAGGTCCAGGCCCGGTCATCCAGCGCCGTGGCAGGGGTAACAGGTCCCTGCCAGGTCCAGGCCCGGTCATCCAGCACTGTGGCAAGGGTAACAGGTCCCTGACAGGTCCATGACCTGACGCCCAGCACCGTGGCAAGGGTAACAGGTCCCTGACAGGTCCAGGACCTGACGCCCAGCACCGTGGCAGGGGTGACGGGTCTCCAACCCGTTCCAGGACCAGCCCTCCAGCACCGTGGCAGGGGTGGCGTGTCCTCTGTCGTGCGTACTCTGCCCTGTCGCACCCGCAGCCTGGCCTCCTCCTCTCCATCCTCCTCTCCACCTCCCTCCCTCCCTCCCTCCCTCCTGCCCTCTTTTTGTACCCATCCCGACCTTCCTCCTTCCTTCTTTTTCCCACATTTTTTCCTACCTTCCCTCCCGTGGCATTCCTCCCCGCCTCCATCATCCCTTCCTTCTTTACTCACCCCTCACCGTCTTCCATCTCGCACACACACACACACACACACACACACACACACACACACACACACACACACACACACACACACACACACGCCTCGCCAGCCTCCGCGCCCCTTGCTGAGGTGCCTGGCTGGCCACCAGGTGGATGGGAGGGGGAGGTCACCACAGGAGGAGCACCCCAGGCACACACCACCGGTCTCCTTCCCTCCCTCCCCCGTCGCCACAGGAGTATGTTGCCGCATGGTCATGTCGGCAGCGTACTTCCGCTTCCTCGTCTCGCGCCCTATATTATCTCTTGCTCTTCGTCCTCCCGACCTCAGGGTAAACCTGTACTCCTTATCTCTCCAGCTCTGTTTGGCATCAATATTGACAGCTGCCTCAGTTGGTGTTCCTTTTTTCTTTATCGTCTTTATTTGTTTGTCCCGCTTCTCTCTCTCTCTCTCTCTCTCTCTCTCTCTCTCTCTCTCTCTCTCTCTCTCTCTCTCTCTCTCTCTCTCTCTCTCCCCTTCTTCTTTAGTTCTCTCCGTCCCTTTGCTTCCTGGAACGCGAGATCATTTCTCTCTTCTTCTTCTTCTTCTTCTTCTTCTTCTTCTTCTCTCTCTTGCCTCGCTAAGACCCCCTTTTCCCCTGCTCCCTCGACTCACTCCATCTCGCCGCTTCCCGTTACTCCTTCCATCCCACCTTTTCCATCCCTGATCCTTCCATCACCCTACTTCCCATGCTTCTTCCATCCCACTGCCTCTCTCTCCCATCGCCTCGCAAGCTTCCAGCTATCGTAACAGCGATTGCCGCCCTCTGATGTCACCCACGCCAAGCAACGTCCTTACCTCCCCCTGATCTACTGGACACTGCTGGAAAGCCAAGCCCCCTGATCTACAGGACACTGCTGGAAAGCCAAGCCCCCTGATCTACAGGACACTGCTGGAAAGCCAAGCCCTCTGATCCACTGGACACTGCTGGAAAGCCAAGCCCCCCTGATCTTTCACCAAGGCCCAGACAGAGAGCCAAGCTCTTGCCTCGAGTCCCCAAGGGTTTGGGCGGAAAAGCAAGCTCCTCGAACCCTGACTTCATCTCCCAGGGAGAGGGAGGGAGCTATGATGGACTGGCGTGTAAGATCTAGATAGATGGAGCCATGTCCTTCTTTTCTATGGTTTCCAAAGTCGTCTAGAGAGAGAGAGAGAGAGAGAGAGAGAGAGAGAGAGAGAGAGAGCCTCGTCTGTCCAGACAGGTCCCCCAAACGGGAAACCATAACCTCCCTATCCCGTGCGATCTGGAGGCCAGAACCAGAGAACTCCCTGGGATGAGCCAGAGCGGCCGGCCCTCGACACTCGTAAGTAGGCCTTCGACCAGAAGCCTACACGTACAAGGCTTTCTTTTCGTGTCCTGTCCTCATGTCCTGCTCTCATGTCTTGCCCTTCGTATCCTGACCTCATGTCGTGCCCTCGTATCTCGCCCTCACCTCCACCAGGCATAGCCATCGTCGGAACTGGAAGGGAGGAGGAGGAGGAGGAGGAAGGGAAATATTTTAACATAAACGCTGGTGTGGTGTGGTGTGTGGAGGGGGATTGGGGGTGGAATAGCCCTCCTACCGCATCGCGGGTGGAAGCAACAGTTCTTTAAACGCCGTAACCTCCCCCCACCTCTCTCTCTCTCTCTCTCTCTCTCTCTCTCTCTCTCTCTCTCTCTCTCTCTCTCTCTCTCTCTCTCTCTCTCTCTCCCCCTGCTTCATGGATCATTGCCGGGACACGAACCCTGGGGGGCCCTGTATGCCTCCACGGGACCAACCTGGCAACGTCTCTCTCCCCCACACCCTCTCACACTCCTCGACTGGTTCAGTGTGAACGAACTATTTTAAGACAGGCTCCTTTCTCTCTCTCTCTCTCTCTCTCTCTCTCTCTCTCTCTCTCTCTCTCTCTCTCTCTCTCTCTCTCTCTCTACTCTCGCCTTCGCTGGTACGCTCGCAGACGTGTGTCTCCTGGACTGCGAGTTCCAGGTACGATATGCGATATACCAGTATACCCTATAGGGTATACCCAGCCAGGTATACCTGTAACTCCCTTTAGGTAAATTGTGATCATTGCCCTTTTGTTCTCTACAAGTCTCGAGATGGACGATAGACTCCCTTGTGCTTCTGAACATCACAAGTAGAACACAAGCTCCCTAGTATGCTACAAGTGCCTCGGTGTGTTACACTGGACCCGAATGTTCTACAAGTATTCTATAACACAAGCTCACTAGTATGCTACAAGTGTCTCGGTGTGTTACAATGGACCCGAATGTTCGACAAGTATTCTACAAGCCTCCTGGTGTAGTACCCCTCCTGTGAATTATCTACAAGAAACCGCAATAAATCAAATCCTCCTACAAGCCCGATAAAATTTCGTCAAAGTACAAGTAGTTAGAAGAATGCTTGTGACTACAAGCCTCATGCTATAACAAGCATCACTCTCTACTCCCAACCGCCAGGGTGTGTTACAAGCAGCAAGCCCTTTGCTTCCCTTTACTCCACCCTTGTAAAAAGAGTCATCTTTCTGGTCTACAAGCCTTGAGGTATTTTGCAGGACACGTGGTGTATTACAAGCAACATAGTAATGTACCGTAGATTACATTGTGTTCCACAAGCTGCATGGTAGTACATCACAAGCAGCATGGCGGCATAACACAAGCAACATGGTGTGGTGTACCACATGCAACATAGTGCTGTACCAATGGCAAGGAGGCTTATCACAAGCACGACGGGGATGCATAACAAGCAAAATGGTGTATCACAAGCAACATAGTGCTGTACCACAAGCAACATACCCTACCACAAGCAACATAGCCTACCACAAGCAACATAGCCTACCACAAGCAACATAGCCTACCACAAGCAACATAGCCTACCACAAGCAACATAGCCTACCACAAGCAACATACCTTACTACAAGCAACATAGCCTACCACAAGCAACATAGCCTACCACAAGCAACATACCTTACTACAAGCAACATAGCCTACCACAAGCAACATAGCCTACCACAAGCAACATACCTTACTACAAGCAACATAGCCTACCACAAGCAACATATCTTACTACAAGCAACATAGCCTACCACAAGCAACATACCTTACTACAAGCAACATAGCCTACCACAAGCAACATACCTTACTACAAGCAACATAGCCTACCACAAGCAACATAGCCTACCACAAGCAACATACCTTACTACAAGCAACATAGCCTACCACAAGCAACATATCTTACTACAAGCAACATAGCCTACCACAAGCAACATATCTTACTACAAGCAACATAGCCTACCACAAGCAACATATCTTACTACAAGCAACATAGCCTACCACAAGCAACATACCTTACTACAAGCAAACCATAACTTTAGGATATATTACAAGCAGCAGGCGTGCCAAAGATCCACAGTATACTCAAAGATGACACTAAAAGTCTCGAAGTATACTACAGGTATGCCGCCGCGACTGGGGGTATAACACAAGTCATGCTGCGTGTGGAGTATAGCCCAGGTATGCTGTGCGTGGAGTATATACAGGTATGCTGCTAGTACAGTGAAGGTATGCTGCTCGTGGAAGAAAATGCTGTAAGGTTAGTGAAACTTCTGAATATACCAGAGCATACCCCCCCTCGAGTATACTGCACATTCTGGGTATAACACAGCACAGCTTACGAAGCAAGGTAAGGGTATACTACAGGCCCCACAAGTATACTAGGCAAGTATACTACACAAGTATACTACACCTAAGAGTACAGTAGACTCGTAGAATATAACCAGATGAGCGTTAGGCTCAGGCTAGGAGTATACTACAAGCACCGGGTATGAGATAGACTACGGGTATACTACAGGGCCCGGAGCATGCAGCAAAGATAAGCTGGGAGTATACCAAGATAAGCTGTAGGTTGGGAGATGGCGCGACGGGAGTACACCACCCCCTTACCAGGGGTTCCAGCTTGAGCAGTAAGCAGGCAATGGTTGAGCAGAAGCAGGCCAGCAGGGCCAGGAGCGGTGCCTGCCGGGATTCGAACCCGCAACTCAGCTTTAAGAACCGACCGGCTGACTCACTCACACTCACCACCGTACAAACGTTTCCCGGCCTTGGCCCCAGCAGCCCTATCACCCTCACCCCCTGTCACCATCACCCCTGTCACCATCACCCCTGTCACCATCACCACTATCACCATCACCCCCTGCCACCAACACCCTATCACTATCACCCTATCACCACTTTTTTCAGTACCCTATTATCAGCATCCTAACACCATTACCCATCACCGTCACCCTATCACCATCACCCCTGTCACCATCACCCCTATCACCATCACCCTGTCACCATCACCCCATCATCATTACCCCTATCACCACTCTTCCACCATTACCCTATCACCTTCACCCTGTCACCATCACCCTGTCACCATCACCCCATCACCATTACCCCTATCACCACTCTTTTTTAGTAAACTATCACCAGCATCCTAACACCATTACCCTGTCACCATTACCCTATCACCTTCACCCTGTCACCATCACCCTCTCACCATCACCCCTATCACCACTTTTTTTCAATACCTTATTATCAGCATCCTAAAACCATTCTCCTATCACCATCACCCCATCACCATCACCACTATCACCACTTTTTTTCAATACCCTATCACCAGCATCCTAACACCATTACCCTATCACCATCACCCTATTCTCGTCATTCTATCACCCCCACCCTGTCGTCTTCATGTTATCACCATCACTATCTCACCCTGTCACCTTCACCTCATCCTTATTTTCATCCTATCACCCTTACCCATTCACCATCATCACCCTATCACTATCATCCTGTACCACCCTCACCCTATCATCATCACCCTATCACTACCACCCTTCCATCACCCACTGCCCTCCTCACCCTATCATCATCATCATCATCCTCTTCCTATCATCATCATCATCATCCCATCATCCTCTTCTTATCATCATCATCCCATCATCCTCTTCCTATCATCATCATCCCATCATCCTCTTCCTATCATCATCATCATCATCCCATCATCCTCTTCTTATCATCATCATCCCATCATCCTCTTCCTATCATCATCATCCCATCATCCTCTTCCTATCATCATCATCCCATCATCCTCTTCCTATCATCATCATCCCATCATCCTCTTCCTATCATCATCATCCCATCATCCTCTTCCTATCATCATCATCATCATCCCATCATCCTCTTCCTATCATCATCATCCCATCATCCTCTTCCTATCATCATCCCATCATCCTCTTCCTATCATCATCATCCTCTTCCTATCATCATCATCCCATCATCCTCTTCTTATCATCATCCTCCCATCATCCTCTTCCTATCATCATCATCATCCCATCATCCTCTTCCTATCATCATCATCATCCCATCATCCTCTTCTTATCATCATCATCATCCCATCATCCTTTTCCTATCATCATCATCATCATCCCATCATCCTCTTCCTACCATCATCATCCCATCATCCTCTTCTTATCATCATCATCCCATCATCCTTTTCCTATCATCATCATCATCCCATCATCCTCTTCCTACCATCATCATCCCATCATCCTCTTCTTATCATCATCATCCCATCATCCTTTTCCTATCATCATCATCATCCCATCATCCTCTTCCTACCATCATCATCCCATCATCCTCTTCTTATCATCATCATCCCATCATCCTTTTCCTATCATCATCATCATCCCATCATCCTCTTCCTACCATCATCATTATCATCATCTTATCATTATCATCATCCTATCATCATGACCCTATCATTATCATCATCCTATCATCATGACCCTATCATTATCATCATCGCGAACCCATCATTATCGCTCGGTTGCCTCATCATCGCCGAGGCGGGGGGGGGGGGGGCCGTTCCTCATCTCTCTCTCTCTCTCTCTCTCTCTCTCTCTCTCTCTCTCTCACACACACACACACAGCTGACCCTCATTTGGTACACAGGGCGCGCGCCGGCCATCTTCATGTTCTCCCTCACTCATCCTATCTAGCGGTCCTCATTATGAGTGCCCTCATTATCCTCCCCCCCCCTCTCTCTCACGACTTCATTAACCTCTGACACGCCCTCATTATCCTTACGTCATGTTCTCATTAGCTCGACCACGCCTCCTCCCCCTCTCTCCTCCTCATCTCCTACCCCCCTTCCTCCTCCCTCATCTCCCCCCCACACTTCCTCCTTCCTCATTTCCCCCCCCCTCCTCCTTCCTCATTTCCCCCCCTCCTTCCTCATTTTCCCCATCTCGTCACGATCATCTCGGCCTCACCTTCACTATCCCTTTTCCCGTCACGCCCCTCATGGTCTCCGTCACGCCCCTCATGGACTCCGTCACGCCCCTCATGGTCTCCGTCACGCCCCTCATGGTCTCCGTCACGCCCCTCATGGTCTCCGTCACGCCCCTCATGGACTCCGTCACGCCCCTCATGGACTCCGTCACACCAGTCATGGTCTCCGTCACGCCCCTCATGGTCTCCGTCACGCCCCTCATGGACTCCGTCACGCCCCTCATTATCTCCGTCACGTCCTAATTACCTCATTATCTCTCCTCTCTCCCCCCCCCCACACCCCCACCCCATTCCTTTACAGAGAAACAACGACACAAACAAACACATCACAATTAAGCACTCTAATTAACACGACTCTGGACTGAGAGTGTAAACAACACAGCCCCTGAGTGCAAGGACGCACATGTGACGCACTCTAGTGACTCAAGCCTCTCGAGTGCAAGGACGCACTTGTGACGCACTCTAGTGACTCAAGCCTCTTGAGTGCATGGACGCACTCTAGCCTCCTGAGTGCCAGGACGCACTCTAGTAACTCAAGCCTTTAAGTGCAAAGACGCACTCTAGTGACTCAAGCCTCTGAGTGCAAGGACGCACTCTAGTGACTCAAGCCTCCTGAGAGCAAGGACGCACTCTATTGACTCAAGCCTCTTGAGTGCAAGGACGCACTCTAGCCTCCTGAGTGCCAGGACGCACTCTAGTAACTCAAGCCTTTGAGTGCAAAGACGCACTCTGGTGACTCAAGCCTCCTGAGAGCAAGGACGCACTCTATTGACTCAAGCCTCCTGAGTGCAAGGACGCACTCTAGTCACTCAGGCCTCAAGTTCTTGATCAGGTCCATTTCGCATCGTTTGTTCTTCCTGCTCGTTAACACAACGTGATAACATTGTTCATGTTTAATAGAACACTACCATGATGATCATGAACAACGTCTGGTACTACTATGATGATCATGAACCACGTCTGGTACTACCATGATGATCATGAACCACGTCTGGTACTACCATGATGATCATGAACAACGTCTGGTACTACCATGATGATCATGAACCACGTCTGGTACTACCATGATGATCATGACCAACGTCTGTACTACCATGATGATCATGAACCACGTCTGGTACTACCATGATGATCATTGACCCACGTCTGGTACTACCATGATGATCATGACCCACGTCTGGTACTACCATGATGATCATGAACTACGTCTGACACTACCATGATGATCATGACCCACGTCTGGTACTACCATGATGATCATGAACTACGTCTGACACTACCATGATGATCATGAACCACGTCTGGTACTACCATGATGATCATGAACCTACGTCTGGTACTACCATGATGATCATGAACAACGTCTGGTACTACCATGATGATCATGAACAACGTCTGGTACTACCATGATGATCATGAACAACGTCTGACACTACCATGATGATCATGAACAACGTCTGGTACTACCATGATGATCATGAACTACGTCTGACACTACCATGATGATCATGAACCACGTCTGGTACTACCATGATGATCATGAACCACGTCTGGTACTACCATGATGATCATGAACAACGTCTGGTACTACCATGATGATCATGAACAACGTCTGGTACTACCATGATGATCATGAACCACGTCTGGTACTACCATGATGATCATGAACAACGTCTGGTACTACCATGATGATCATGAACAACGTCTGGTACTACCATGATGATCATGAACCACGTCTGGTACTACCATGATGATCATGAACAACGTCTGGTACTACCATGATGATCATGAACAACGTCTGGTACTACCATGATGATCATGAACCACGTCTGGTACTACCATGATGATCATGAACAACGTCTGGTACTACCATGATGATCATGAACAACGTCTGGTACTACCATGATGATCATGAACAACGTCTGGTACTACCATGATGATCATGAACCACGTCTGGTACTACCATGATGATCATGAACAACGTCTGGTACTACCATGATGATCATGAACCACGTCTGGTACTACCATGATGATCATGAACAACGTCTGGTACTACCATGATGATCATGAACAACGTCTGGTACTACCATGATGATCATGAACCACGTCTGGTACTACCATGATGATCATGAACCACGTCTGACACTACCATGATGATCATGAACCACGTCTGGTACTACCATGATGATCATGAACCACGTCTGACACTACCATGATGATCATGAACCACGTCTGACACTACCATGATGATCATGAACCACGTCTGGTACTACCATGATGATCATGAACCACGTCTGACACTACCATGATGATCATGAACCACGTCTGGTACTACCATGATGATCATGAACCACGTCTGACACTACCATGATGATCATGAACTACGTGTGACACTACCATGATGATCATGAACCACGTCTAACACTACCATGATGATCATGAACCACGTTTGACACTACCATGATGATCATGAACCACGTCTGGTACTACCATGATGATCATGAACCACGTCTGACACTACCATGATGATCATGAACCACGTCTGGTACTACCATGATGATCATGAACTACGTCTGACACTACCATGATGATCATGAACCACGTCTGGTACTACCATGATGATCATGAACTACGTCTGACACTACCATGATGATCATGACCCACGTCTGGTACTACCATGATGATCATGAACCACGTCTGACACTACCATGATGATCATGAACCACGTCTGGTACTACCATGATGATCATGAACCACGTCTGACACTACCATGATGATCATGACCCACGTCTGACACTACCATGATGATCATGAACCACGTCTGACACTACCATGATGATCATGAACCACGTCTGACACTACCATGATGATCATGAACCACGTCTGACACTACCATGATGATCATGAACCACGTCTGGTCACTACCATGATGATCATGAACTACGTCTGACACTACCATGATGATCATGAACTACGTCTGACACTACCATGATGATCATGAACTACGTCTGGTACTACCATGATGATCATGAACTACGTCTGACACTACCATGATGATCATGAACTACGTCTGACACTACCATGATGATCATGAACCACGTCTGGTACTACCATGATGATCATGAACCACGTCTGGTACTACCATGATGATCATGAACTACGTCTGACACTACCATGATGATCATGAACTACGTCTGACACTACCATGATGATCATGAACTACGTCTGGTACTACCATGATGATCATGAACTACGTCTGGTACTACCATGATGATCATGAACTACGGTTGGGGTTTGGGGTTAAGATCATGGTACAACTGGTCGTCATGCTGGTCGAGGTACCACAGGGTCGTCATGCTGGTCGAGGTACCACAGGGTCGTCATGCTGGTCGAGGTACCACAGGGTCGTCATGTTGGTCGGGGTACCACAGGGTCGTCATGCTGACCGTGGTACCACAGGGTCGTCATGCTGGTCGAGGTACAACTGGTCGTCATGCTGGTCGAGGTACCACAGGGTCGTCATGTTGGTCGAGGTACCACAGGGTCGTCATGATGGCCGAGGTACCACAGGGTCGTCAAGCTGGTCGAGGCACCACAGGGTCGTCATGATGGTCGAGGTACCACAGGGTCGTCATGATGGCCGAGGTACCACAAGGTCATCAAGCTGGTCGAGGTACCACAGGGTCGTCATGATGACCGAGGTACCACAGGGTCGTCATGCTGACCGTGGTACCACAGGGTCGTCATGTTGGCCGAGGTACCACAGGGTCGTCATGCTGGTCGAGGTACCACAGGGTCGTCATGCTGGCCGAGGTACCACAGGGTCGTCATGCTGGTCGAGGTACCACAGGGTCGTCATGCTGGCCGAGGTACCACAGGGTCGTCATGCTGGTCGAGGTACCACAGGGTCGTCATGATTGTCGAGGTACCACAGGGTCGTCATGCTGGCCGTGGTACCACAGGGTCGTCATGCTGGCCGTGGTACCACAGGGTCGTCATGTTGGCCGAGGTACCACAGGGTCGTCATGCTGGCCGTGGTACCACAGGGTCGTCATGCTGGCCGAGGTACCACAGGGTCGTCATGCTGGTCGAGGTACCACAGGGTCGTCATGATTGTCGAGGTACCACAGGGTCGTCATGCTGGCCGTGGTACCACAGGGTCGTCATGCTGACCGAGGTACCACAGGGTTGTCATGTTGGCCGAGGTACCACAGGGTCGTCATGTTGGCCGTGGTACCACAGGGTCGTCATGCTGACCGTGGTACCACAGGGTCGTCATATCACCACAGACCAAAATAAGGACAGATTGAAGGGAAAAAAAGTATATTACTTCCAGAAGGGAAAAAAGTATAGTACTTTCAGGAGAGTTAAAAGTTTTACCTCCGTGGAAAGTCTTAGATTGACGCACTCAACACAGTTAACTGTGAGTGCGTATGAAGAGGCACTTCCAAACCTGCACTTGGGTCATCTCTTAAGAAAATGCACTTTCTAAGTCAACAATAGACCAAAAAATAGATAAGAAAAAATCTGTTGAAATTGTCACGTATGAAAAAATAAAATCATTTATTTCAGTAGATTTATTCTCTAGAATTTCTTCTGCTTATTGTATTCTATTGTATATAGACTTCGATGTTTTCAGCTTCAGTGTTCAACCCCTTCTCAAGAATAATACCGAAATAATATGAAAAAAAAAGGAAGAAATCTGGAGTCTTTATGATTCACTGTTCTTCCAATTCTAAAAGGACACACAGAAGGCAGTGCCTCTAGGTTTCGTAATCCATTGAATATAACAGTAACTCCGGCTCAATGCCCATAAAACAAATCCTATGGATTTGTTTTATGCCAACTGATGCACTTTATTGCTTATAGTAAGAATTTTATCCTTCGAAAACTGTATATATATATATATATATATATATATATATATATATATATATATATATATATATATATATATATATATATATATATTGGAAAGGATTACAGTTGAGCGCGTGATCAAGTATATTCCTACGAATCCACGGGGAAATGAAACAAGATAAGTTCCCAAGTGCACTTTCGTGTAATAATCACATCACATGATTACACGAAAGTGCCCTTGGGAACTTATCGTGTCTCATTTCCCCGTGGACTCATAGGAATATATATATATATATATATATATATATATATATATATATATATATATATATATATATATATATTTTTTAAACTATTCGCCATTTCCCGCGTTAGCGAGGTAGCGTTAAGAACAGAGGAATGGGCCTTTGAGGGAATATCCTTACCTGGCCCCGTTCTCTGTTCCTTTTGGAAAATTAAAAAAAAATAATGAGAAGGGAGGATTTCCAGCCCCCCGCTCCCTCCCCTTTTAGTCGCCTTCTACGACACGCAGGGAATACGTGGGAAGTATTCTTTCTCCCCTATCCCCAGGGATAATATATATATATATATATATATATATATATATATATATATATATATATATATATATATGTATCTTTTCTTCTTTCTTTTAAACTATTCGCCATTTCCCGCGTTAGCGAGGTAGCGCTAAGAACAGAGGACTGGGCCTTTTTTGGAATATCCTCAACTGGCCCCCTCTGTTCCTTCTTTTGGAAAATTTAAAAAAAAACGAGAGGGGAGGATTTCCAGCCCCCCGCTCCCTTCCCTTTTAGTCGCCTTCTACGACACGCAGGGAATACGTGGGAAGTATTCTTAATCCCCTATCCCCAGGGATATATATATATAAATATATAAGTTATGTGAAGCCACTGGATATTAGATTTTTTACATGGAGTACTGGAAAACCTTTGACTTACTAAGAGACAAACCAGCCATTGCTCAAGGATCGCACCGTCGTGCTCAAGGGTCGTACCATCGTGCTCAAGGGCCGTACCATCGTGATCAAGGGTCGTACCGTCGTGATCAAGGGTCGTACCATCGTGCTCAAGGATCGTACCATCGTGCTCAAGGGTCGGACCATCGTGTTCAAGGATCGTACCATCGTGCTCAAGGGTCGTACCATCGTGCTCAAGGGTCGTCGTGCTCAAGGGTCGTACCATCGTGATCAAGGGTCGTAACATCGTGCTCAAGGGTCGTACCATCGTGATCAAGGGCCGTACCATCGTGCTCAAGGGTCGGACCGTCGTGATCAAGGGTCGTACCTCCGTGATCACCACCCCCAGGCAAGTGGGGGCGCCCCGGGCCTTTGCCAGGGGCGTGGAGGAAGGGCCGTGCAGCAGCGGCCGCCCTTCGGGAGGCCTGGTGTCTGGGGGTGATGATAAAGGGCGGTGCTTGCTGCCTGCCTGCCGCCCACGTCCCACCCACACTGCCGCCCGACACCTCTCGGAACATATACCCCCAACCCACCCCACCCCAGCGGGTTCTGAAAGTTCAGCGTCCATTGTTTATACTTCAGTTTCTGCTTCAGGAGGAGGAGGAGGAGAGGAGGGAGGGAGGAGGAGGGATAGTTGAGGGTCTTCACGCACTTACGGACCTGAGAGAGAGAGAGAGAGAGAGAGAGAGAGAGAGAGAGAGAGACTGACTCTCTCTCTCTCTCCACCGCTCACATAATGGACAGGCGGAGCTGTGGACACGTTGTAAGATTATCGATCTTGCGTTATCCCTAGACGCGCTGCCCTTCTCCCCCGCCGCCTAACACCCGGGCGTCTCTCTCTCTCTCCCTCTCCCTCCCTCAGTGGAGTGTTCTCCTCCGGCGGGCGCAGGTGGGGAGATGCGACGGAGGGTGTCGGTGGGTTGGGGTGGTGTGTGTGTGTGTCCCCCCCACGACGAAGTGGACCTATCGCTCTCTCTCTCCCCCCTGACGCGGAAGGCGGCTACGGAGACTTCCTGAAGGGGAGGGGATCCTTGAGGGGCTAGCTGCCCCTTGGAGTCCTCCGCGGTGATGCCCTCCTGCTGGGGGTGGTGCCGTTCTGAAAGCTCCCATGACCCCCAACCACCACCACCACCCAACTCCTGCCGAAGGAAAGAAGGCTTCTTCTTCATAAGGTAGCCTCCTGCAGAAGGGGTTCCTTTGAGAATTGGCTTCCTGAAGGGTTAGCGACACGGGATGAGCTAATTCAGGGGGAAAGGCAGGTTCCACGGCGACCCACCGCCTCCCCCCAGAGAGTACTGTCCACGGAGGAGCCTCTACGGGGGAAGTAGAGGGACTAGTCTCTACAAATAGTTTCCCCCTGAGAATCGCCGCCTCTTCTGTGCTTCACAGAGAGTGTGACCTCCCCAGAGATAAGACTCCCCGGAGGTAAAACTCCTCCGTGTGGCGCACAGCCATCAGGGGATAATCTCTGGGGTCGACCGCAGAAATGGAGACACTCCTGGGGGGCCAGCCTCCATGCGTTCTCCCCACCAAAGGCGACTCCTGAAGGTGGCCTAAGGCCATAGGACTCAAACCCTGACATCCAGGCGGTAGGCCCTCTCATGGTAAGGGGATGGGGGGGTAATGTGGACACCAGATCCCCGGGCTAACCCCCCATACTAAATGGGACTCTCTTGGGGTAAGGGGGGATATATATCTAACCCCTCACTCCCAATATCTGGGATAGGTTCTTTGGGGTTACCTGATGAATTAAGTGAGCAGTGTCAAATGTTTTCATCGGATGAGATTGGTTTAAGGAGATCTCTTGTGTTGTCTGGTGTAGCACCAGCTGGTGTTGCGTAGCACCAGCTGGTGTTGCCTTCTATAGCACCAGCTGGTGTTGCCTGTTCTAGCACCAGCTGGTGTTGCCTTCTATAGCACCAGCTGGTGTTGCCTGTTCTAGCACCAGCTGGTGCTGTCTGGTATTGCGAACAGCACTTGACTACAATCACACATACAGGGAAATGTATGCAGCGACGTGGCGCACAACGGCGTAGATACAGCTGTATGCATACAACAACAGTATACTGCATCATACAGTTTCATACACGCTTCGAGGTTGGCAAATAAAACGGAAGATATACTACACAAAAATGTATAACCGGGGTATCTCAATAAATGTAACACGCGTAAACAATATATATATATATATATATATATATATATATATATATATATATATATATATATATATATATATTATATATATATATTATCCCTGGGGACAGGGGGGAAAGAATATTTCCCACGTATTCCCTGCGTGTCGTAGAAGGCGACTAAAAGGGAAGGGAGTCGGGAGGGCTGGAAATCCTCCCCTCCCGTTTTTAAATTTTCCAAAAGCAGGAATAGAGAAGGGGCCCTCTAAGGCTCAGTCCTCTTGTCATTAACGCTACCTCGCTAACGCAGGAAATGGCGTATATAATTTCTTTCTTTCATACTATTCGCCATTTCCCGCGTTAGCGAGGTAGCGTTAGTAACAGAGGACTGGGCCTTTGAGGGAATATCCTCACCTGGCCCCCTTCTCTGTTCCTTCTTTTGGAAAATTCAGAAAAAAAAATAAAAAAAGAAATGAAAAGTATCCCCAGGGATGCTATATATATATATATATATATATATATATATATATATATATATATATATATATATATATATATATATATACACAGCGCGCGTCACTCACGAGCCACGCTTACAGAATATTGCATTACAGATGGCACCTGCAGCTGGGGAAGTCTGGTCTGATGTTGAATCAATCGTGGCCTGGCTCAGACAAGTCTGTGAATGCAGACTTCCGCCACAACAGACTTTATTACCGCTGACACAACAGACAGGCGGACGTTAATCCCTTACACACACACACACACACACACACACACACACATATATATATATATATATATATATATATATATATATATATATATATATATATATATATATATATATGAGAGACAGACTCGAACCCTGACATCGCTCACAGACTTCGTGGCATCACAGACTCTGACAGAGACGTTGGTGCAGGAAGAAATGATTGATGAAATCATAAATAAATGGAGGAAGTCAGTGAATGAAGGGATGAAGGAGGAGAGGGTGGGGTGGGGTTAGTGGTGTTTGTAATGTCCAGTGAGGTAATGTTGAGTAAGACATGAGTAAGACGTGGGAAGGGGAGAGAGAGGGGGAGGAGGGAAGGAAAAGAAATTCCTCCAGGCAAGTGTGATGAGTAACGGGTTCACGACCTTTCCTGCTTGTGTGTGTGTGTGTGTGTGTGTGTGTGTGTGTTGTCGTCGCCGTGAGTCATTCTTTTCTCTCGCGTGCGTGTGCTTGGTCGCCGTTTCCCTCGTTAGCGAGCTAGCGCCAGGGACAGTCGGAAGAAAGAGCGTCACTCACTAACTGGTCTTTACAGTCCCGTGGCCTAGAGGGTGTGACAGGCCGCCCAACCCTTGGTCCAGAGGACGACCCAGGTCGACTCTGGTGTTCCAGTGAGGCAGGTCCTGTCCCATGGGTGGCTCAGTGGCAACGCTGTCCGCCTGCAGTTCTCGGAAGCCTGGGCTCGACTCTCGGAAGCGCCGTGGTAAAACTGTTTAGATTGATTTACCTGTGAACATTACATGTTATGATATATATTTATTTATTTATTTATTTATTTATTTATTTATTATACTTTGACGCCGTCTCCCGCGTTAGCGAGGTAGCGTAAGGAAACGGACGAAAGAATGGCCCAACCCTCCCACATACACATGTATATACATAAACGCCCACACATGCACATATACATACCTATACATTTCAACGCATACATACATATACATACACAGACATATACACATGTACATATTCATACATGATGCCTTCATCCATTCCTGCCGCCACCCCGCCACACATGAAATGACACCTTCCTCCCCCCGCGTGCGCGTGAGGTAGCGCCAGGGAACGACGACAAAGGCCACATTCGTTCACACTCAGTCTCTAGCTGTCATGTGTAATGCACCAAAATCACAGCTCCCTTTCCACATCCACATCCCGTTCCACACAATGCCTTGGTTTTGCCCGCTGAAAGCACGTCGTTCCCTGTACACCACATCAGTCCAATTCGCTCTATCTTTCGCATGCCCGCCATAAGTCGTCAAAGCATTTTTCTCTCCATTCTTCTACTTCCTCCTTAGTTTCCCTCTTTTCCCTCGTTCCCTCCCCATCTGACATATATATATATATATATATATATATATATATATATATATATATATATATATATATATATATATATCCCTGGGGATAGGGGAGAAAGGATACTTCCCACGTATTTCCTGCGTGTCGGAGAATACAAATAAAAAGGTGAGGGAGCGGGGGGTTGAAAATCCTTCCCTCTCGTTCTTAATTTTCCAAAAGAAGAAGCAGAGAAGGGGGCCAAGTGAGGATATTCCCTCAAAGGCTCAGTCTTCTGTTTTTAACGCTACCTTGCTAATGCGGGAAATGGCGAATATATATATATATATATATATATATATTTTTTTTTTTTTTTTTTTTTTATACTTTGTCGCTGTCTCCCGCGTTTGCGAGGTAGCGCAAGGAAACAGACGAAAGAAATGGCCCAACCCCCCCCCCCCCCATACACATGTACATACACACGTCCACACACGCAAATATACATACCTACACAGCTTTCCATGGTTTACCCCAGACGCTTCACATGCATTGCTTCAATCCACTGACAGCACGTCAACCCCTGTATACCACATGACTCCAATTCACTCTATTTCTTGCCCTCCTTTCACCCTCCTGCATGTTCAGGCCCCGATCACACAAAATCTTTTTCACTCCATCTTTCCACCTCCAATTTGGTCTCCCTCTTCTCCTCGTTCCCTCCACCTCCGACACATATATCCTCTTGGTCAATCTCTCCTCACTCATTCTCTCCATGTGCCCAAACCATTTCAAAACACCCTCTTCTGCTCTCTCAACCACGCTCTTTTTATTTCCACACATCTCTCTTACCCTTACGTTACTTACTCGATCAAACCACCTCACACCACACATTGTCCTCAAACATCTCATTTCCAGCACATCCATCCTCCTGCGCACATCTCTATCCATAGCCCACGCCTCGCAACCATACAACATTGTTGGAACCACTATTCCCTCAAACATACCCATTTTTGCTTTCCGAGATAATGTTCTCGACTTCCACACATTTTTCAAGGCTCCCAAAATTTTCGCCCCCTCCCCCACCCTATGATCCACTTCCGCTTCCATGGTTCCATCCGCTGACAGATCCACTCCCAGATATCTAAAACACTTCACTTCCTCCAGTTTTTCTCCATTCAAACTCACCTCCCAATTGACTTGACCCTCACCCCTACTGTACCTAATAACCTTGCTCTTATTCACATTTACTCTCAACTTTCTTCTTCCACACACTTTACCAAACTCAGTCACCAGCTTCTGCAGTTTCTCACATGAATCAGCCACCAGCGCTGTATCATCAGCGAACAACAACTGACTCACTTCCCAAGCTCTCTCATCCCCAACAGACTTCATACTTGCCCCTCTTTCCAGGACTCTTGCATTTACCTCCCGTACAACCCCATCCATAAACAAATATATATATATATATATATATATATATATATATATATATATATATATATATATATATATATATGTATATATATATATATATATATATATATATATATATATATATATATATATATATATACTCAGTCATCCTCTTCTTACTCATCCTCTCTATTGGTCGATACCATTTCAGCACATCCTCTTCACCTCCCTCATATCTACTCCTCTGACTACCACACCTCTCCCTTACCCTACCATTTTTTCTTCGACCATCCCTCCTCACACCACATGCTGTCCTCAAACATTTTACTAACCAGCACGCTCCCCCCCAGTCCTTTACATTTTTGTCTAAGGCTCACGCCTCGCATCCATACAAGACCGATGGGACTACTGTACCGTCAAACATACCCATCTTTGCCTCTAATATGATAGACATATATATATATATATATATATATATATATATATATATATATATATATATATATATATATATATATATATATATATATATAATGGGTGTTAC
Source organism: Panulirus ornatus (assembly GCF_036320965.1). Classification (NCBI taxonomy): domain Eukaryota; kingdom Metazoa; phylum Arthropoda; class Malacostraca; order Decapoda; family Palinuridae; genus Panulirus; species Panulirus ornatus. The sequence goes on along the minus strand of NC_092226.1, from coordinate 67,227,186 downwards.
GAGACCCAGCCTGCCTGTAGCTACATCATAAGTGATTATCACGTTATTGTACTTTCTTGTTCCGAGGGAGTCCATCATTTCCCTGCTCCTGACTGAAGCGCATTTCTTGAGATGGAAGAGTCCCGTAAAAGGGGTAAGGTGTCCTAGGAGCTTGTATGATTATTATCATATTGTTGTAGATGTTACCGGACTCCACCTTCAAGTAGTTACATAAACTCTCCCTTCCTACCTCAGTACGGTGGCTTCAGGAACGAACGGACAATGGACTCAGTCGCACACACCTATTCTCTAACTGTCATGTATGATGTACTAGAAGCAAGAAGTGCCTGCTGTCCACAGCCAAGCCCCACCGAGGGATCCTGAGTTTAATTTGAATACCTCCTATGCCCTGGCTCTTCCCGCTGGCAGAACGGTATCCTCCACATACTATATCAATCGAATGTATTCTATCCCATGCATGCCTTTCACCCTCCTTCATGTTCAGGCCCCGATACCCCCAGAGCCTCTTCTTCACTCCTTTTTCCCATCGTCCTGATCTCCCTATCTCTCCCTTGTTCCCTCCAATTCTTATGCATAGATTCTCCTGGTTAGTCTTTCTTCGCTCATCCTCTCTATAAGCTCGAACCATTTCAGCATTCGTTGCTCGACCCCCCCTCAATCACACTGCACTTACTACCACAACTCTCTATTGCAATGCCATTCCTTGTATGATCAACCCGCCTCACACACTTATCGTCTTCAGGCATTCCATTTGCAACACGCCATCTTCCATTATTCTCTTGCACTCAGACACATCCACACAACATTTTCAGGACTAACGTACCTTCAAACATACCCTTTTTTGCCCTTACAAGACAATGACCTTTCCTCGGACAAGTTCGTTAATGCCTCTTGCAGCTCACTCTCCTCTTCCACCATTTGACTCACTTTAGACTCCATGATTTCATCTCTTGCTTTGTCCGCTTCTAAGTGCTTGAAGCACTGCACTTTCTCCATGTCCTCTCCATTTAAAGTCACACTCTCAGACTTTAAGACCAATTTCTGGAGCTTCTCTTTTTCAAGTCAACCACCAGAGCTGTATCGTCTGCAAACAGCAGCTGACTCATCTCCCATGCCTCACCAACCCTAGAATACATAAACCCACAACTCGATCCAAGACTCAAGTTCACCACCCCATCCATGAACGGATTAAACAGCCATGGGGAAATCGGGAACCACTCATCCTCCTCCCTTCTTTTTCGCACGCATACCTTAATCTCCCGCGAAAAACGTCTCTCCGGGACTTCAATGGTTCTGATGCTGACAGTGGCGGATATACATCGCTGACACTAAGTCAGCAGTGGACGTGCGGTCCTAAAGTTGAGGTGTCGGTGGATTTGCAGTGCTGACAGTGCAGCAGTAGCGCCACTGCTGACGCAGTCAGTGGCTATGCATCGCTGACTTTGAGGTTGCATGGCTGTGCATTACTGAGGCCGTCAGCAGTGAGTGTACAGTGCTGACGTTGAGACAGCGTTGGCGTTGCAGTGCTGACGTCGAGACAGCGTTGGCGTTTCAGTGTGACGTTGAGACAGCGTTGGCGTTGCAGTGCTGACGTCGAGACAGCGTTGGCGTTGCAGTGTGACGTTGAGACAGCGTTGGCGTTGCAGTGCTGACGTTGAGACTGCGTTGGCGTTGCAGTGCTGACGTTCGAGGCAGCGTTGGTGTTGCAGTGCTGACGTTGAGTCAGCGACGGGGCGTACAGCGTCGATAATGAGTCCAACGCTGGGCCTAGTCAGATGGGCGTTGAGACAGCGTTGGGCGTGTAGTACTGGCGTTGAGACGTCAGTGGGTAAGCAGTGTTCAGAATGAATGTACATGGGTGTACATGGATGTACGTGGGATGGACACACACTTCTGACACTGAGTAAGGAAGGTGTTGAGGCAACCTTGGGCGTGTAGGGTGGGCGTTGAGAGATTGTTGTGTGCGTGCACGATGGCTGGTTGAATAGCGTTGGGTGGGAAGGGGAAGCGTTGAAACACTGCTAAGTGTGCACAGTGCGCGTTGAACAGTGTTGGGCGTGCAGGATGGGCGTTGAGGCAGCTTTGGGCGTGCAAGGTGGGCGTTAATGCGTACAGGATGGGCGTTGAGTCAGCGTTGGACGTGCAGGATGGGCATTGAAGCGTGCAGGGTGGGCGTTGAGGCGAGCAGGGTGGGCGTTGAGGCGTGAAGGGTGGGCGTTGAGGCAGCTTTGGGCGTGCAGAGTGGGCGTTGAGGCATCGTTGGGCGTGCAGAGTGGGCGCTGAGGCGTGCAGGGCGGGCGTTGAGGCGTGCAGGGTGGGCGTTGAGGCGTGCAGGGTGGGCGTTACTGCGTGCTGGGTGGGCGTTGAAGCAGCATTGGACGTGCAGGGTGGGCGTTGAGGCAGCGTTGGGCGTGCAGGGTGGGCGTTGAGGCAGCTTTGGGCGTGTAAGGTGGGCGTTGAGGCGTGCAGAGTGGGCGTTGAGGCAGCGTTGGGCGTGCAGGGTGGGCGTTGAGGCGTGCTGGGTGGGCGTTGAGGCGTGCAGGGTGGGCGTTGAGGCAGCGTTGAGGCGTGCAGGGTGGGCGTTAAGGCGTGCAGGGTGGGCGTTGAGGCAGCTTGAGGCGTGCAGGTGGGCGTTGAGGCGTGCAGGGTGGGCGTTGAGGCAGCGTTGGCGGCAGGTGTGGGGCGTTGAGGCGTGCAGTGGGTGTGGCGTTGAGGCGTGCAGGGTGGGCGTTGAGGCAGCGTTGGGCGTGCAGAGTGGCTGTTGAGGCAGCGTTGGGCGTGCAGAGTGGGTGTTGAGGCAGCGTTGAGGCGTGCAGGGTGGGCGTTGAGGCGCACAGAGTGGGCGTTGAGGCTTGCAGGGTGGGCGTTGAGGCAGCTTTGGGCGTGCAGGGTGGGCGTTGAGGCAGCGTTGGGCGTGCAGGGTGGGCGTTGAGGCAGCTTGCTGTGGCGTGAGGCGTGCAGAGTGGTGGATTGAGGCAGCGTTGGGCGTGCAGGTGGGCGTTGTGGCTGTGAGGCGTTGAGGCGATGCGGTGGGCGTTGAGGCGGTGCACGAGTGGCGTTGAGGCTTGCAGGGTGGGCGTTGAGGCAGCTTTGGGCGTGCAGGGTGGGCGTGAGCATGCTGGTCTGGTGACGCATGCTAGCCTGGTGACGCATGCTGGCCTGGTGACGCATACTGCCCTGGTGACGCATGCTGGCCTGGTGACGCATGCTGGCCTGGTGACGCATGCTGGCCTGGTGACGCATGCTGGTCTGGTGACGCATGCTGGTCTGGTGACGCATGCTGTTCTGGTGTCGCATGTTGGCCTGGTGACGCATGCTGGTCTGGTGACGCATGCTGGTCTGGTGACGCATGCTGGTCTGGCGACGCATGCTGCCCTGGTGACGCATGCTGTCCTATTGACGCATGCTGGCCTGGTAACGCATGCTTGTCTGGTGACGCATTCTGCCCTGGTGACGCATGCTGGTCTGGTGACGCATGCTGGCCTGGTGACGCATGCTGGCCTGGTGACGCATGCTGCCCTGGTGACGCATGCTGCCCTGGTGACGCATGCTGGTCTGGTGACGCATGCTGCCCTGGTGACGCATGCTGCCCTGGTGACGCATGCTGCCCTGGTGACGCATACTGGCCTGGTGACGCATGCTGCCCTGGTGACGCATGCTGCCTGGTGACGCATGCTGGTCTGGTGACGCATGCTGCCCTGGTGACGCATGCTGGTCTGGTGACGCATGCTGGCCTGGTGACGCATGCTGCCCTGGTGACGCATGCTGGTCTAGTGACGCATGCTGGCCTGGTGACGCATGCTGCCCTGGTGACGCATGCTGCCCTGGTGACGCATGCTGCCCTGGTGACGCATGCTGGTCTGGTGACGCATGCTGGCCTGGTGACGCATGATGCCCTGACGACGCTTGTTGAGCCTAGTGACGCATAGTGTGACTGGTGAAGCATCCTGGCATGGTGATGCATGCTATCCTGGTGACGCATGTTAGCCTGGTGACGCATGGTGGGCTGCTGACACATGGTGGCCTGGCGACGCATGTTAGCCTGGTGACGCATGGTGGGCTGCTGACACATGGTGGCCTGGCGACGTATGTTGGCCTGGTGACGCATGTTGGCCTGGTGACGCATGATGGGCCTCCTGACGAAATGTTGGCTTGTTGACCCATCTGGCCCGATGACGCATGCTAGCTCCTGGTAACGCACGTCTGCCTCTCTCTCTCTCTCTCTCTCTCTCTCTCTCTCTCTCTCTCTCTCTCTCTCTCTCTCTCTCTCTCTTCTATTTGCATCTCCGTCTGTGTATGCACGTATGGGTGCACATTTCTTTTTTTTTTTTGCGTATATCATGGCACGCGCGCACGCACACGCATTCTGAGAGGGGGCGGGGAGGGCGCACACACACACACACACACACACACACATGCGCGCGCACCCGACACTGTTGGGGCGTCGTGGGGCACCTTTTTAACGGTAGTTAAGGGTCGTATTGTGTCATCCCTCCAACGACTTGAACGATCCAAGGGCCACTGGGATACCAGCGAAGGAGCGATCACTCGTGGATCTGTACAACGGCAGGAGTAAAAGACGCCCCACTTCAGGGAGATGGCGGAAGCAATGATAACTGGAAGGGGAATTATAATTATATAGAGATAGACTGAGGGAAATTTGGATTCTCATGGAGACATGAGAGAGTCACGGGAGAGACACATTGCTGTAGTGGGTGTACAAGCAGTATCTCCACACACCAGCGTGTGTGTGTGAGCACATTAGGATGAGGTGAGGACTGAAACACACCACCCTTTAGCTGATCTTATCTTCACACCTGGCTATTGAGAACAGCATACATGAGACACGAATTAGGTAAAAACACAGTCATGGACTGCTCAAGTTTGACTTGTGTGGTGAAGGACGATGTTCAAAGAGCGGAGGATGACACAAGACGTAAAGAGGAGATGGAGTCGTGGATATTACCCAGAGCTTAGTCAATTGTTTGATGGTATTGTAGTCTGGGTATGTGGAGGTCAGTAACCATGAGCCGGGGAGGTCGGGTCTTCGTGGTGAGGGGCTCTGTGATCTTATGTGTGGACTGGGGACCTGGGTACCTCTAGCCTCAAACATAGAGGGAATGTTTAGGAAAGAGGAGAGTATTACGTTCAGAAAAAAAGATTGTCAAATCGCGAATGAGCTCTGAAAAGGTCCATTGGGGATCATATTGATGCAACGCCAGCCAGCGAGTATTCGCAGGGTATAAGAGAACAAGGATAGGAAACGAAGAATAAGGGGAACTTGGAAGAGAATAGTGTGGACAAGAGGAAAGAAATAAAAACCTCGTCTTTACATCCATCAAGAGTAAATTAAGCGTAAAAGAGGAGCTAATCAGGCTGGATCATCAGGCAGGCGTTATAAAAGACCCGAGGGATGGACGAATTATCATACTTCAAGTTAAAACAAAAGACGCACGTCACTCGACCCCCTTCCCCGAGACCTGGGAGGGGTCACCCACCACCAGTGGAGTGTTGCAGGGCTCTGTTCTGCGACCGCCACACTCTTCTTGGTCTGTGTCTATAGAATGACTCGCCCTCAAGGTGTGGTGGACTCCTGACTGCTGAACATGTTGGCAGATGATGCATAGATGATGATGATGAGGGAAGCGGGAGGCGAAGAGGATAACATCGCCTTACGAAGACGATCTTTAGACGTATGAGTCGATGGTGTTCAACCCGTGTGAGAGGTGGAGTAATGAGGCGGAGGGGGGGACAAAGCGAAGGAAGACCTCATATCATCCGGCAGGAAATGAGATTAAGGAACACTGTACGTGAGGAACCTGGGGTATGAGGTCCTCCACAGCCATCTGCCGCCAGAGTCTCATATCAAGAGAGCACTTAAGCAGACACACCGTCTAGTGGCAAAGCATCAGAATCGTCTTCAAGTATACATATGGATAAAGAAATACTTAGCAAGTTGTTTATAACCTCCGTAATTAGAATATGCTTCTGAAGTCTGGTCGCCACACTTAATGAAGCAGAGAGAGATGATAGAGAAGGTCCAGAAGAGGACAGCAATGATAATACCAGAATTAAATGAGCTGAGTTATAGAGAAAGGTTAGAGGCCTTAGTTTTGCCCGCCATGGAAGAGTGAAGAGTGTAAGGTGACTTGATCACATCCAGTTAGCTTTTTAAACCAGGATGATAATATAGACAGTAAACAGCTGTCGAAAGGTGAAAGGATGGGACAACCAGAGGAGAAAACATCAAATTAATCAAGAAACTTGTAATGAAAATCGTAAAGAAGGACAGTTATAGAATAAAAGCGATTGACGACTGGAATAACTGAACGAGGATGAGGTAAATATGGACAACATTACATGATTTGAAAAGATTGTAAGATATTAATGTTCAAGAGATTGGGCCCCACGAGTGTAAAACTCCCTCCCCGTACAGCACAATTTGGTAGTGTCAAATAGGTAACTACACAACGGGCATGGCGTCGTGACGTTACCAACGACGGTGACCATAGTTCAGACAAGGGCGCGGCATTTGGCCCACAGTCTATCCAGCTCTGCATCTTCTCTCGGGGTTCGTCTTTGAATGGGTACCTGGCTTAGACACACACACACACACACACACACACACACACACACACATACACACACAGTAGCAAACGACAACATCCTCATTTGCACATATTGAATAGCTGCCACGTATGATGCACCGAAAGCACAGCCCACCATCCACAGCCAAGACTCACAGATAATCCTATGGTTGACTATGACCGTTGTATATACCCTGGTTCATCCCTGTTGCACATTCCCTCCCCCTTATATATCACGTCGACCTGCTTCATTCAACCCCATGCATGCCTCGCACCCTCTTGAATACTCAAGCCCCGATACCCTATCTTGCCATCTCCTTCTTGGTCTCCTCCACCCTCTTGCTTCCCTTCATTTCTGGCATGTATAGATCCTCTTAGTCTTTCTTCCCTTATCTTCCTATCATGTCCAAGACATTTAGTCTGTCTTCCCTTATCTTCCTATCATGTCCAAGACATTTAGTCTTTCTTCCCTTATCTTACCATCATGTCCAAGACATTTCAGCACACCCAGGTCAGGTTTCTCTCAGTCAGACTCCACTTACTCCCACATCCCTCTCGTACGCTGTCTTTCCCTCGACCCACCTCACACCACATGTCATCCTCAGACATTTCATTCCCAAGACGTCCGTCCTCTTTCTGTCCTTACCATTCGAGGCCCGAGACCCCTCATCCACACGCCACTCTCGGGACTACACTCCCGCAAACATATTAATTTTTACATTACCTGACCTCTTCATCCGTACGCTCATTAATATACCTGGACATTACTCCCCCTTCCCCACACGATGACTCACTTCCTCCCCCACCAGCTGGTCTGTCCACTCTGAGGTACCTAAAGCACTCCACTTCCTCCAGGTTATCCCCCTCTGTTCAAACTCAGACCATCCTGTCTCGCCCCCTCTGTTACACCTCATTACCTTACTGTTGTTCGCATTAACTCTCAACTTCCTCCCATGACACACTCTTCCAAACTCAGTCACCAGCTTCTGGGGTTCTATTCTCAGGTCTCCCATCAGAGCTGTATCATCTGCCAATAGCAGCAACTGACTCACCTCCCATCTTCCCCCAGCAAACTGTCGACCCGCCCGTCACTCCACGACCCACACATTCACCCTTCTGACCACCTCTTTATGGGCATATTAAACTGCCATGGTGTCAAGACACACCCCTACAGCACACCCGCCATCACCTGGAACACCTCACCCTTCTCCCTTCCGACTCGCAACACACACACACACACACCTTCCTCTCCTGGTACATATTCCTCACTCCATTTAGTAGCTTTCCTCCCAAACTATGTATTGGCATCACCTTCTACGAGGCATCTCTTTCAACCCTATTATGCACTTTCTCCGGATCCATACGTGCCGTACACAAATCACTTTCTTTCTCCATATATTTCTTCATAAAATTTTCAAAGCAAAACAACTGATCCACACATCCTCCGCCACATCTAAAAACACTGTTCCTCCTCCAGTCTGATTCTCTGTGCATGCCACCACCCCTCAATCACCCATCTCTCATGCACCTCCCCTGTACTCGACAAACTTATATACCTCTGTTAATTCGAGCATTCACATTGTCCCCCCTTGCCTTTATCTAAGGGCAGTGACCATATATTTAGCTATTCCTCAGGCAACTCACCTAAAGCCATACTAGCGTTGGAAAGCCTAGCTAACAATTCATCAACACTGTTACCTTCTTTGTCGAGAGAGTTCGATTTTTTAGAAACATCCATTAATGATGCTTTGTTTCATCCAAACTTTCACTACCTTCTCAATTTTCACCAAACCATTCGCCATGACTCTTTTTCACCTCTCCTTTACCTGTTACCATCTCCCTCGTCTGTTTTCCTCACTATCGCTCCCATTTGTTACTCTTCTTTTCCTCACACTATCCACTTCCTGCTCAAATATTTTCTCATTCTTCCTGCAGGTCATCGACACTCTCTCACCCCATCTCTCATTTCCCCAATTTTTCCACCTCCTTGCCTTTCTGTTGACCTCTTGCCACTTACTCTTGTACACCTCCCAGTCATTCACTCTCTTCATACTCCCTTCTTGCACATACCGTCCATATGCATTTCTTTTCTCATTCACTAACAATTTAACCTTCTTTTCCCAACACTTAATACCCTCTCTCGTACCCAAGCCTCCGATTACCAAACACTTCACTGGCACATGACAGTATTGCTTCCCTAAACTACCTTCCACTTCTCCACGTCCCTTGCATCATGTACGCTCATCCTGTGCAACTTTTGCTTAATGTTTCGTGGTATCTCTATACACAGGCCTCTTTTCCAAGCTCACTCACATTCCTTATTTCCTTCCCACACACGTCCTTTCTTCTTTTCTCCACAGTCACCACAAAGTTTCACGGAAGAAATTATCGCACCTGCCACCTGCTGCCCTTCTCAGCACATTCACACCCACGAACCTTTCCTTTACATACGTGTCTATTAGCACATAATCCAGTATTGACCGCTGATCCTGAGCCTCAATCACCCACGCACTCTGATGTACGCACCTTTATTTTTCTTAAGTCAGGTGTTCCAAATCACCAGTCCATATTCGTCCCACAGCAAGCTCTTCCTAATTTTGGTTTACATCGAGTACTATATACCCCTTGATTAAAACCCCCCAACTGCTGCATCACCCACCCATGCATTCAGACCCCCCTGCCACCAGGATCCGGTCCCTTGCATCAAATTTGCCAACGCACTCACTTAGCTCCCCCGGAAGAACACTTCCTCTCTTCCTCATTCTCTCAGTGACGTGTGTGCTTTCAGTCACACCCACGTCAATCTTGA
>NC_092226.1:67210290-67212790 GCF_036320965.1 Panulirus ornatus | reverse complement strand
TGACCAAGACCTTAACTGATGCACCGACCAAGACCTTAACTGATGCACCGACCAAGACCTTAACTGATGCACCGACCAAGACCTTAACTGATGCACTGACCAAGACCTTAACTGATGCACCGACCAAGACCTTAACTGATGCACTGACCAAGACCTTAACTGATGCACTGACCAAGACCTTAACTGATGCACTGACCAAGACCTTAACTGATGCACCGACCAAGACCTTAACTGATGCACTAACCAAGACCTTAACTGATGCACTGACCAAGACCTTAACTGATGCACCGACCAAGACCTTAACTGATGCACCGACCAGGACCTTAACTGATGCACCGACCAAGACCTTAACTGATGCACCGACCAAGACCTTAACTGATGCACCGACCAAGACCTTAACTGATGCACCGACCAAGACCTTAACTGATGCACCGACCAAGACCTTAACTGATGCACCGACCAAGACCTTAACTGATGCACCGACCAAGACCTTAACTGATGCACCGACCAAGACCTTAACTGATGCACCGACCAAGACCTTAACTGATGCACCGACCAAGACCTTAACTGATGCACCGACCAAGACCTTAACTGATGCACCGACCAAGACCTTAACTGATGCACCGACCAAGACCTTAACTGATGCACCGACCACGAAAATTCTCCAGACGTTTTGCCCAAGAGACTAATGGATCTTTATCATTCTTTTAATACGTGTTGGACCTCAGGTCGTTTGCCAATCATGTCGTGGAGGATTACACTTCTACTTAGATCACCTTATGTCAGATGTGTTCGACCAACTCACACTAGTTCTCCTCACCCCTTGATGCTGGTGTGTATTGGGAGACGTTCGATCCCACTGGGTATTGGGATATACCAAAGTATATTTTCAATTGATATAAACTAATGAGAGAGGGTCCTCAAGAGTACATACACTTCCTTGTTTTATCTTTCGAACCAAGAGCTTTTAGATGGCTGACGCGTGTGACTGTGTTGCTTTATATTCTGATTATCGATTTTAAGAACATATTTGATATTGACGACAAAGCTTTTTTTCTCCTGGTGTACCTACTGGAATGTCGCCCGTCGCTAATCGTCTTCGTTCCCATTTTCTTCCCTCGCCACTGCCACAGAGCTAAGAAGTTGGCAGCGTCTGGAATTCTCTGGAAACCAAGTCCCCTGTGGAGTGCCGCAAGGTGGGTTCACTCGCCCCCATTTGATCACCACGGTTGCAGTCACCGAGCGGTCCAGAGATGTACTGGCCTTCGCTGAATTGTATGGTTATTTCGCTGTTGCCAGCGTCCCTGGAAACTTTTCTTCAATTTCACCATTCATTTGTAACAAGATGAGATTGGAGAGGAGGCATTGAATATCTGGCTGTATGAGGAGAGAGAGGAGGCCAGGTATGAGGAGAGAAGGGTCCAGGTATGAGGAAAGAAGGGCCCAGGTATGAAGAGAGAGGAGGACAGGTGTGAGGAGAGACGAGGCCAGGTATGAGGAAAGAGGAGGCCAGGTATGAAGAGAGAGGGGGCCAGTTATGAGGAGAGAGGAGGCCAGGCATGAGGAGAGACGAGGCAAGGTATGAGGAGAGAAGGGTCCAGGTATGAGGAGAGAGGAGGACAGGTGTGAGGAGAGACGAGGCCAGGTGTGAGGAGAGAGGAGGACAGGTATGAGGAGAGAAGGGTCCAGGTATGAGGAGAGAGGAGGACAGGTGTGAGGAAAGACGAGGCCAGGTATGAGGAGAGAGGAGGCCAGGTGTGAGGAGAGAGGAGCCAGGTGTGAGGAGAGAGGAGGTCAGGTATGAGGAGAGAGGATGCCAGGTATGAAGAGAGAAGGGTCAAGGTATGAGGAGAGAGGAGGACAGGTATGAGGAGAGAGGAGGCCAGGTATGAGGAGAGAGGAGGCCAGGTATGAGGAGAGAGGAGGACAGGTATGAGGAGAGAAGGGAGGCCAGGTATGAGGAGAGAGGAGGACAAGTATGAGGAGACAGGAGGCAAGATAGGATCTAAAACTCTATAAACTGTGAAAATCAAATTTATCTGCTCAGTTAAACGAACACCAGAACCCTCTACACAGTACCACCTCACGTGATCGTCTGGTCAGTGGATGACTACATCCACTCCTCACAAGACAGCTCATCACACTGACCACTTGATCCTCCACACTTGTCACTTGACCCTCCACACTGACCACTTGATCCTCCACAGTGGCTACTTAACCCTCCACACTTGTCACTTGACCCTCCACACTGACCACTTAACCCTCCACACTGGCCACTTGACCCTCCACACTGACCACTTGACCCTCCACACTGACCACGTGACCCTCCACACTGGCCACTTAACCCTCCACACTGGCCACTTGACCCTCCACACTGACCACTTGACCTTCCCCACTGGCCACGTGATCCTCCACTCTGACCACTTGACCTTCCACACTGACCACTTGACCCTCCACACTGGCCACTTAACCCTCCACACTGGCCACTTGACCCTCCACA
>NC_092226.1:67190290-67205290 GCF_036320965.1 Panulirus ornatus | reverse complement strand
AGATAGAGAAAGAAGGCAGCTCCCTACCCAAAGGAACCCACCACGAGTTTTTGCCACGAGTTAGCAAACACACACACACACACACACACACACACACACACACACACACACACACATGTGGAGACCACGGAAGGAACTGGGTAATATAAACCTCTCCCTATTCCTGTTCACACTTCCTATTCATATCCGACTGTGAGAACTTTTTTATTTTTTCTATTTTTTTTTTTTTTTTTGTCTTAAAAAAGGATCATCTCAGACGCGGAGGTAAACCTTCTTTTTTTTGACCAGAGGCAGACACCTGGTACTTCCTGAAGCTTCTTCAGGAATCCAGTTCGCTCAGCTCTCAAGCCTTGGAAGGAAGCGATAAGAGGCTCCTGAGACTTCATTCACTTCCTGAGACTTCATTCACTTCCTGAGACTTCATTCAGTACGAGAATATACTCAAATGTCAGAAATTGTACGAGGGAAAAAAAATAGGTATTGCAAAAGACTTTAACAACAGACCGCATCCCAAGAACTTTTGTGCTCCTGATGTATATATATATATATATATATATATATATATATATATATATATATATATATATAGTCTATACCACAGGTTCGAATCCCGACCCTGCAGGAGCTCTGGGCTCAGTATGTCTCGTACTCAGGTATCCATCTCGCGGCAACGTCTTCTCTCAGCACAGAAACGCCAGGACGCTGCCTGTAACGCGAGGTGTTCTCAGCGCCAACGTCTCTCAGCTCATGTGGTTCTCGAGTTCGTCCGTCAGAGTGAGGTAACGACCGACCGTGGTAACCGTGACGTCAGAATGGCGGTGATGTACCCTAACCGTGACGTCAGGGATGTCAGCGCTGTACTTCAAACGTGATATCACAATGTCAGTGATGGTGAAGCTGTGGCAGGATATAAGAACGTAGCATGGATGCATATTTTGTGGTACTTCGATGACCCTTTTCGTTCAGCCTCATTGGTACTTCGATGATCTTCTTGTTTCCCCCTTCAGTAGTACTTCGATGTCGCTCTTGGCTTGCGTACAGCTGTTCTTCGATGTCCCTCTTGATCTCCATACAATTGTACTTTGATGGCCCTCTCATGTTGCGTACAATTGTACTTCGATGTCCCTCTTGGCCTGAGTACGATTGTACTTCGATGGGTCTCTTGGTCCTTCGTCAGTGGTACAGTACTTCGATGTCCCTCTTGGCCTGAGTACGATTGTACTTCGATGGGTCTCTTGGTCCATCGTCAGTGGTATAGTACTTCGATGTCCCTTTTGGTCCGCGTTCACACGTTTTCCGATGGTCTTCTTGACTCGCGTTCAGTGGTACTGCCATGATTCTCTCGTCTCTCGTTCACTGGTCAGGTCAAAAGCCAGGCCATCCTACCCAAGCGTCGTACCTCACGTGTCCATAGGTGTTTAAAGACAGAAGAATGGTCCATCTAGTAATGGGTCGTGCGTGCTCTAAGACCGCAAATTCTGTCACGCCCTTGGAAATGTAAGACAGACACTCACTCCTCGGAGCTCCTTGGCTGCAGACTCAAGCACCAAGACTCATCATCATGGTGTGAGAGCCAAGGAGAAGACTCTCGAAGTCATGTCGTCAAGTCGAAGTGACTTCGACAAAAAAAAAAATGAAAAGAAAGATGATCTCGAGACGGCCCTCATGACTTAACGAAGCCTTAAACGTCTATAACAGAAACCGATCCAGACTCTGAACTTAGACGTAGATTAGACGTAGATGATTCACTGTTGCTTAACACACACACATGCACTGACAACGTCATCAACAGTGAACAGAAAAAAGAAACTGCTTTCTTTTTTTCCTGTTTTCCTTTTTTTTGGACACATGGATCAGCTCTGTACATAGTAAGGGCCCCGCCCCCTCCTCGCCTCTCGACCACCTTTGAAAGACCAGTCTTGGCACCATAAAGATGTGACAGAAACCATGAAAAATTTGGTCATTTATTCTGAAGTTTTGCTGGCAGGTGAGCGGGAAAAGAAATACGTTTTTGATATCCACCTGTACAAACCATGTTAAATATTCATAGACAATATATATATATATATATATATATATATATATATATATATATATATATATATATATATATATATATATTCGAATCTATTTCAGGCGAGATAAATATTTATTACATTTTTTCTTATTTCCGTTAAAGACACACATTTTAGTGTATGTATTTTCACCGCAATTTATCATTGTTTTATCTAGTTCATTTTTTTGCAGAAGATAACATATTGTTTCATGTTATTCACAGGAAAAAAAAGAACAGCGTGAAGAATTGTCTATATTTTTGTCAACAAATCTGAATCTCTCTCTCTCTCTCTCTCTCTCTCTCTCTCTCTCTCTCTCTCTCTCTCCCAGCAGTGTTTAAAGGAAATCCCGCAGAGCATTTTTCTATGTAAATCACTTTTGTTTATGCTTATTGATATAAACTTTTAGACGAGTAGGAGTTAACCTATATATATATATATGTGTGTGTGTGTGTGTGTGTGTGTGTGTGTGTGTGTGTGTTTTGTGCTGGTCGCCAGCCACAAGGAAAATGAAACACGAAGACCCGAATAATTATTTACCTCTGTATTCCTGAAGATGTGAATTTATCACGTAAAGCGATCGGAACTTCCATGTTCCATTTTTCTTGTGGCTATTAGCATGTTCCTGTATCACATGTTCTTTTGTGATCTATCTGCATGTCTGTGTTCTCTGTCTGTCTATCTGTCTGTCTGTCTTTCTGTCTGTCTGTCTGTCCGTCCGTCTGTAGGCTCATAGATTTTACCGATCGCTCATCATGATTTTCGAATATGGGTCGTACGCACGGGTGCAGTAGGGTCGTGCTCGCGCCTGAAGTCGTCTTCGTGATGGAGTACCACCCTCCCCCCATTCCAACACCCCCCCCACCCTACCGCCCTAACTCACCGCCCCCAATTGGCCAGGTGACAAGCGAATCACCGGTTTCCTTGTTATTGGTCCCATAACTTAAGTCCTGTTATGGAATTCAGGTAATAAAGTGTGAGGCCACATCCTCCGCAGGGCGGCCTAGCCTCCGCAGGGCGGCCTAACCTCCGCAGGGCGGCCTAGGCCCTGAAGGGCGGCCTAGCCTCCGCAGGGCGGCCTAGCCTCCGCAGGGCCGCCTAACCTCCGCAGGTCGGCCTAGCCTCCGCAGGGCGGCCAAGCCTCCGCAGGGCGGCCAAGCCTCCACAGGGCGGCCAAGCCTCCGCAGGGCGGCCTAGCCTCCGCAGGTCGGCCTAGCCTCCGCAGGGCGGCCAAGCCTCCACAGGGCGGCCTAGCCTCCGCAGGGCGGCCTAGCCTCCGCAGGGCGGCCTAGTTTCCGTAGGGCGGCCAAGCCTCCACAGGGCGGCCTAGCCTCCGCAGGTCGGCCTAACCTCCGCAGGTCGGCCTAGCCTCCAAAGGGCGGACCAGCCCCCAAAGGGCGGACCAGCCCCTGAAGGGCGAACCAGCCTCCAAAGGGCGGACCAGCCCCCAAAGGGCGGACCAGCTTCTGGAGGGCGGACCAGCCCCCGAAGGGCGGACCAGCCTCTGCAGGGCGGCCCATCCTCCGCAGGGTGGCCGAGCTTCCGAAGGGCGGCGGGAAGGACGGGCCAAGTTAGCCTCCTCCAGACTGTCTGCCAATTACCTGTTTAATCCAGTTTATACAACCTGCTGGAGGAGGACTTGTTTACCGACTGATCTGGGGAGTGGGTGACCAGGGTCTGCTGGGGTGGTGACCAGGGGTCTGCTGGGGTGGTGGCCAGGGGTCTGCTAGGGTGGTGGCCAGGGGTCTGCTGGGGTGGTGGCCACGGGTCTGCTGGGGTGGTGGCCAAAGTCTGCTGGGGTTGTGGCCAGGGGTCTGCTGGGGTGGTGACCAGGGGTCTGCTGGGATGGTGACCAGGGGTCTGCTGGGGTGGTGACCAGGGGTCTGCTGGGGTTGTGGCCAGGGGTCTGCTGGGGTGGTGGCCATGGGTCTGCTGGGGTGGTGGCCAGGGGTCTGCTGGGGTTGTGGCCCTGCTAGTGGTGGGGTGGGGAGACGTGTTCCCCCCCTCCGCGTATAGTGATGGAGGCGTCTCTGTCTTGCTGATAACTTCGTATCGTAATTACTCTCTCTATATTCTGGCAACTGCTGGTGTTTACTCTCTGTTATTCCCAGGGAAACCACACACACACACACACACACACACACACACACACACACACACACACACACACATACACACACACACACTGACGTGACCCACGTGTGTGTGTGTGTGTGTGTGTGTGTGTGTGTGTGTGTTATCTACTGATAACACTACACACATCCTGCGTCTCTCTATAACACTGACCTGACACTGGGCTGAAATCACCGTCTTGACCAGCAATTAGCTCCCTCATTATCTCATATATGAATCAACATCAACCTCGTGTGACCTCATGTGGTCCAGGTAGGTCATAGACCAAGGGCCCCTCATTGGCGGCCACGACCGCACAATTCACTCTATCAGCGTGGCTCACACCCCAGCTTTATCTCAGACATCAACGCAGTCAGTCATTCAAGCAGTGAACTTGCTTCGGACCCCAAGCACGTTGCTTTGGCACTTGGAATCATCTCGCCCTTAGGACCCAAGGCTTATCACCTCCACCCACAGAAGCTGGAGGGATACCTTCGTCAGCAGCAGCAGCAGCAGCAGCAGCCCCTGGGCGACTCCTTCTGCCGACAGGGCACAAACATTTCCAGTGAGCTTCTCCTCCACCTCCAACCCGGCCAGTCGTCGTACTCTAGGAGTTAATTGTCGTACTCAAAGGATTCAGTCGTTGTACTCCTCCAAGGGTTAAGAGGTCGTGCTTGAGGGGTTAAGTGGTCGTAGTCAAGGGGTTAAGTGGTCGTACTCAAGGGGTTAAGTCGTCGTACTCAAGGGGTTAAGTTGTCGTACTCAAGGGGTTAAGTGGTCGTACTCAAAGGGTTAAGAGGTCGTACTCAAGGGGTTAAGTTATTGTACTCAAGGGGTTAAGTTGTCGTACTCAAGAGCCACCTGTTGCCAACACAGCTCCAGATAAAGCCACCTGTTGCCAACACAGGAACAGGTAAAGCCACCTGTTGCCAACACAGGAACAGGTAAAGCCACCTGTTGCCAACACAGCAACGGATAAAGCCACCTGTTGCCAACATAACACCAGATAAAGCCACCTGTGCCAACAGAACCCCAAATAAAGCCACCTGTAGCCAACATAGCACAAGATAAAGCCACCTGTAGCCAACATAGCACAAGATAAAACCACCTGTTGCCAACATAACACCAGATAAAGAGACGTGCTCTCTCCGTTACGTGACACTGAACAAGCCAGTCACTGGCCCTTCCCTCCGTTACGTGACACCGAACAAGCCAGTCACTGGCCCTTCCCTCCGTTACGTGACACTGAACAAGCCAGTCACTGGCCCTTCCCTCCGTTACGTGACACTGAACGAGCCAGTCACTGGCCCTTCCCTCCGTTACGTGACACTGAACAAGACAGACGCAAAATTTCCCTACTGTTGACAGGGTTACACAAGATGAAGGAAGTGAAGGAGAGATTAAGCCAAACTCACATCCTTGTGGGTGTACAACAACGAAAATAGTTATGTAAATCAGCCATTTTGATCTCTGATGAACAGAGAACGCGTTGATGATGATGTGTGATGTATAGCAATGATAAAAAAGAAGTGTTTAATGAATATTTTGATAGGGCATAAAGGGGTTGTTGATGCTATCTTAATTCCTTTTCTGTTTGAAGTATATTCTCTTTCGTGCATCTCTCTTTTTCCCGCCTTTTCGAGTCTCGTCCACATTCAAATTCCCTCTTCTCATGGCACCCTCCCTCCTTCCCTTACTCTCCCTCCCTCCCCGTGGCGCCATTGCCAGGCCCTGTGGGCAGAAGTGGAGTTGCGTCAACAAGCCGCATTGACACAGAGATTACGCTGCCCCAATAACCCGTCGTCGGACCGGCCGATCCAGATCGCCTTTGCTTGATGCATCTTGCGTCTGGCACCGACCCCCAGGCACCGCACCTCGCCAGACTATCGCTTTCGTACAGCAAGCATCTCGGCAGGTGTCGTACTGTGTAGTATACGTTCGGTCGTTTCTCGCTGGTGTTATTTGGGGTCCACGTCATACTCTGCTGGTCAAAAGCGAGGCTATCGTACTCAGTGGCCCGTACCTTCATGCTTAAAAGAGTCGTACGGTCGTGCTCAAAAGTCGTATACTCAAGGGCCGTGACTCAGGATAGCGTATAGCTCTAAGTGGGTTACTTATTTTGTAAGAAAGTAATCAGGAAACAAATGAGTGACTCCGTACAACAGAGCATCTACCTTAAGCAAGAGACAACACGGTGTCAGAGAAAGGGAGTTAGGCATAGCAAAATTCTTATACTTCCACGAGAGATTGAGCTCCGTCGTAGACATAAGGGAAAGCGAAGAGTGACTCGTGTGGATCTGAGCTGCCAGGAAGCATTTTGGACTGTTCCACACCCACACAGGAGGCGGGTAAACAAACTAGATCTTCAGACAGGAATAAAGTGGAGATTCCTTCGATTTATGGGGAAAAAATAATTACTTTGTTGGAGGGAAACAATGGACGCATGTCAGAGGAGTCTTCTCGAAATGGGATGAAACCAAAAGTGGTAAGCCACAGGGCCCGGATCTGCGACCGTGGCTGTTTTCGATCGATACAAATAACTGGCCAGAAGGATTAGACTCATACCTAAATCTGTTTGCTGATGATGCCATGGTCATGAGGGAGATAAAGAGTGATAGGGATTGCATTCACGTACAATCTCTAAAGGTGATTTGATTCATGGTTGATGAAATTCAACCCAAGGAAATGGGTAGCAGTGAGGAGGATAAGGCGGTGAACGAAGACCTTGATATGAATGTTATCAAACTGGAAGCTGCATAAGGGATAGACTTGGGAGTTGACATTGTACTCAAAACCTTTTCCCCCCACCTTAGTGAGGTTTGTAGAGACGACAGCAGACTGTCCCGCTGGCTGTTACTGAAATAGCGTACGGGTATAGAGGGAATGAAATATTCAGGGAACTGGTCACCTCCTGTATTGGGTTGAAAACAGAGTAGGTTCCTCAAGTTTGGTCAGCGCACCTAAAGTTTGGAGTCCAAAGAACTGATAGAGAAGGTCCAGAGGAGGAGGGCGACAAAGATGGGACCAGCAGTGAAATCTGAGTCACAAAGACCGCAGATTTGTCTATACCATGGTAGGTCGAAGAGGTATCTCACCCTCAACTTTCAAGCTTTTTATTAAGCCATTTTGAGGGTATCAGCAGTGACCAGAGTTCCTCGCAAGATGCAAGGATGCAACAGCCACAGGCCATAACAGGATAGTAAGCCAGAACACTGAGAGAAAAGACGTACGGAAGTGTATTTATATCATGCGAGTTGTGGACGACGGGAGTAAAGGTGAGGGACGGTATTGTGAATGCCGACCCTAATGTACATAGATTAGAAAAGACTGTGTGTTGGTGAAGCAAGTTTATATGAGATGCCCCCCCCCCCACGCGTGTGGAACTCACTCCCCGCACACTACAGATAGGCACACACACACACACACACACACAGTGTCCATTCCCCCAACCTCCTCATGCCCCCCTCATTCTCTCTCTCTCTCTCTCTCTCTCTCTCTCTCTCTCTCTCTCTCTCTCTCTCTCTCTCTCTCTCTCTCTCTCTCTCTCACCAGAGCCTTCCCCCTGGAGAGCATTGTCAGGGGATCCCAGTGGAACGGGTCCCGCTGCGGGGTGATAACTAGACACGTTCTGCAGTGGAGCAGCGAAACACACACGCACACACACACTGGGGAAACTAGGTAATCACTGAGCAAATCTCCACTGGATATACAGACTGGAAATTGAATAACGCAGGACAAATATCCGCTGAAAATAAATACACTGGGAAGTACGCAATAACTGGACAGATCTCAAGTGGATCAACACAATGGACACTGAATAACAAGGGAACAAATCTCCACTGGATAAACACACACACACACACACACACACACACACACACTGGCAGACCTGTTCACCTAAGCCAGCAGTGTCTTCCTTTATTGTTTGTGAAGGAAGAGAAGATAAGGAAGAGGAGGAGGAGGAGGAGAGAGAAGGATGAAGATGAAGGGAAGGAAGAGAAGAGGAAAAGGAAGAAGAGGAGGAGAAGGAAGCGTAGGAGGAGAGGAGAGAAGGATGAAGAAGAAGAGAAGGAAGAGGAGAGGAAAAGGAAGAAAATGAGGAAAAGGAAGCGTAGGAGGAGAGGAGAGAAGGATGAAGAAGAACAAGAACAAGAGAAGGAAGAGGACAAGGAGAGGAGAGAAGGGTGATGAAGAATAAAAAGAAGAAGAAGAAGAAGAAGAAGAAGAAGAAGAAGAAGAAGAAGAAGAGGAAGAAGAAGAAGAAGAAGAAGAAGATCATGGAGTGAACATAATGCCTAACTTTCCACCAGAAAGATCATCCAAGAAGGGCCAGCAAGGACGCAAGCCACATCTTCGCCCAGTGTCAGAACCGCCTTTGTTCACAAGAACACGGAGATACTCAATTTTTCTTTTTACCACGTATATTTAACTCAGGATTTGGGCGAGCGTCACTCGTTTCGTCTCCCTGATGACACGAAAAAACACGTAGAGCTGCTGGAGAAGGTCCAGAGGAGCGCTTTACTGAAGCGGAAGAATCTCTTACGAGGGAGGGAGGGGGGATTTGGAGGGAAGGAGGGGAAGAGAGGAGAAACTCCACCTAGAAGTCTTCCAACGACATGTGGTGGACAGGAGGCTTCAAGGTTGGGGACATCATGACCATTTCTGCGTGTCTCAAGAGCCGACGTGGTGACCACCGGGACATTTCCATACGGGGAGGGAGAGCACACACACACACACACACACACACACACACACACACACACACACACACACACACACACACACACCAGACCTGGAGGACACACTACGAACGGCCAAAGGGAACGAGGCTACGACTGACGCGCCAAAAGACATCAACTTAAGTCTTTGTCACGTCATGATACACCTCAGCTTCTCCACCTCCCGCCACCACCACTCGTCTATGTTGACGTAAAGAATTATACAGTAATACAGTAAGACTAATGATACTGATCTTGAATTATAATACAGCAGAAATGAATGATTGTATCAGGCGATGCTGAGACAGTGAACTTCGTCAGTAGATAGGAGGGTGTCAGGCGATGCTGAGACAGTGAACTTCGTCAGTAGATAGGAGGGTGTCAGGCGATGCTGAGACAGTGAACTTCGTCAGTAGATAGGAGGGTGTCAGGCGATGCTGAGACAGTGAACTTCGTCAGTAGATAGGAGGGTGTCAGGCGATGCTGAGACAGTGAACTTCGTCAGTAGATAGGAGGGTGTCAGGCGATGCTGAGACAGTGAACTTCGTCAGTAGATAGGAGGGTGTCAGGCGATGCTGAGACAGTGAACTTCGTCAGTAGATAGGAGGGTGTCAGGCGATGCTGAGACAGTGAACTTCGTCAGTAGATAGGAGGGTGTCAGGCGATGCTGAGACAGTGAACTTCGTCAGTAGATAGGAGGGTGTCAGGCGATGCTGAGACAGTGAACTTCGTCAGTAGATAGGAGGGTGTCAGGCGATGCTGAGACAGTGAACTTCGTCAGTAGATAGGAGGGTGTCAGGCGATGCTGAGACAGTGAACTTCGTCAGTAGATAGGAGGGTGTCAGGCGATGCTGAGACAGTGAACTTCGTCAGTAGATAGGAGGGTGTCAGGCGATGCTGAGACAGTGAACTTCGTCAGTAGATAGGAGGGTGTCAGGCGATGCTGAGACAGTGAACTTCGTCAGTAGATAGGAGGGTGTCAGGCGATGCTGAGACAGTGAACTTCGTCAGTAGATAGGAGGGTGTCAGGCGATGCTGAGACAGTGAACTTCGTCAGTAGATAGGAGGGTGTCAGGCGATGCTGAGACAGTGAACTTCGTCAGTAGATAGGAGGGTGTCAGGCGATGCTGAGACAGTGAACTTCGTCAGTAGATAGGAGGGTGTCAGGCGATGCTGAGACAGTGAACTTCGTCAGTAGATAGGAGGGTGTCAGGCGATGCTGAGACAGTGAACTTCGTCAGTAGATAGGAGGGTGTCAGGCGATGCTGAGACAGTGAACTTCGTCAGTAGATAGGAGGGTGTCAGGCGATGCTGAGACAGTGAACTTCGTCAGTAGATAGGAGGGTGTCAGGCGATGCTGAGACAGTGAACTTCGTCAGTAGATAGGAGGGTGTCAGGCGATGCTGAGACAGTGAACTTCGTCAGTAGATAGGAGGGTGTCAGGCGATGCTGAGACAGTGAACTTCGTCAGTAGATAGGAGGGTGTCAGGCGATGCTGAGACAGTGAACTTCGTCAGTAGATAGGAGGGTGTCAGGCGATGCTGAGACAGTGAACTTCGTCAGTAGATAGGAGGGTGTCAGGCGATGCTGAGACAGTGAACTTCGTCAGTAGATAGGAGGGTGTCAGGCGATGCTGAGACAGTGAACTTCGTCAGTAGATAGGAGGGTGTCAGGCGATGCTGAGACAGTGAACTTCGTCAGTAGATAGGAGGGTGTCAGGCGATGCTGAGACAGTGAACTTCGTCAGTAGATAGGAGGGTGTCAGGCGATGCTGAGACAGTGAACTTCGTCAGTAGATAGGAGGGTGTCAGGCGATGCTGAGACAGTGAACTTCGTCAGTAGATAGGAGGGTGTCAGGCGATGCTGAGACAGTGAACTTCGTCAGTAGATAGGAGGGTGTCAGGCGATGCTGAGACAGTGAACTTCGTCAGTAGATAGGAGGGTGTCAGGCGATGCTGAGACAGTGAACTTCGTCAGTAGATAGGAGGGTGTCAGGCGATGCTGAGACAGTGAACTTCGTCAGTAGATAGGAGGGTGTCAGGCGATGCTGAGACAGTGAACTTCGTCAGTAGATAGGAGGGTGTCAGGCGATGCTGAGACAGTGAACTTCGTCAGTAGATAGGAGGGTGTCAGGCGATGCTGAGACAGTGAACTTCGTCAGTAGATAGGAGGGTGTCAGGCGATGCTGAGACAGTGAACTTCGTCAGTAGATAGGAGGGTGTCAGGCGATGCTGAGACAGTGAACTTCGTCAGTAGATAGGAGGGTGTCAGGCGATGCTGAGACAGTGAACTTCGTCAGTAGATAGGAGGGTGTCAGGCGATGCTGAGACAGTGAACTTCGTCAGTAGATAGGAGGGTGTCAGGCGATGCTGAGACAGTGAACTTCGTCAGTAGATAGGAGGGTGTCAGGCGATGCTGAGACAGTGAACTTCGTCAGTAGATAGGAGGGTGTCAGGCGATGCTGAGACAGTGAACTTCGTCAGTAGATAGGAGGGTGTCAGGCGATGCTGAGACAGTGAACTTCGTCAGTAGATAGGAGGGTGTCAGGCGATGCTGAGACAGTGAACTTCGTCAGTAGATAGGAGGGTGTCAGGCGATGCTGAGACAGTGAACTTCGTCAGTAGATAGGAGGGTGTCAGGCGATGCTGAGACAGTGAACTTCGTCAGTAGATAGGAGGGTGTCAGGCGATGCTGAGACAGTGAACTTCGTCAGTAGATAGGAGGGTGTCAGGCGATGCTGAGACAGTGAACTTCGTCATTAGACACGAGGGCGTCAGGCGATGCTGAGACAGTGAACTTCGTCAGTAGATAGGAGGGTGTCAGGCGATGCTGAGACAGTGAACTTCGTCAGTAGATAGGAGGGTGTCAGGCGATGCTGAGACAGTGAACTTCGTCAGTAGATAGGAGGGTGTCAGGCGATGCTGAGACAGTGAACTTCGTCAGTAGATAGGAGGGTGTCAGGCGATGCTGAGACAGTGAACTTCGTCAGTAGATAGGAGGGTGTCAGGCGATGCTGAGACAGTGAACTTCGTCAGTAGATAGGAGGGTGTCAGGCGATGCTGAGACAGTGAACTTCGTCAGTAGATAGGAGGGTGTCAGGCGATGCTGAGACAGTGAACTTCGTCAGTAGATAGGAGGGTGTCAGGCGATGCTGAGACAGTGAACTTCGTCAGTAGATAGGAGGGTGTCAGGCGATGCTGAGACAGTGAACTTCGTCAGTAGATAGGAGGGTGTCAGGCGATGCTGAGACAGTGAACTTCGTCAGTAGATAGGAGGGTGTCAGGCGATGCTGAGACAGTGAACTTCGTCAGTAGATAGGAGGGTGTCAGGCGATGCTGAGACAGTGAACTTCGTCAGTAGATAGGAGGGTGTCAGGCGATGCTGAGACAGTGAACTTCGTCAGTAGATAGGAGGGTGTCAGGCGATGCTGAGACAGTGAACTTCGTCAGTAGATAGGAGGGTGTCAGGCGATGCTGAGACAGTGAACTTCGTCAGTAGATAGGAGGGTGTCAGGCGATGCTGAGACAGTGAACTTCGTCAGTAGATAGGAGGGTGTCAGGCGATGCTGAGACAGTGAACTTCGTCAGTAGATAGGAGGGTGTCAGGCGATGCTGAGACAGTGAACTTCGTCAGTAGATAGGAGGGTGTCAGGCGATGCTGAGACAGTGAACTTCGTCAGTAGATAGGAGGGTGTCAGGCGATGCTGAGACAGTGAACTTCGTCAGTAGATAGGAGGGTGTCAGGCGATGCTGAGACAGTATACTTGGTCAGTAGACAGGAGAATGTCAGGCGATGCTGAGACAGTGAACTTCGTCAGTAGATAGGAGGGTGTCAGGCGATGCTGAGAAAGTGTACTTCGTCAGTAGATGGGAGGGTGTCAGATGGTGAGTAGACAGTATTCTTCGTCATTAGACACGAGGGCGTCAGGCGATGCTGAGACAGTGTACTTCGTCAGTAGACAGGAGGGCGTCAGGCGGTGCTGAAACAAGTCCTCGTCACTAGTCGACAGGAGGGTGTCGTAAGGTCAGTGTCGTGAGGTCCTGGGTTGCGACGCGTCGCGGTGGACGTCGGTGTGAGAAATGATGACTTGCTGTAGAATACTAAATGATGTGTCCTCCTCGACCCCTCGCCCAAAGTCGCTTTCCTCCTGCCCGCCCCCCATACCTTGAGCCAGCTCGCCTCCCACCACCATCCCCTTCCCCCATGTCGCCTCCCCACCCGCTCCAACTCACCACCCGACTCTCCCCTGGTTAAGCAGATTTGGGCTCACATCTCTGTGTGTAAGGGGGATTAACATTCACATGAGCTCTTGAACTCCGTTCACAAAGGCATTTGACTGGATGAAGGTACTTAGCAAGATGGTCTTTTTTTTTTTTTTTTTTTTGGACATTAGTGCCCCATACAGTGATACTATATCATCTCGTTTTCTTTGGTTCACTTCAACCCATAAACTTCATTGTTTGATGACTACGTTCTCTCACTGGTCTGTGGAGTGGAATATCTGAGGTCAGAGGGAATGATATATGATAAGACTGTTAGATAAAAGGTGTTTAGATTATCCTAGTAGAAGCAGTGAGAGAGAAAAGGGAAAACCCATTTGATACTGGATCGTCATATCCCGCGTTAGCCATGTAGCGCTAAGAAGACGAAAAAAAGAAAAAGGCCATATCCGCTCACATCCATTCTATAGCTGCCATGTGCAGTGGACCGAAACCACAGCTCCCTGTCCACAACCAGACCCCACAGACCTTTCTATGGCTTACCACGGCCGTCTCATTGGCCCCGGTTTAGTTCATTGGAAACACGTCGACCACTGTATGCCACATCGTTCCAATTTACTTTATTCTGTACAATTTTTAGTAAACTGGCAGCACGACAGTAAGACCCTTGAACACGACGGTACGACCGTCGTGTTCAAGGGTCGTACCGTCGTGCTCGAGGGTCGCACCTTCTTGTTCAAGGGTCGCCCCATCGTGCTCAGGGTTCGTAAAGTCGTGCTCAAGGGTCGTCTCATCGTGCTCAATGGTCGTACCGTCGTATTCAAGGGTCGTACCGTCGTGCTCAAGGGGTTTGATTTTCTTTTAGCCATTGAAATTACAATTACAACTGCAGCTGTGATTGTCACAACCCCATACCACAACTTGCGCGACAACTGTTGTTACAGTGGTAACAGTGCAAGGAACAGCAGCAGCATCGCCAACGGAAAAAGAAGACACAGATGTTATAACAAAGAATAACAGTAACATGTGTAGAGGTGGTTACAGCTGTTCCAACAGTTGTAACAGACTCAAGAACCATGCATGGTCAGCTGCACAAATTGTATGGCTAAACAAGTATTTGTCGCAGCTGTAGCATCGGTACAGCAGCAGATTGTAGCAGCTGTAGTAGCAATACAGCAGGGAGTTATAGCAGCTGTATTAGCAATACAGCAGGGAGTTGTAGCAGCTGTAGTAGCAATACAGCAAGGAGTTGTAGCAGCTGTAGTAGCAATACAGCAGGGAGTTATAGCAGCTGTATTAGCAATACAGCAGGGAGTTGTAGCAGCTGTAGTAGCAATACAGCAAGGAGTTGTAGCAGCTGTAGTAGCAATACAGCAGGGAGTTGTAGCAGCTGTAGTAGCGGTACAGCAGCAGTGGAAACACCTGTAGGAGCACAGCTACAGTCGCAACAAGTACAGCTGCAGCAGCAGCTGTAGCAGTAGCAGTACCGACAGGCTTAACAGCTGTAGCAGCAGCAGCAGTAGT
Source organism: Panulirus ornatus (assembly GCF_036320965.1). Classification (NCBI taxonomy): domain Eukaryota; kingdom Metazoa; phylum Arthropoda; class Malacostraca; order Decapoda; family Palinuridae; genus Panulirus; species Panulirus ornatus. The sequence continues at coordinate 67,190,662 of NC_092226.1, read as the reverse complement.
TAAGGGACCAGCAACAGCAGAAGTATTTTCAGCAGCAAGAACAGCAGGACCAGGTATACAGCAGCAGCTGTGATGGATACAGCGGGAGGGCAACGGCAGAACTAAGCACAGCAGGAGCAGATGCAGCGGCAGCAGCAGCAGCAGCAGGGGATGTAGGCCATAACTGCAATGTGAGGAGGGGGTGGTAGCCGCTGTGGCGCCGGCGGCGGGAAGCTGGTGGCGGCGGCGGCGGCACCACGTGGACCGCCATCACTCGTCCCGCCGCCTCCCGTGCCACCCTGCATGGGGAGGAGAGGAGGAGGAGGAGGATGGGAGGAGGGGTATGGCTGGAGGAGGACGAGGAGGGCGGGGGGTCGTGTCTAGACGGCCACA
>NC_092226.1:66982790-67185290 GCF_036320965.1 Panulirus ornatus | reverse complement strand
GGTAGGTCTGCAATCGTCCAGGGGTCTGCCATACGCCTCTGTCATTTGCCGTTGACAATCATTTCTCACATGTGTGGTCGTTTATCACTGGCTCGGATTATCCGAGTTAAGTGTTGAGGAGGTCGCCTGCTGCTGTCCATAGCGCTCTCTCTCTCTCTCTCTCTCTCTCTCTCTCTCTCTCTCTCTCTCTCTCTCTCTCTAAGTTTGTTGTGGGACCGGGCGACAGAAGGCAGGGGAAGACGTATATATATTCCTATGAGTCCACGGGGGAAAGTGAAACACGATAAGTTCCCAAGTGCATTTTCGCGTAATAATCACATCATCAGGGGAGACACAAGAGAGAAATATAACAGTCAGTTGATAGACATCGAAGAGACGAAGCTAGGACGCCATTTGGTAAACATGTTACTGTGGCAGGCATAAGTAACGAGTAACAGTGACAAGATGGAAGGTTGCAGTGACGGGTGACCGTGGCAAGTAGCAGTGACAGGTAGCAGTGACAGGCAGTAGAAGACATAAACCACAGACAGGTCACTTAACAGTGACAGATAACAGTGACAGGCAGCAGTGACAGGAGGCAGAAGAAGTGTGACAGTGGCAGATAAGAGTGACAGGCAACAGTGATAGGGAGCAGAGGATCGGTGACAGTGACAGATACAAGTGACAGACAACAGTGACAGGCAGCAGAAATAGGAAAGGACGAGCAGCAGCAGCAGGAGAAGGAGGAGGAGGAGGAGCAGCAGCAGCAGGAGGAGGAGGAGGAGGAGGAGGAGGAGCAGCAGCAGCAGGAGGAGGAGGAGGAGCAGCAGCAGCAGCAGCAGCAGCAGGGGGAGGAGGAGCAGCAGCAGCAGCAGGAGAAGGAGGAGGAGGAGGAGCAGCAGCAGCAGCAGGAGGAGGAGGAGCAGCAGCAGCAAGAGGAGGAGGAGGAGCAGCAGGAAGAGGAGGAGGAGGAGCAGCAGCAGCAGGAGCAGGAGCAGCGTGGGGGGCGTTCTGCTGGGCTATCTCCCATAGAGATCAATAGAGTTACTGGCAACCCTCCCATACCAGGCTACACCAGGCCCCTACACCCTCCCATACCAGGCTACACCAGGCCCCTACACCCTCCAATACCAGGCTACACCAGGCCCCTACACCCTCCCATACCAGGCTACACCAGGCCCCTACACCCTCCCATACCAGGCTACACCAGGCCCCTACACCCTCCCATACCAGGCTACACCAGGCCCCTACACCCTCCCATACCAGGCTACACCAGACCCCTACACCCTCCCATACCAGGCTACACCAGGCCCCTACACCCTCCCATACCAGGCTACACCAGGCCCCTACACCCTCCCATACCAGGCTACACCAGGCCCCTACACCCTCCCATACCAGATTACAGCAGGCCCCTACACCCTCCCATACCAGGCTACACCAGGCCCCTACACCCTCCCATACCAGGCTACACCAGCCCCCTACACCCTCCATACCAGGCTACACCAGCCCCCTACACCCTCCCATACCAGGCTACACCAGCCCCTACACCCTCCCATACCAGGCTACACCAGCCCCCTACACCCTCCCATACCAGGCTACACCAGCCCCTACACCCTCCCATACCAGGCTACACCAGGCCCCTACACCCTCCCATACCAGGCTACACCAGCCCCCTACACCCTCCATACCAGGCTACACCAGCCCCTACACCCTCCCATACCAGATTACAGCAGGTCCCTACACCCTCCCATACCAGGCTACACCAGCCCCCTACACCCTCCCATACCAGGCTACACCAGCCCCCTACACCCTCCATACCAGGCTACACCAGCCCCCTACACCCTCTCATACCAGGCTACACCAGCCCCCTACACCCTCCCATACCAGGCTACACCAGCCCCCTACACCCTCCCATACCAGGCTACACCAGCCCCCTACACCCTCCCATACCAGGCTACACCAGGCCCCTACACCCTCCCATACCAGGCTACACCAGCCCCCTACACCCTCCCATACCAGGCTACACCAGCCCCCTACACCCTCCATACCGGGCTACACCAGCCCCTACACCCTCCCATACCAGATTACAGCAGGTCCCTACACCCTCCCATACCAGGCTACACCAGGCCCCTACACCCTCCCATACCAGGCTACACCAGACCCCTACACCCTCCCATACCAGGCTACACCAGGCCCCTACACCCTCCCATACCAGGCTACACCAGGCCCCTACACCCTCCCATACCAGGCTACACCAGGCCCCTACACCCTCCCATACCAGGCTACACCAGGCCCCTACACCCTCCCATACCAGATTACAGCAGGTCCCTACACCCTTATACCAGGCTACACCAGACCCTACACCCTTATACAAGGATACACTCGGTGTAAATCATTAACACGATAATTAATGACCACACAGTGTATGCTTATGTATCAGTTTATACCCGGCAGACGTAACCATGCGTTTTAATACGTCATCTATTACCACCAAAAGCCAGATAGACTTAATAATACAACACAGTTTCCCGGGATTAAGAATACTTTCCTAAGAAACGTACAATATTTTCTGAGAACGGAAGGTATAATTTCCGTTAAGTACAACATGCACAGATTGCTTTCAGGAGAGAACAGGAACAGGGAGTGTAGGGTGTATTTCGTGGGGTACACCCTCCTTGTGTCGGTGAAGTTCACGTTTTCTATTACCTGAGTAAAGAGGGAAATATCAGAAACAAGACGAAAGTGAATAGTTTATTTTTTTTCTTTTTCTTTTTGCGTTCGAGACGTGCACGTCAGTTTCCTGACGTGGACGTCTCGAGAGGCGAGGGAGCGGCGCGCCCCCCGCGCCCTCCCAACAACCCCACGCCTCCCCTCCCTCCTGTACCTTCGAGTGTACCCAAGTCTATATAATTATCGTGTAAAGGAGAAGGTTTTCAGTCCATCGAATACCGCACTGCGCACGCAAAGTCCCGAATGCTAAAACTGAACGCGCGCTGTGGACATTTTTTTTCAGTAACGCGCGTCGCACTCGTTTAATAAACCCGATGCGCAGTGGGTTTTGACACGACGCGTCGCAGAAGTGTAAACCCGACGCGCCCCCGGAGACATTTAAACGGCCCGTCGCTGACATTTAAACTGCGCGTCGCAGACACTTTAAACAGCCCGTCGCAGACGTTTAAACGACCCATCGTAGACATTTAAACAGCCCGTCGCAGACGTTTAAACGACCCATCGTAGACATTTAAACTGCGCGTCGCAGACATTCAAACAGCCCGTCGCATACGTTTAAACGACCCATCGTAGACATTTAAACTGCCCGTTGCAGACGTTTAAACGACCCATCGCAGACATTTAAACTGTGCGTCGCAGACATTTAAAATCCTGACGCACCGTAAACATTTTTAAGGGCGCGTCGCAGACGTTTGACTTCCGACTCGTCGTTATAAACATTTAAACGACACGCATTTAAACGACACGTTGCACACATTAAAGATGCGACGCGACGTACATGCTGAGGAGGAGCGTCGCAAATTTAAGACCTGGCTGACCTCAGACATTTTAATTCTCCAAAACTTTCCCCTTCCCAGCCTAACTTGGTCCAGTTTGCTCCTCATCCCAGCCCAACTTAGGTTAACCACAAACCAAGTTGGGTCTAATTCTAACCCGGACTACCTAGCCATCCCAATTTGCCCAGCCATCCCAAGCTATCCTTTCTACCAAGCATTTCCCAAAACTACTCAGCCTAGCCTTGCCAAACTACCCAGCCTAGCCTTTCCCAAACTACCCAGCCTAGCCTTCCCAACTACATAGCCTTCCCAAACTACCCAGCCTAGCATTTCCCAAACTACCTAGCCTTCCCAAACTACCCAGCCTAGCCCTCCCAAACTACCCAGCCTAGCCTTTCCCAAACTACCCAGCCTTCCCAGTGTACTCAGCCCTATCGAAATCAACGGAAGTGCATCGAATTTACCTTACAATGCCTGGACCACTGTGGTACGACTGTGGAACACGCTTGGACGACCCCAGAGCACATCTCTAAGACCCTTGGGGTAAGACTGGCCGTTAAACCCAAGGGTCGTACCATCAGGTTAAAGAAGTTATTTTTTCTTTATCTTAAGTTTGTTGAAACAACACAGGCAAATGAAACCCCTAGTGACAGCCATTTCATTAATTATATATATATGCAAGAGGGGGAAAGGCGCGCACGGGATAAAGTGAATTGGAACGGTGTGGTATACTGGGGTCGACGTGCTATCTCATTGGAGTGAACCAGGGCATGTGAAGCGTCCAGAGTGCACCATGGAAAGGTCTGTAGAGCCTGGATGTGGATAGGGAGCTGTGGTTTCGGTACATTACACATGACAGCTAGGAAATGGATGTGAGCGGATGTGGCCTTTCATCGTCTGTTCCTGGTGCTACCTGGCTAATGCGGGAAACGGTGATCAAGTATGCATATATATATATATATATATATATATATATATATATATATATATATATATATATATATATATATATATATGTGTGTGTGTGTGTGTGTGTGTGTGTGTGTGTGTGTGTGTGTGTGTGTGTGTGTTTTAAAGACACAGTGACATTCCCCTCACATGCAAGTGCCTTGTGAAGGTCACCTTCCTCTTCCTGTTGACCTGCGACATTGACCTTTGACTTCTTAACCCCATGCATCCCTAGTGAAGGTCAGGATCCATTCATGTGTCCAAACTTGTTCCTGTTACCTTTTGTTTTGCTGTCGCTAAACTCCAAACTCTGCCGAGCTTTCGAGACGTGATTTTCATCTAAATTGTTTGCAGGATATATATATATATATACATATATATATATATATATATATATATATATATATATATATAGATAGATAGATAGATAGATAGATAGATAGATAGATAGATAGGTATAGATTATATATATATATATATATATATATATATATATATATATATATATATATATATATATATATATATATATATGACCTCTGACCTTTGACCTACACGGAAAGGAATGGAAAGTCTTGCATATTTTCTGGTTAATAAAATGTGTTGAGTTAGGGATGTCTGGACACAAACCAAGCTGTGGTATGGACGGAGAGATACACAGACGGGTCTACAGACATACAGATGGGTCTACAGACATACAGACGGGTCTACAGACATACAGACGGGTCTACAGACATACAGACGGGTCTACAGACATACAGACGGGTATACAGACATACAGACGGGTCTACAGACATACAGACGGGTCTACAGATATACAGACGGGTCTACAGACATACAGACGGGTCTACAGATATACAGACGGGTCTACAGACATACAGACGGATCTACAGACATACAGACGGGTCTACAGATATACAGACGGGTCTACAGACATACAGACGGGTCTACAGACATACAGACGGATCTACAGACATACAGACGGGTCTACAGATATACAGATACTAAAAAAGAAATGAATTGGTTTCGAATTTGACGTTTTCTTACAGACGGTGAGGAACAGACGAAACACAGAAGTGTTTGTACACAGCCAGGACGGCGTACCACCACTTGGGACATAGACTCCGTGGACAGAGGCACACTGGAATGGAGACACATTGGACACAGGGATGAAACAGACAGAGACACCGTGTTCTACAGATCCAGAACGTAAGGCATAGTAAGACACAGATGTTATGATGCGCATACAGACACACTGGCTTAATAAACCAAGAAGCAGACTCATCGTGACATAGACGCTGACGCGCGCGCACACATACACACACACACACACACACACACACACACACACACGCACACATACACACACCAGGACACACCTACGCTGATACACAGACATAACAGAACAACGCCTCCTCCTCCACCCACCCCTTCGGGACACAGACTGCCACAGACTGAACCAGAGCCGAACTTGAGGGGGAGAAAAACGAAAAGAAACAAAAAAAAAGAAATATTCCACCAACTTGAGACCGTTCTGAAGACGGAGGAACTTAATTCTCACTAAATTTGGCGAGGGACCACGCCCAGACGAAGATAAAACCTCGCCAAAAAGTACGAGTTTGTAGGCACTGCGTCAAGAGGACAGATACAGACAGAGACAGACAGACAGACAGACACAGAAAAGAAAGAGAGAGAGAGAGAAAGAGAAGACAGATAAAGACAAACAGAGAGATAGAATGAGAAAGACAAGAGACAGAGAAACGGAGAGAGAGAGAGAGAGAGAGAGAGAGAGAGAGAGAGAGGGGAGAGCGCACGGGGGAGGGGGTAGACAGGATGCTTGGAGGGGGGGTGGGGGGGGTCATTGACCTCAGGTGGTGTGGGGTTCTGGCCAGCAACAGTGTGTGTGTGTGTGCCTGTTGTGCCAGCAGGCCTCTGTGCCAACACCCGCTGACCACAGGTACTCTATGGCAACTTGTGTGGGACGGAAGTACTCTGTGGCAACCTGCGTGGGACGGAAGTACTCTTATGGCAACTTGTGTGGGACGGAGGTACTCCATGGCAACCAGTGTGGGACAGAAGTACTCTATGGCAGCCTTGTATGGGTCAAAGAGCATTTTATGGCAACTTATACGAACCAGGGAGTATTCTATGGCAACTTGTACTGGCCAAGAGGCGTTCAGTGGCAACTTATGTGGGCCGAGGAGCATCCTCTGGCACCAAGCGTGGGTCAGGGAGCATTCTATGGCAATTTATGTGGTCCAGGAGCGTTTTTATGGCAACTAGTGTGGTCCAAGAGTATTATATGTCACCATATTTGGGTTAGCAAGCATTCTACAGCAATCTGTGTGGGCCAGAAAGTATTCCAAGGCAACTTAGGATGGATAGAGATATACTATGGCAACTTGCGTGGTCTGTGGAGCATGGCAGACCAATTTCTTTGTATTTCTTTGGGATATGGCAACTTGTATGAGTCAGAGAGCATTCAACGGCGTCTTGTGTGAGCCAGGGAGCGTTGTATGGCAGCTCCTTGGGACATGGAGTATTCCATGGCAACCTACGTTGAGAGTCAGAAGCAGCCTGCGGCAACTTTTGACAGAGGAACAACTCGTGTGAACCAGAGGGTATTATATGGCAACGTGCGAGCCAGATTCTTTCCGTGGCAACGTATGTTCAACTAAGAGCATTTTATGGCAATTTGTGGAGAGGATGAATCATTGCATGGCAATTTGCACGAGTCAGGTGCATTCTATGGCTATTTTTAAGGGCAAGAAACAGCTTATGGCAAATTATGGCTGCTAGGAAATACGTGGCAACTTTGATGGACCAGATGTAGTCTGTGACAGTTTTTGCAAGTCAGACCATGACAACGTATGTGACGCAACAACACTCTGTGACAACATATGTGAAGCAACAACAATCTGCGACACCATATGTGAAGCAACAACAATCTGAGACAACTCATGTGAAGCAACAACAATCTGTGCCAACATATGTGAAGCAACAACAACAATATGTAACAACATATGTGAAGCAGCAACAACAATCTGTGACAACTCATGTGAAGCAACAACAATCTGTGACAACTCATGTGAAGCAACAACAATCTGTGACAACTCATGTGAAGCAACAATAATCTGAGACAAATCATGTAAAGCAACAACAAATCTGTGCCAACATATGTGAAGCAACAACAACAATCTGTGACAACTCATGTGAAGCAACAATAATCTGAGACAAATCATGTGAAGCAACAACAAATCTGTGACAACTCATATGAAGCAACAACAATCTGTGACAACTCATGTGAAGCAACAACAAATCTGTGACAAAATATGTGAAGCAACAACAAATCTGTGACAACTCATATGAAGCAACAACAATCTGTGACAACTCATGTGAAGCATCAACAAATCTGTGACAACATATGTGAAGCAACAACAAATCTGTGACAACTCATGTGAAGCAACAACAATCTGTGACAACATGTGAAGCAACAACAATCTGTGACAACTCATGTGAAGCAACAACAACAATATGTAACAACATATATGAAGCAACAACAACAATCTGTGACAACTCATGTGAAGCAACAACAATCTGTGACAACTCATGTGAAGCAACAACAATCTGTGACAACTCATGTGAAGCAACAACAACAATATGTAACAACATATGTGAAGCAACAACAACAATCTGACAACTCATGTGAAGCAACAACAATCTGTGACAACTCATGTGAAGCAACAACAACAATATGTAACAACATATGTGAAGCAACAACAATATGTAACAACATATGTGAAGCAACAACAACAATCTGTGACAACTCATGTGAAGCAACAACAATATGTAACAACATATGTGAAGCAATAACAATCTGAGACAACTCATGTGAAGCAACAACAATCTGTGACAACTCATGGGAAGCAACAACAATCTGTGACAACTCATGTGAAGCAACAACAACAATCTGTAACAACATATGTGAAGCAACAACAATCTGTGACAACATATGTGAAGCAACAACAATCTGTGACAACATATGTGAAGCAACAACAATCTGTGACAGCTCATGTGAAGCAACAACAATCTATGACAACATATGTGAAGCAACAACAATCTATGACAACTCATGTGAAGCAACAGCAATCTATGACAACATATGTGAAGCAACAACAATCTGTGACAACATATGTGAAGCAACAACAACAATCTGTGACAACATATGTGAAGCAACAAGAATCTGTAACAACTCATGTGAAGCAACAACTCTACTATAACTCATGCGAGGCCACGATAGATCCAAACCCTACAAGGTGCTGACTAATCTACACATAGAATGGTCGTAGGTGCACGTAAGAGTTGGGCTCCGTGTACATCATGTGGGTGTCCCATGTACACACAGAGGTACACACATAGACGTGGCGTGGGGGGGTAAAGAGGTGGATGTGTGGGGGTGTACAGTGTACGAAAAGCTCTTGGCTACCTTGGTATAGGTGGCGTTCAGGCGTTCGTCAGGGGACGCTGCTGCGGCCGGCATTAAGCAGAAGCAGCCTCCACCTACCTGCAGAAGAGGAGAAATTAAAGTCACCCAGTTGCTGGATGTGGCAACGCTGTACGGTTATGTACGTGGGTGTGGGTGGCGGCATCACTGTAAGGTTATGTATCTAGATGTGGCACCACTGTACGTTATGTACGTGGGTGTTGCCACACCCACGTACATAACTGGATGTTGTGACACACTGTACAGTTATGTCTCACTAATTGGATAACTGTGTACAACATGTAGTCAAGTAACTCTAACTGTACTGTACTAACTGGTATTATTTTCATAATGTAGATACTTTATCTCTTTACTTCTTTTAGAAAAAGCTATTTATGTATATATATATATATATATATATATATATATATATATATATATATATATATATATATATATATATATATATCTTTTTTTCTTTCTTTTAAACTATTCGCCATTTCCCGCGTTAGCGAGGTAGCGTTAGGAACAGAGGACTGGGCCTTTTTTTGAATATCCTCACCTGGCCCCATCTGTTCCTTCTTTTGGAAAATTTAAAAAAAAAAATGAGAGGGGAGGATTTCCAGCCCCCCGCTCCCTCCCCTTTTAGTCGCCTTCTACGACACGCAGGGAATACGTGGGAAGTATTCTTAATCCCCTATATATATATATATATATATTGCGCTACCTCGCAAACGCGGGAGACAGCGACAAAGTATAAAAAAAAAAAAAAAAAAAAAATATATATATATATATATATATATATATACATTTATTTTGAAGGATAAGACAAGGTGTAAAAATGGGACTTCCCTATAGCATTTCAGAAATGGTCCAGTGATATAAAGTTTACACAAGTCATAACGAGACAAATTTTTCAAGGAATAAAAATGTCCCGAACTTTTGTATTGATGTTGAAGAACTTGACATAAAAAAAAGAAAAAAAACCCACTCATTAAGAATTCTAAAGTTTGTTTGTTTGTTTGTTTTTTAAGCATATTATTTGATTATTCAGAGCGACTTCAGAACTAACATTTTGGTTTAGATATTTTTGTGAGTATTTACTTTATATCACTTAAATAATTGTATCATTAATGATACCTGATCTGCTCAAAATAAAGGGAGTATATATATATATATATATATATATATATATATATATATATATATATATATATATATATATACATATATACATATATATATAATCACGTAATACCCTCCAACAGTCAGGGCTCGAACCCAGGACCTTTGCGTTTAGCGCTCCCGACTACCACGCAAGGTCCTGGGTTCGAGTCTTGGCTTGTTGGAAGGTATTGTGTTAGTTCGATGAAAATCCGCGTTCATATGTTCTCTCTCTCTCTCTCTCTCTCTCTCTCTCTCTCTCTCTCTCTCTCTCTCTCTCTCTCTCTCTCTCTCTCTCTCTACATAGGACCGTTTCAGGAGATTCATCTGTCTGATATCTTGGTCTGACTTGGGTAAAGTCTGTATGTATTGTGGTGACGACCCGCACACCATGGCGTAAAACGTATATGTAAAAAAACTCTTGGCATAGACAAAGATTTGGGCTCCAGGGGGGGTAAATGACCTTCACATTTGGCTCTTTCTCTAATCAACGAACCCCTAAATGAAAAAAAAAAAAAGAGGAAATCCTACGCTAAAGATTATGAAAATCACAGAATTTCGTTAAAAAAAAAACCACCATGGCGTATTGTCCATCTTTCTACCATAAGAAGTAAAACGTCTCACCCTTTAGTATGCTGTCCAGCCTGACAGTGAAGGGGGGCCATATCGCTGGACGTGGACACCCCCGGGTTAACTCGGGCTGACTTACAAGCCGTCCGGTGGCCAGGCCCGTCATAGCTAGCTGTGGGAGCTTTACCCCCCAGCCGAAGTTGGTATCCATTTGTCTGCCAGCTGGGAGGAAGGATGAACAACTTGGGGGGAGCTGTGTGCCGTCTGCCCGCGCCGGGGAACGAACGAACCCTACCTAGCCTCTGGATTAGCTATCGGCAAAGCTAACCACAGCACCGCCTAGGTGCTCCTCCCTCTCTGGCTTCTTTAGTGATATTTAGGGGTGTTTTGTCCAGTCAAACTGGCTTAGACCAGTAGCTTATGCCAAGAAGATACGCCATTTGCTATAGCTTCACCATGACTCTATATACTCGTATGTCTGTGTGCGAATCTGCATTAAGGTGAGCGGGTGGTCAGCCGGGGAAGCCAGCGCTGGTCAACCGGGTGAAGGCGAGGGGGTTTGGTGGTCAGCCGGGGAAGAGAGCAAGACGCATCCACCTTTTTTTTTCCCCGTTTCATTTTTCTGATCCTTCGTGTCATGTGTGATGTAAGCACACACACACACACACACACACACACACACACCAGCAACAAGTGCTGGAAAAACATTTCACAGAAGTAAAACGAAGTAGTTGTGGCTGTGCTAAAAACGAAAAGGAAAAAAAATGAAAAAAAAAAAACGATACAGCAAGAGGGACGGTAAGACAATAAATAGGTAATTCTAGGAAATTCATCCCTACATGACTTCAGACATAAAAAAAAAGAAAAGAATTTTAGTTGCATGACTTACTTTTCTCAGCTGAACCTCCTCCACACACACACACACACACACACACACACACACACACACACAATTATGAGATGACAGAGTCGCCGATGAAGACGTCTCTTGAAACCAGCCTAGCTTCGTGTACCATCCTTGTTGCAAGGTGGGTGTCTGCCCGTGTGTGTGTGTCACGTACCCCCACACACTACTCAGGCTTAAAAACACAACCCTACAACCCCATCAATGTGTGGCATCAAGGTGTCACTTGGGATCATCTTTTCCCCACCACTGTGTCATCCCCAGTGTTTGTTTACACATCTCCAGGATCGTCCAATCGTACGTCACGGTATAGTAAATGAGATTATATTATCCTATTGCTTGTAGTTTTTATAGAAAATGCTGAAGAAAATGCAAGTTATATATAATTTTTGTGTGAGTTTAAATGTCAGTATTTTTGGAACTGAAGGGAGGTTGGGAACGCTGAGAGAGTTTTCTCGTTTAGTTATAAGAGAAAATGTAGATTGCTCAGGGGAAAAATCAGAAACTTTTGTATTTTCTCTTTTTTTTTCTTTTCTTTTCGTTAAGGGTATAGACCACCTCGCCTGTGTGGTCTGTAACGCCTTGTATGGTCTTCGGGAGAGACCGCTAAAAATTGGTTTCTTTGACCGCTTTCCACGGAAACACCTGGTCTCTGGCGAGGACTGTGGTCCTCTCTCCTGGTCTGAGACGCAGGTTCGGTTAGGTCTTCTTGGCGGCTTCAGAAACCCCCCCTCTGGACCGGTCCAGATAGCCTCCAACGGTCCAGCGGGATGGTCCAGCGTCGGAGGCTAGTGTGGGTCTGGTGCAGGGGTGACTCAGCGAGAGAGAGAGCCCTCCCCCAGACCCCCAGGTAAGGCAGACGGACCTGACCCGCCAGCAGGAGGAGGGGATGGGAGGCGGCGGAGGCAGCGGCTGCTCCCCCGGTCATGGGGGTGTGTGTGTGTGGAGGGGGGCGGCCTCCCTCCTCCTCCTCTCCTCCCTCCTCCTCCCAGGTTGAGAGGAGGGAGGGCGGGGGAAGGAGAGGGTGGTGGGGTTGGTGTGTCCTGAGAGGTCCTGATCCTATGGGGAAGGAGGGAGGGGGACGAGAGAGTGAGGAGTGAGAGGCGGGGGGAGGCGCGGGCGGGCGGGCTCCTCCTGCTCCTCCTCCTCCTCCTGGACCAGGTCTAGACTGCCAGACGTGAGCCGTCCCTCCACAACCCACCACCCGCACACGTAGGTATACATGCAGTCTAGCAGGCTTCCACCAGGGTGGGTAGCGCTGAGTCACCCGCTGGGAGGAGGTAGACGGCCGCCCAGGTTCCAAACCTAACTTCTCTACGTTCCAAACCTAACTTTACGTTCCAAACCTGACTTTACGTTCCAAACCTAACTTCTCTACTTTCCAAACCTAACTTTACGTTCCAAACCTAACTTCTGTACGTTCCAGACCTGACTTCTCTACGTTCCAAACCTAACTTTACGTTCCAAACCAAACTTTACGTTCCAAACCTAACTTTACGTTCCAAACCTAGCTTCTCTACATTCCAAACCTAACTACGTTCCAAATCTAACTTTACGTTCCAAACCGAACTCTACGTTCCAAACCTAACTTCTCTACGTTCCAAACCTAACTTTACGTTCCAAATCTAACTTTACGTTCCAAACCTAACTTTACGTTCCAAACCTAACTTTACGTTCCAAACCTAACTTTACGTTCCAAACCTAACTTTACGTTCCAAACCTGACTTTACGTTCCAAACCAAACTTTACGTTCCAAACCAAACTTTACGTTCCAAACCAAACTTTACGTTCCAAACCAAACTTTACGTTCCAAACCTATTTATAAATTACAAAATACTCTACGTTAGGTTCGAAGGCTCCGAGAGAGTTAGCTTAGTCTTTCTTCAAAGAACCTATAGGTTAGACTTAAGGGTTCCGAGAGAGTTATCCAAGCCTTTCAGAAATAGTTAACGTCGCTAAAGACGAACTTAAAATTACGTATCTCAAGCATCCAAAATATCAAGCACTTCTAACCACGTCACATCTAACTTAACAAAGCATAATTTCACCAAATTTGAATTTGTCTCAATTTCAAAGAATACAACCTACATGTACGTAGAACAAACTAACAATTATTCTAGAATTTAGACTACTAGTCTTTGCCAACCACAAACTACCCAAGACTTGATTTCTTCCAGGTACCAAAATATCTGATCTTAAGAAGTATAGCCTAGCATAAGTTATATTCATTTCCCAAATGAAGCATTTTCCATGCAAAACCTTCCTTTGTCATCATTATGTGATGCTTCAAAATTATCAAACTTTCAGCTGATGGAAATGACTCCCCTTAATAACAACTACAGTTTTAGTATTTTTTTTTTTTTTCCAACATATTTACATATGTTGGAAAGGATCACAATTTTGCGCGTGATCAAGATATTCCTATGAGTCCACGGGGAAAATGAAACACGATAAGGTCCCAAGTGCACTTTCGTGTAATAATCACATCATCAGGGGAGACATAAGAGAGAAATATAACAGTCAGTTGACATACATCGAAGAGACGAAGCTAGGACGCCATTTGGTAAACATGTGATTGTCTTGATCACGCGCAAAATTGTGATCCTTTCCAATATATATATATATATATATATATATATATATATATATATATATATATATATATATATATATATATATATATATATATATATAAGACCAAAGCAAATTTATTACTGATGCTCCAGGTGATATCTTGCGTCACTAAACTGTCTGCTGATTCATACGAAGCTTTGTGACATATGAACCTGCTTCGAATACTTCCCTGAGTGAACCTCTGGTTATCACTTTTCCTTGGTCGCCTGGCTGTAAAACTTTTCACATTTCTAGCGTCCTCCTCCGCCACCCTTGTGTGTCAATCGAAACGAAACTTTCCATACACGACCTGCGGTTCGTTCTTGATCGGCGTGTTTCGTTTCATGCCTATCCGATCGACCTGTTTCGTTTCGTGCCGATCCGATCGACCTGTTTCGTTTCGTGGCGATCCGATGCCTACGATGGCCAGAAGTGTCTCCGATTGGCTGAAATTTCATAAGATTTGCTCTGGATGGAAGCCAATGACGGGGCAAGATGAACCAGTACTGTACCCGATATGGTTGACAGACCGTCCTCTGTTGAAATTTTTAATTTCATTGCGATCTAGTACCCAAATTAGCCGCCAGAGACCGTCAGAGCAAAGAGCCAACATCAAACTACTTAAATCCCTAAATTTAAGTCATGTTACCGGTACTGGCCTCACCTAAAAAAACAAAAGAAAATCCCTAAAACTTGCCATTCGCATATTTTCCAAAATTTTTTCCTGATATTTTCCTTCATCGTCAATTTCCTCTCTTTTCTCTTACTTATCAAAATAACATGATTTTTTATCTTTTTTTTGAAGTTTATGATTTTTAATATTGATAGTCCAGGATAATTTCCCTGCGGGAAGATAATTTTTTTCCTCATTTGTTTTTTTTCCCTGTTTTTTTCCCCCCTTATCCCACGGGGCGTCCCTCTGTCTGTGTATGTACTGCAACCACCAAAATATTTCGACTGATCCAGAGAAATGATGACATACCAGTCATTTCATTATCTTTTTTTCTTTTAGAGAGAGAGAGAGAGAGAGAGAGAGAGAGAGAGAGAGAGAGAGAGAGAGATCCGGTAGTGATGTACGAATGAATTTTTGGCTTGATATATCAGAGATTTATAGACGTAATTTGTTTATTGTTGAAGTGTGGAGCACTCTCTCTCTCTCTCTCTCTCTCTCTCTCTCTCTCTCTCTCTCTCTCTCTCTCTCTCTCTCTCTCTCTCTCTCTCTCTCTCAAACTGTAATGGTTTTTCAGGAAGTAAATGATTAGTTACGGGTAAGAAGAATGGTTGATGATTGGCAGTTAATCACCATTAAGGACCAATCACACTAGGGGAGATTAGACCAGTCAACAGAAAGACTGGACCAGTCACACCAGAAAGACTGGACCGGTCGCACTAAGAAGTCTGGACCAATCATCCCGGGAATTCTGGACCAATCACCAAAGTGGACCAATCACACCAGGAAGTCTGAACCAATCACATCAGGAAGACAGGACCAATCACATAAGGAAGACTGGACCAATCACATAAGGAAGACTGGACCAATCACCCCAGGAAGACAGGACCAATCACATAAGGAAGACTGGACCAATCACATAAGGAAGACTGGACCAATCACACCAGGACGACAGGACCAATCACATAAGGAAGACTGGACCAATCACACCAGAAAGACTGGACCAATCACCCCAGAAAGACTGGACCAATCACCCCAGAAAGACTGGACCAATCACCCCAGGAAGTCTGAACCAATCACCCCGGAAAGACTGAACCAATCACCCCAGAAAGACTGGACCAATCACACCAGGAATTCTGGACCAATCACCCCAGGAAGATTGGACTGCACCCCACCCCCCACCCCCACGAAGAAGATTGGACGACCAAATCACTCGAGAAAGATTGGTTCGAACCGGTACATCAGGTCTGGACCACCACTGATGGTCTGGACCAGCGCTGGGTCCCGGGTGTGAGGTGAGGGGGAGCGAGCTCTGTGGCCGTGGACCGCTGCTGGTGCCGGAGGCTGGCGCCCCAGCTCGTCATACTGGGAGCCGGGAGGTGACAGGTCTGGAAATGAAATGTCAAACCACAAACAAAGCAAAGAACATGACGGTTCGCTAGGGGTTCCTTGTAGCGTAGGTCACGGTGGACCAGTACCTTGGGGGCCAGGTGGACCAGTACGTGGGGCCAGGTGGACCACAGGCTGGTCATGGTGGACCAGTACCTAAGGCCAGATGGACCACAACTTGGCCATGGTAGATCACAATCTTGTCATGATGGACCACAACCTGATCATGGTGGACCACTACCTGGGGCCAGGTGGACCGCAGTCTGGTCATGGTGGACCAATACGTGGGGCCAGGTGGACCAGCACCTGTCTGATGGACCAAGTCGTGAAAATTGCTCGCTAAGGTTTAACCTCGGATAATGGGGACTCATGTGTGCTGGGGGACTTGTGGATGGGGACCCACGCGTGCTTGTGGGCTCATGGCTGGGGACCCACGTGTGCTGGGGACCCGTGACTGGGAACCCACGTGTACTGGGGACTTGTGGCTGGGGACCCACGTGTGCTGGGGACCCGTGACTGGGAACCCACGTGTACTGGGGACTCGTGACTGGGGACCCACATGTACTGGGAACTTGTGACTGGGGACCCACGTGTGCTTGGGGACTCGTGACTGGGAACCTACGTGTGCTGGGGACCCACGTATGCTGTGGGTGGGACTCGCATATGCTGGGACTCTTGGCTGGGGACCCACGTATGCTGGGGGACTCGTGGCTGGGGACCCACATGTGCTGGGACTTGTGGTTGAGGGGCGAGTCGCGGTGTAAGCTATTTACATATCCCTTTGGCCAACATGGGCCGCCTCCTCGACCCAGAAGCCGACCCCCGCATTCACGCAACCCCTGCCAGGAGGGGTCACAGCGCATGATTAAGGGGGTCACAGCGCGTGATCAGGGGTCACAGCGAACGATTTAGGGGTCACAGCGCGTGATCAGAGGGGTTCACAGCGCACGATTAGGGGTCACAACGAACGATTAAGGGGTCACAGCGCACGATTAAGGGGGTCACAGCGCACGATTAAGGGGGTCACAGCGCGTGATCAGAGGGGTCACAGCGCGTGATCAGAGGGGTCACAGCGCATGATGAGGGATGTCACAGCGCACGATTAAGGGGGTCACAGCGTATGATCAGCGTATGATCAGGGTATCAAGTGCTCGCTAGCGAGGAGGTCGACACAGCACAGCACAGCACAGCATAGCACAGCATAGCACAGCATAGCACAGCACCGTACAGCACAGTACAGTACAGCACAGCACAGCACAGCATAGCACAGCACAGCACAGTACAGCACAGCACAGCACAGCACAGCACAGCACAGTACAGCACAGCACAGCACAGTACAGCACAGCACAGCACAGCACTTGCACCAGCGAACAGAGACGGGGACTCTGGCGACGGTCTGCATTGGGTACCCGACCCCTGGCGAACACCTCTTCGTGAACGAGGGGACCCACCTGGATGTGTTCCCCGAGTCCCCAGCTATATTCCTACCACAGAGTTGCACGGTGGTTCTGTTGCACAGTGGTCCTGTTGTGCAAGGAGTCCGTTGCACAGTGGGTCTGTTGCACAGTGGTCTTGTTGCACAATGGTCTTGTTGCACAGTGGGTCTGTTGCACAGTGGTCTTGTTGCACAATGGTCTTGTTGCACAGTGGTCCTGTTGTGCAAGGATTCCGTTGCACAGTGGTCCAGCTGCACAGCGTTGGTCCTTGAGCTGCTCCTCACTGGCACAGCGAGCACGCCTCACGCACCAGCCTGAGTGACTTCACGAACCAGAGCTTGCCCCCTCACCACCACCTCCCTCTGATATGGCTCAACATGGCCCAGTGTCTCCCTGGGGTAGAACCAGACTGAACGGAGATTCCGATACGTGTACTAGACGACTACCTCTCTCTCTCTCTCTCTCTCTCTCTCTCTCTCTCTCTCTCTCTCTCTCTCTCTCTCTCTCTCTCTCTGAAGTAAGGGGGGTTTTGTAGTTAGGCCTGGGTAGGGTGGGGGGTTTCGTCGAGTGGATCCTGCTCCTGTAAGGGGTAAGGGGGAAAAGAGGCTGGAAACATCGGGTCGAGGGGAGTGTGGGGGAAGGCCTCGTGAAGGGAGTGTGGAGTGAGGGAGAGAGAGAGAGAGAGGGAGAAGGGGAGAGAGAGAGGTGGACCTCGGGCATAAGTCGCCACAAGGACTTTGGTTGGGAGTCCCTCACATGAGGAAAGCTTCTTAACCTGAGCTGTATCCACACACACAAGTCTCGCTGCTTATCTCTTGTGTCAGCCGGGGAAGGTCGGGCGTCTTACCTTGATAACCTCCTCCTCCCCCATGGCCGTCGTACGAGAAGTGCGGCTCGCCTCACTACGTGTCCATCATCTCCACGATAATGACTGTGGTCTAGGGAAGTGAGTGTGTGTGTGTGTCCATCTCTCATAGCGTCGTGATGGTGAAGATTCGTGCACGGACCAAAACACCGGGAGTGCTGTTGGCTCCTACCTTGTCGTACACAACACCAGAACACCGTCAGGTAACGCCACGAAATGCACCTTTCGTGCAATCATATTCGTGTGCGTGTTACCGAACTCTGCCTGCTTGGGTAACGTTACGCCGCGAGTGGAGAGTCACCTCTGGCATAAGGCTGGATCAGCGTCAGTTGAGAAAATTGAGTACAGTCTCGTCAGAGAAATTCTCGCTTCAGGGGAGGTGGCTGTCTATCTATCTATCTATATCTATCTATATATATATATATATATATATATATATATATATATATATATATATATAGAGAGAGAGAGAGAGAGAGAGAGAGAGAGAGAGAGAGAGAGAGAGAATGATAGATGGTCGTGGAAGTATAAGTGTCCCGACAGACAAAAGGTTGTAAGGATGTTATCAGCGGTCCTCAGGCTGAAAACACAACCATCCATCACCATTCATATCGCTGGACAAGACACAACCATCCATCAACACCCGTAGCGGTGGCCAGCGCCACGCACCTCGTCTCCTCCTCCCGCAGGCCAACGAGAGGCCGGCCAACCACACTCCACCGGACCAGCGCCCTCAGCCAAGCCACAACTCGTACGTTCCCAGTCCTCTCCTGTTGATGAGGGTCTTGCTGTACAATCGCTCCCATTCATTCCCCCGCGGATGCTCCGGTGCCTTCCGGGGGACCAAAGATTTCCCAGCAGCTCCCTCTGGAATGTTTATGGCGCATCTGTGTGTGTGTGTAAATGTTTGGGTGTCGTAAGTGCATATTTGCGCTATTGGTTGTGGACGTCTCGTTGGAGACGCTAGGGGTACTGTGAGTCCGTCTACCCGCTCCAGCCTCCCCGGGCGACTCAGTTGAGGGGGAGTATGGTGTGTGTGTGTGTGTGTGTGTGTGTGTGTGGTGCTTAAACTCACAATCTGGACCCAACGTCCCCCTCGTCCTGTGTTAAATCTTCTCTGACAATGAGCGAACTTAAGGCGGGGAAAAAAAGTGTTCCATGGGGAGGCTGACTCTCCAATGAGTCTTTGTTTCTCTGAAAATACCGATCCGTTTCTGGGACCAAATAAAGAAAAAGGGAAAAGTTTGTTGGGTGGGGAAAACTTCTTCTTTCCGAGACCCCAAGATTGCCATGATTAACCTCACCCAGGGATCGTCGAGGACCAGAGAACTAACTATGGACTGCTATAGTCCCAGTACGGAACTAAGGGGATGTTCTGTTAGAGGCTTTAGTATAAACACGACCCACTGCAGCAGCAGTGAGGGGCGTCTCTCCACAAATTACCATTGACTTGTGTCTAATCTTGGTGTTTGCCAACGACCCAGAGGAATATAATGGGACTTGACTCGTGAGGATCTTCATGCTAAATGGCCTGAGGATGAGGCTTGGTCTCTTGAGTGTGCAGTGTGACAGTCGTGAGTGTGCAGTGTGACAGTCGTGAGTGTGCAGTGTGACTGTCTTGAGTGTGCAGTGTGACATTCGTGAGTGTGCAGTGTGACAGTCGTGAGTGTGCAGTATGACACTCTGGGTTCATTTTGCTACTGAGGATTCGGCTGGATCTTGCGATGGTTTTCGCTGAGACACACGTGAGGCAGCAGACCCCAAGCGGGGTTCTGACCTCAGCAAGAACACTGGCCCTGGCTGAGGAGAGCGCCGTGCAGGGCAGGTGAGTGAGAGTGAGGGGGGAACAGACGAGAGGTTAGCCTGAGAGGCTGCGACAGTATGCGACGGGTAGGTACTGGGAGGACGATTGGGTTACGCCTCTCCCGAAGTGAGGAGGTGGTGGTCTCCATCACCTGACATTGTAGTTCCGGACGACCTTTCGTCACGGAAAATGATAACAATATCTTATGGGTCAACTTCCATCTCCTCCACACTCAGGGAAGGCCGCGAACTTCCTATAGGTTTCAAAGGTGGATTGAATGTCCTCTCTAGACTTAGCAATTTTGCACATTATCGTTTGGCAAAATCGATTCTCACAATCTATATCAGTGACCCATCAGACAAGCCACCTGTTCTCCAAGACTCTGGCTCCTCGGACAAGCCACCTGTTCTCCAAGGCTCTGGTTCCTCAGATAAGCCACCTGTCTTTCCGGAGGCAGTGAGAGCGTCACTCCTCGACCTAGACCCGCCAGCTGGGTTCTGAAAGCCAGCTTATTTTCTCACCATAACTCGAAATAGATCTCTCTCTCTCTCTCTCTCTCTCTCTCTCTCTCTCTCTCTCTCTCTCTCTCTCTCTCTCTCTCTCTCTCTCTCTCTCTCTCTCTTCGCGACTAACCATCTGGTCTTGTGAAGACTTGGACAAATTGGCCTTTTTGTGATCACCTGTTTATCTACAAAAAAAAAAAACCTTCCCCTCACCCACCATTCTGTTGAAGTAGACGCCCCCCATCAAAAAGGGAAACTTGAAATACATCGCATCACTTTCCTGACTCGGATCATTCGCAATTAATCCAAATCCATTAACACCAAATCTCATAGAATGTACGACGAAAACACAAACCCAAACCCCACCTCCGTCCCGCCATGTCTTGTGGCACCAAGGAGACCCAACCATCCGTCAAGTTCATTACGATACTCGCCCCTTATCGCAAGCAGCATCACCTCTTCCACTCAGACAATTGATCTCCCGCAGGCGATAGCATTAGCAAACTGGCCCATGAATATTAAGACTTATTTATACCCCCACCAACTACCTGCTTGACGAGCGAATCACCACGTCAGAACAATAGATGTGTTTCTCGGTGGCCCTTACCAAGTACCTTTGGCCTACTAGAACCACATGAAGACGATTCACTTCGTCCTTCGGTCGGTGCCTCCTCCAACTATTCGGCCTCCAAGATTACCAAGTGACGGAGCAACGAATACATCATCCCTCCAAGACCAGGCCATCCGGCCTCCAAGACCAGGCCATCCGGCCTCCAAGACCAGGCCATCCGGCCTCCAAGACCAGCTGCCCGGCCGCCAAGACGAAATCATTACTTGGCCTCCGAAGCCAACCTCCCGACCTTGCTCCTCCTCCTCCTCCTCCCTCATGACACTTGGTGACCTCTGCCATCACCTGGTGACCTCACTCATCCCCTGCTGACCCCAATCATCACCTGGTGACCTCACTCATCCCCTGCTGACCCCAGTCATCACCTGGTGACCTCAGTCATCACCTGCTGACCTCACTCATCCCCTGCTGACCCCAGTTATCACATTGGTGACATATATATATATGTGTGTGTGTGTGTGTGTGTCCCCTTTTGTCACGTCTTTCATTCTCATATTTGGGGACGTCATCTCACCGAAGGACCCTGGCATTCATTCAAAGTCTCCCTAGAGTCCCGCGATCATCAGGTCCCTCGCCAGAACCATCCAAAATGACCTCCCCAGACGCCAGCCAGTTTGGCACCACATCACCATCACCACATCTTCCAAGTGCCATCCTTCTTCTTGACCACTTCCCCCGGAGTGACCCCCATTGGATATTAGTGTCAAAAATCAGATATTTTCTGTTTTTTAGGAATGTCTCTTTTCCCTCCTCCTCCTCCTCCTCCTCCTCCTCTCTCTCTTTCTCTCTCTCTCTCTCTCTCTCTCTCTCTCTCTCTCTCTCTCTCTCTCTCTCTCTCTCTCTCTCTCTCTCTCTCTCTCCCTCCCTTCTAGATTTCGAAAGACTCGACCCTGAACACCATAGGGGCCACAAACCCGTCTCCTTAGCCCACCAAAATCACTCCTAGAGCGAGATTTACTTCTCGGCATCTCTCTCTCTCTCTCTCTCTCTCTCTCTCTCTCTCTCTCTCTCTCTCTCTCTCTCTCTCTCTCTCTCTCCTTAAGAACCACCAGATACTTTTGAGACACTTGACATCCGTACTTAAAGCGACCAAAACCAATACTTCTTAAGAGCAAAATTGAATCAGAAATGAATTTGTGTTAATTTTACACTGGATTCGCCTGTTGTACCCCAACATCATGTGTCAGAAGTACTCACAGCATCAATACAGTGTCTACGTGCAATGTCCATACATCAATACAGTGTCATTAGTGTCCGCTACATCTTCCAAGTGTCATCACCTGTCCACTGTATCAATAAAGTGTCAATACAGTGTCCACTGCATCAGTACAGTGTTAATACAGAGTCCAGTGCAACAAATACAGTGTCAGTAGTGTTCCCTGCATCAATACAGTGTCCACTGCATCAATGTAGTGGCAATACAGTGTCCACTGCATCAATGTAGTGTCAATACAGTGTCCACTGCATCAATGTAGTGTCAATACACTGTCCACTGCATCAATACAATGTCCACAGCATCACTGCAGTGTGCATCATCAACATAAAGCTTACAGCATCAATATAGTGTTTGCATCAAACAAGGCACCGATACACTGTCTACGGCATCATTGCAATGTCAAGATCATCAATAAAACGTCTATAGTATCAATACAGTGTCTATGGCATTAACACAGTGGTTACAACTTCCACATCATCAATATAGTATCTACAGCATCAATACAATACCCAAGGCATAAAGACAGTGTCTACAGCATCAGTACGGTGCCTACATCATCAATAAAAGAAAATTCAATGTCTACATCATCGATACAGTGTTTAAAACATCAATACAGTGTCCACAGCATCAATATAGTGTGTAAGGCATCAGTACTGTGTCCATTGCATCAGTACATCGTCTAGCATCAGTATAGCGTCTTATGTCCCTGGTCCTTCCCTACCAATGCTACGCGAGGGAAGGCAACATGTGAGGCTCACAGGTGCCAGTGGTAAGCGAAGGGGATTGGAATTGTATTTCGCCGTTAAAAGAACTTTTTCTGATATGTCTTTGCACATTCGTATGTTAAGTTACACCATCAACGAAAGAAAAGTCGGTTTAAGTTCATAGATCAGGGGGTGAAATGGGAGGGGAAAAGTGGTTTAGTAAGTGGAGGTGAGTCACAGGTGAGAGGTCTGCCACTGAGGAAGGTCGGGGAAACCACCACCCCCCCTCCCTCCCCCCACTGGTGCAGCCGACCTGGTCTTCCACCAGTGGGGGCGTTACGTAACCGCTAGACGACCGCGTCCCCGCCCAACACCACCACCACCGCCACCACCGCCGCCCATCCAACCCACTCCTCCTCCACTCGTACCCCAACCATCAAACTCCTCAAGTCTGTCCATTTCTCTCTCTCTCTCTCTCTCTCTCTCTCTCTCTCTCTCTCTCTCTACGCCCGGGGGGGGGGGGGGGGGACATGTCGAGGGGATCGACTTCCCCGCGACCGGGAAGTTCCTCTCTCTCTCTCTCTCTCTCTCTCTCTCTCTCTCTCTCTCTCTCTCTCTCTCTCTCTCTCTCTCTCGCAGGCCAACTTTTGTCGAGTTCGTCCACCGTCACATCGAGTGTGTTCTACTGTCCCAAAGTTTCTCTCCACCCACCCACCCCCCGAGAGAAAGACGGGAGGTGGGCGGGTGGGTGGAGGCGAGGGGGGGGGGCAGCTACAAGGAGGGACTACTTCGTCAGCGGATGGCCACCAGCGCCTCGGTCTTCCACCCGGGAGACCGCTAACCTCCGCCCGCCGTCCACGCTCACGTCTGCTCTTTACCAGCTGAGTCAAGGAGGGACTTCGAGACGTGTGGTGGAGTGATTCATGGGAGGCGCGTGGCTCTGGCGTACGCGGGACGAGGGCGTGGCGCAGCGTGGTGGGGGACGCTTGTAGGCGCGCGGCGTGGCGTGGGCACGGGGCGTGGCGTGGTGGTGTAGGGCTATGCTGGAGCGTCCAGGCGGGGACCATATTTGAGGTGTGGCCTACCGTACTGTATCACCGAACGAACTCGTTTGGTACTTACTTGCATTGGTTCGTTCGAACTAGGATATTCGAGTTAGCAACAGAGCCTGAGATCCGAGTCGCTTCGGATCCATAGAACCCAGTAGTTTCGAACCTTTAGATCCCAGTATGTTCTGATACATTATAGAGGCTTCGAACCATTAGATTTCCGTTGCTTCAGAGTAGGTTTGGACCGTTCGAACAGCCAGGGTTACTAAGACAGTTACAGGGAAGGTACACTGGCCGTGGTCCGTGATTGGTGACTCGTCAGTAGCAGTTGGGAGTGGGGTGAGGCAGTTTGTGTGGACCAAGGATATGGGAGAAGAGTGTACCGAGACAGCAGAGTGTGTGTTCGAGTTACTATGTACACCGGGAGAGGCAGCAGAGATCTTCGCTCCAAAGAGGTTTACGGTAAGCCACTTTGCTGTCTCACCTGAGTAGAAAATATATACTTTGGGTCCACGGCCATGATTAATTATGTATGTGAACTAATACGCTTTGGAACGCTAGTCTACAGTGTAGTGCAATACGACTCCGAAAAAGAACATGGGCTTTGAAAATCGAGTAGATATTAAATTGATTTAGTTAAAAAAAAGAAGAGGAAACGATCAAAAATTAATCGAACCAGTGAAATCCAAACTCCAATAACCCCGGGAGCCAAGAATTACTTTTTTTGTGTGTTTTTGTAGGAATATTTCACTATGGTCGTCTGCTGTCGTCCTGTAGCTGCGGCCGAATGTAAACAAATGTGTGTTCAAAAGAGGATTATTTCTACAATTCTCATCCGACACTTTTGAACATATTACTTTGTTCTTTTGCGAAAATGTTATATTTTGTCTTTTCCGAAAATGTTATTTCGTTGAAGCCAAACATTTACTTACGGAAATAAGAATGAAAAGGTTGATTTCATAAACTTTTACGCTAATTGTCTGTTGAGACTGAAACTGTCCTAATGTTAAATAAGGAGAAGGTATGATGTGAAAGGAGCGGCAGTACGTTGTGACGAATACAGCAGTATACTCTGACGTACAGCAGTACACTGTGACGGGTACATACACTGTGACGCTTGCAGTTCACTGTGACGCGTGCAGCGGTACACTGTGAAGTATGCAGCAGTACAGTGTGACGCGTGTGTGAGTATTATGTGTTGGGAACAGCAGTACTCGATGACGGGTGCAGCAGCACACTGTGACGGTGTAGCACACTGTGACGGTACAGCAGCACACTGTGACGGTACAGCAGCACACTGACAGGTGCAGCAGCACACTGTGACGGGTGCAGCAGTACAGGTGTCAGATGCAGCCGTACACTGACAGGTACAGCAGCACACTGTGACGGGTACAGCAGCACAATGTGACTGTGCAGCAGTTCACTGTGACGCGTGCAGCATTATACTGTGAAACATGCAGCAGCACATTGATGTTACAGCGGTACTCTGACGGGTGCAGCTGTACATTGTGAGGCTTGCAGCTGCACATTTTGTGACGGGTGTACAAGTACATAGTTATATAAGTGTGCGTTGTGTGATTACATACATGTACTGTACGGGGAGGAAGTTCCACACTTCATGGGGCCCCATCCCTTGAAACTTCCTCTATGATCATAAAACCTTTAAAAGTTCTGTAGGTCGTCCACATTCACACTTGCATAACTCGGTCCATTCTGTTCATCATCTGCTCTTTACATATTTTTTTTAAAGATTCTTGATTGACTTTATGACATGGGCTTTGGATGTTCTGTCTTGCCACCTGTCAAAGATCTGTCCACTGTCTACATTGTCAATTACGTTTAAAATCTCTTCTCTCTTCCATGATGGACAAATCTTGAGCCTCAAAGTCTTTCCCAGTAACCCAGCTCTCTCAATTCTGTTACTATATTTCTTAAATTCCTCTGGACCTCCTCTCTTACTTCTCTGTGTTCCATCAGGTGCGCTGACCAAACCCGAGAGGCATTTTCTAGTCCCGGGCAAGTGTAGGATGTGAAGAACTTACTGAAAAGTTCTATATCGATCCACTTGATTACTGTTCTAATATATGTCCAAGTAGAACAGTCCGTCTCCTTTGTTGTTCTCATGAGATGGGGGACTCTGGTGTCTCCATGACACAGCTCCTGCAGCATTCATCCTGCTGTATAACATTCATAACGAGCCCTTCTTTTACACTGTGTCTCATCGTCATTACATTTGCACGGCTTGACACTCATCATATGTGTGTCAGACCGAATTTTGGAGTCTGTGTCTAGGTTGCGTTGGGGTAATCACTCTCGCTCGGCATCATCAGCAAAAATGTTCAGGTCGGAGTCCAACCACTGGTCTCAGAATAGGATCTTGCGAAACACCACTAGTGACCTCAACACCATGTGGAGGAAACTCCACTTGACATTCGTTGTTCGTTGGTTCCTTTCATCATTAAGATAATCCGTGCATCTCCTCCCCGTAGATTGAGCCTGGAGACCAGCCTCTTGTAACATAATGGAGAAATGTGATCAGGACCCTGTGTTTTGTGTGGGTCAGGAGCCTGTAATATTCAGTTTGTCTTATCTTGATATTTCGGTGTTTTCCAATGCCCATACCACCTCACTGGTGTTGAGGGCTGCTGTATCTTCCACTGTGAAAGCATGCAAGTGTCATTCACTTCCTCGTCAATCCTTACGTTATCCATCTTGTACATCACTTCCCTCTCATAACCTTAACCTAATTAGCTGCTCTCTGTCTAACAGTTCACTTCTCATGAATTTATGGAAAAGCTAGCTTGACCTTGTCTCCTGCCTTGTCTACAATATTCTTTTTCATGGTTTCTCTGTAACTTCTTTATCTGTGTTGCTATACTCGTTCATTGTTCTGTCTTACAAACGCTCGCTAGCTGGGGGCTGCTGTCTACATCTTCGTCAAAGAATGTCTTTTCGCCTTCGCTCTTTGACATCTTGTATACCACCCTGTTTTTTTTAACCATCCCTTTTTTTTGTGAGGCTTGAGTAACCCACGTCCTTACTCCTCCTTCATCATATAATTGACAGAACCTTTCCCTCACAGTGCCCCTGGCTCCTGGCCACTGAACTCCATTCTCCAACTTGTGTTCACCACACAAGTGTTGAGTTGTGTGGCGTTCGTATGATTACACCACTTCCTCTCTCTGTCTCGTTTCATCTCTGCTCTTATTTTCCACGGCCTCCTCAAACCTCAAACTGTGCAATTACATGATGACTTATTCCAGTTGCTGTATCCTGTATGATGTTCTCCATACCCATGGTTGATATGTGTGTGGAGATAAGATCAAGTAATGATAGCGCGTATCAGTCCCTCCCTCATCATAGCTGACTCTCACATAGATGCTGGCAAAGGAAATAGTTTTCTTTCAGGGTATATATACACTTTTTAAACTTGCCTCTCCATGACCTCCCTATCACCATGAGAACCCCTAGTTACCCCTTTGTCTGTCTCTTTATCATTGCAATTACCAATTAGCTCGACTGTACCATCAGTTAATGTGTGTGTTCTACTTCATGGTTCATGCTGACCTTGTGTGTGTGTGTGTGTGTGTGTGGACCCGTCCGTGACTGGGGCTCGTGCCAGGCGTGTGCTATGAAGGGTCACGTGACACGAGCTCCGAGGCTGTCCACGTGCGTCTTGGCTTTGCTTTGTTGACACGTGCATCGCTGGTCTGTGTCGCCCAGTGGGATGGGCGCGTGTTGCACAGTCGTACCTCAGTGGTTAGCACCACACCCACCTCCACCCACCTGTATCTCTTGAGTGGTTGTTACCTGCCCCTCCCACATCGCGCCACAGTTACACCACCACGTACAGCAGTAACCACGTACAGCAGCCATGTACAGCAAAGATGTCTTGCCCCTCGTACAGTTGCCATGTCCAGCCACCAAGTACAGCAGATATGTCTAGCCCCACGTACAGTTGCCATGTCCAGCTACCACGTACAGCAAATATGTCTAGCCCCACGTACAGTAACCCTATCCAGCCACCAGGTACAGCTAATATGTCTAACCCCACGTACAGTAGCCATGTCCAGCCACCAAGTACAGCAAATATGTCTAACCCCACGTATAGTAACTATGTCCAGCCGCCACGTACAGCACCCACATCCCGCCACCACGTACAGCCACCACATCCCGCCACCACGTACAGGACATTGAAGGCTTCAAGAAAGAAAAACAATAACAAAAACAACATCAACAGCTCTTCTCTCATACGCTCACCTCCACCTCCACCCACCCAGCTTACCCTCACCCCTCAAGTGGGGTGCGTACAAGGGAGACTTAGGGAGGGAGAGAGACTCCCTCCTCCTCCTCCTCCCCAGAGGCGTGAGGGGAGAGGTTGGAGTGTGGGGAGAGACTAGGGGAGGAGATGGGAGGGGTTCTGGAGTGGAGGGGTCGCATACAACACCCTCCACTTGGAGGCTTCCCTCCCCTCTCCCTCCCTCCCCCCCGACCTGCATAACCTGGGCCACACAGACACACACACACACATACACACACCTTCTGGCAGCGTCCAGAACGCGTGGTACACCGAGTGGCGGGCACGTGAGGTGCACCACGTGGTGTTACGTGAGGTACACACCACGTGGTGTTACGTGAGGTACACACCACGTGGTGTCACGTGAGGTACACACCACGTGGTGTCACGTGAGGTACACACCACGTGGTGTGTACGTGAACACAGTGACCTGTTCTGGTGAACCATACGACAAGATTGCACTGTAAGACACAACAAGACACCGAATGGCACTGTAAGACACTGCAAAGAATTGTATGGCACTGTGAGGCACTGCACTACACCGCACGGCACAGTACGGCCCTGCACGGCACAGTACGGGCCTGCATGGCACCTCACGGCAATGTACGGCCCTGCACGGCACTGTACGGGCCTGCATGGCACCGCACGGCACAGTACGGCCCTGCACGGCACTTTACGGCCCTGTATGGCACCGCACGGCACAGTAAGGCCCTGTACGGGCCGGCATGGCACCGCACGGCACAGTACGGCCCTGTACGGGCCTGCATGGCACCGCACGGCACAGTACGGGCCTGCATGGCACCGCACGGCACAGTACGGCCCTGCATGGCACCGCACGGCACAGTACGGCCCTGTACGGGCCTGCATGGCACCGCACGGCACAGTACGGCCCTGCACGGCACTGTTCGGGTCAGCACGGCACTGCATGGGAGACGGAGGCCTGGTCTCCCCAGCAGTGACGCTTAGCGACCTGTGGTTGACAGTGAAGTTTTATCGATCGGTGGGTGACTTGGCCGCCAGCCCCGTCAACTCCTGCGGTCAACACTGAGCCACCCGTCCACCCAGGGCTGTCAACCCGTCCACCCAGGGCTGTCAACTCGTCCACCCAGGCTGTCAACTTGTCCACCCAGGGCTGTCAACCCGTCCACCCAGGGCTGTCAACTTGTCCACCCAGGGCTGTCAACCCGTCCACCCAGGGCTGTCAACCCGTCCACCCAGGGCTGTCAACCCGTCCACCCAGGGCTGTCAACTCGTCCACCCAGGGCTGTCAACCCGTTCACCCAGGCTGTCAACTCGTCCACCCAGGCTGTCAACTCTTGGCCCAGGGCTGTCAACTCGTCCACCCAGGGTTGTCAACTCGAGGCCCAGGGCTGTCAGTTCGTCCACCCAGGGCTGTCAACTCGTCCACCCAGGGCTGTTAATCCGTTCACCAAGGCTGTCAACTCGTCCACTTAAGCTGTCAACCCGTTCACCCAGGGCTGTCAACTCGTGGCCCAGGGCTGTCAACTCGTCCACTTAAGCTGTTAACCCGTCCACCCAGGCTGTCAACTCGCGGCCCAGGGCTGTCAGTTCGTCGATCAAGACTGCCCGTCAACCAGTGGTTTGACGGTCAACAGAAGGACAAAAGCTGTCAATTCGGGATAGACACATTGTACCCCTGGACGAAAATTTAACTCTTCTGTCAAGACTTGTCATTTGACAGTTTTAAGGTTGTCATGTCAACTCCCCATGGACACAGGCTGTCAACTGCCAAGACAACTTAATGCCATCGTAGAACTTGATATTGTCACGCATCTCTCAAAGGTCATGTCACAGGTCCGGTGGCTGTCATGTCAAATGGCATATGACATGGCTGTCATGTCAAATGGCGTGTGGCATGGCTGTCATGTCGAGTACCCCAGGGTCCTCGTGTCATTGTCATGTCAGATGTCTTAGACGTATCTTTTCATATGGTTCTCATTGTCATGTCAGATGTTCCAGGACTGTCATGTCATATGCCTGTCATGCCAAGCGTGCAGGGGCTGTCACATGTAAAGTTCAGGAGGTTTTTGACAGACGATCATAAGTTCCCCTTTTCATATAGGTCACAGAAATGTCATTTTACATGTCTGTCACGTCACATGACCCAGGCATGTAGTGTGTTATTTCCCCAAGCTCTCATGTCATGTCATAAAGTCTTGTGGTCGTGTCATGCGTCGAAGTGCTTCTGAGATGTCACGTCATTCCTTCCACTGTCATGTCATAATCATGTCATGCCTCTTAGCTGTCGTGTTATGACCCCTTGTCATTTGACATGTTGTTATTCTCATGTCTCGAAGTCCAGGGTTCTCATGTCATGTGCTAGTGTCCCGTTGTCATGGCATATCCCCCAGAGGTGTCATGTCCATGTTCAGGGTTGTCATGTCACAAGGGTAGCTATGACGCTGGGGGTATGGGTTGTCATGTCATAGACTATGGGCTGTCATGTCACTCATCCCGAGTTCTCAGGTCACAGGGCTTGAGTTGTCATGTCACAGAGTTTGGGCTGACATGTCACAAGACTTTTGTTGTCATGTCACAGGTCGTGGGGAGTCATGTCACTTAAGCAGGTCCAGGTATTTCATTTAAGTCCCCCCCCCCCCCCAGAAAAACTACCCCTGACATTTCCTTCGCAAACTTGGGCACAACATGTCATTAACACTGGCAACGCTGGTGGCAACTTAACGAACTTTAATATGGCAACTTCGTCAGTTTGTAACGCTGTTATCTCCATGTTTACCGAGTCATATGGCAACTTCGTTAATGATTTAGTCAAAACCCTTTACGATAATTTACGACGATAACTCAGTTATTTGCCGTCTGGAAACTAACTTGTGATAAGTTAAGCGAAAAGGAAATCATGCTGGAATCCACCACCTTCCCCAGCTGGGTCACCCAGCACGTGACGGGTCACCCATGCACGTGACGGGCGGGTCACCCAGCACGTGACGGGTCACCCATGCACGTGACGGGCGGGTCACCCAGCACGTGACAGGCGGGTCACCCAGCACGTGACGGGTCACCCAGCACGTGACAGACGGGTCACCCAGCACGTGACGGGCGGGTCACCCAGCACGTGACAGGCGGGTCATCCAGCACGTGACATGCGGGTCACCCAGCACGTGACATGCGGGTCACCCAACACGTGACAGGCGGGTCACCCAGCACGTGACAGGCGGGTCACCCAGCACGTGACAAGTAGTTCACCCAGCACGTGACATGCGGGTCACCCAGCACGTGACATGCGGGTCACCCAGCACGTGACGGGCGGGTCACCCAGCACGTGACAGACGGGTCACCCAGCACGTGACGGGTGGGTCACCCATACGCGACAGGCGGGTC
The DNA here is from genome assembly GCF_036320965.1 of Panulirus ornatus. Classification (NCBI taxonomy): domain Eukaryota; kingdom Metazoa; phylum Arthropoda; class Malacostraca; order Decapoda; family Palinuridae; genus Panulirus; species Panulirus ornatus. Next base: position 67,153,202 of record NC_092226.1, on the reverse strand, counting down.
ACCCAGCACGTGACAAGTAGTTCACCCAGCACGTGACAGGCGGGTCACCCATGCACGTGACAGGCGGGTCACCCATGCACGTGACAGGCGGGTCACCCATGCACGTGACAGACGGGTCACCCAGCACGTGACAGGCGGGTTACCCAGCACGTGACAAGTAGTTCACCCAGCACGTGACAGGCGGGTCACCCAGCACGTGACAGGCGGGTCGCCCATGCACGTGACAGGCGGGTCACCCAGCACGTGACATGCGGGTCACCCAACACGTGACAGGCGGGTCACCCAGCACGTGACGGGTGGGTCACCCATACGCGACAGGCGGGTCACCCAGCACGTGACGGGCAGGTCACCCAGCACGTGACAGGCGGGTCACCCATGCACGTGACAGGCGGGTCACCCATGCACGTGACAGACGGGTCACCCAGCACGTGACAGGCGGGTTACCCAGCACGTGACAAGTAGTTCACCCAGCACGTGACAGGCGGGTCACCCAGCACGTGACAGGCGGGTCACCCAGCACGTGACAGGCGGGTCACCCAGCACGTGACAGGCGGGTCACCCAGCACGTGATAGTCCAGGTTTCTTTCATTATTTTGTTTTGCTCCGGCAAGAAACTCCACCACAACGTACGGGGAGAAATCCCACAACCTCCCCACAATCCCCCCACCATCCCCAATCCCCCTTCTACCCCAACCCACAACCTCCCCACAATCCCCCCACCATCCCCAATATCCGTCACTTGACGAGCGTGACACTTGAGCGTTACCGTAACTTAGAAACATCACAAACTTAGTAACTCAGTAACTTGGTAACTCAATAACACGGCGAGTTAGTGTTACTACTGTACCTCAGTAACACAATGCAATACTCCAGTTACAGATAAACTTGGTAATTTCTCTACGTATTAATATGGTAACATAGCGACATCATTTCTATGTCACAGAATTAATTACTCTAAGTTTTAAGTTAGCCATGATAAGGTCGTAACATGGCACATTAACAACTTAGAAACATAGAAAAGGCTAAGATAACTTAGTAAACACCAACTTTGGCAACACTGTACGTTCAGTGATAACTTAAGTAACGCTCCAACGTTGTAACGCTTTTGTAACATAGTCGCATCGTAACTGCCACCAGACCACAGACCTTCGTCAATTAGTGACATTACGAATTACGTCACGGTCGTTAAGTTGAGTGTACGGGCGAGCGTGGTGTATACGTAGTGGTTAGCTAAGCGTTGCTGACCATGACGCATTCACGGGCCGCACAGGGTCGAAAATGGTGTAGGTTCGAATCCTGGTGGCAGCAGTGTCGGTCCACAGTCAACCTAGCTGTTCATCCTTCTCAATGGGTTGGTCGATAAAATGGGTACCTGCCACAGGCTAGGATATATATATATATATATATATATATATATATATATATATATATATATATATATATATATATATATATATATATATATATTTTTTTTTTTTTCCTATGAGTCCACGAGGAAAATGAAACACGATAAGTTCCAAGTGCACTTTCGTGTAATAATCACATCATCAGGTGAGAGACAAGAAATATAATATATATATATATATATATATATATATATATATATATATATATATATATATATATATATATATATATATATATCCCTGGGGATAGGGGAGAAAGAATACTTCCCACGTATTCCCTGCGTGTCGTAAAAGGCGACTAAAAGGGAAGGGAGCGGGGGGCTGGAAATCCTCCCCTCTCGTTATTTTTTTTTTTTTTAATTTTCCAAAAGAAGGAACAGAGAAGGGGGCCAGGTGATGATATTCCCTCAAAGGCCCAGTCCGTTCATAACGCTACCTCGCTAATGCGGGAAATGGCGAGTAGTTTAAAGAAAAAAAAAAAAAAAAAAAAAAAAATATATATATATATATATATATATATATATATATATATATATATATATATATATATATATATATATATATATGTCCATTACCTAAGGCCTATTCCCTCTTACGACGGCCATGGGACTATCCAGTCGAAGGATAGACTCCCTGGTCCCTCCATCCTCTGGGCGAGAAACCAGGACGATCAGGGGGCGACACATTGCCTACCTCCGGCGCCCTCTGGAGCCTGTGTGAACCTCCTGACGAGGTGTCGTGGCTTCGAAACCCGCGGGGGGGGGAGCGGATTTGGCCTTTACTCCGGCCCCCGCCCTTGTTAAAACCCGACCTTTCGATAAGATTGTCCTATGATAGCCGGGAGGACATGAATATAGAATATGTCTATATGAATATATCAATATTATAGAGGACACATGGTGAATTATTAGATAGACGAGACGCTACAATCATGTAGAGAGCAGTCGCTCAGGGAAGGGCGTGGGTCTGTCTGAGGTCTTCGTGTGGGGGAGGGGGTTGGGTCTGTCTGAGGTCTTCGTGGGGGGGAAGGGGGTTGGTCTGTCTGAGGTCTTCGTGTGGGGGAGGGGGTTGGTCTGTCTGAGGTCTTCGTGGGGGGGAAGGGGGTTGGTCTGTCTGAGGTCTTCGTGGGGGGGAAGGGGGTGGGTCTGTCTGAGGTCTTCGTGGTGGGGAAGGGGGTTGGTCTGTCTGAGGTCTTCGTATGGGGGGGAAGGGGGTTGGTCTGTCTGAGGTCTTCGTGTGGGGGAGGGGGTTGGTCTGTCTGAGGTCTTCGTGGTGGGGAAGGGGGTGGGTCTGTCTGAGGTCTTCGTGTGGGGGAGGGGGTTGGTCTGTCTGAGGTCTTCGTATGGGGGGGAAGGGGGTGGGTCTGTCTGAGGTCTTCGTGTGGGGGAGGGGGTTGGTCTGTCTGAGGTCTTCGTGGTGGGGAAGGGGGTTGGTCTATCTGAGGTCTTCGTGGTGGAGTGGATGGTGGTCCACATCTCTGGGGGTCTCACACTGGGGAGCGGGGGGCAGGGTTCGGCGCATCCTGGGTGCCCCAGCCTCCCACAGCCAACCCCAGGTGTTTAAGGCGCCTTACTCTCTCTCTCTCTCTCTCTCTCTCTCTCTCTCTCTCTCTCTCTCTCTCTCTCTCTCTCTATCTCTCTTTGAGGCTTGTAGGTTCATTGGTCCTGTGTGGAAGCTGGGTTGGATAGATAGATGAATAGATAGATAGATGTAGATACAGGGGGACGTACCCATGATGGACAACGGGATGAATTATGTAACGAGAAGCTGAAATGCTGTAATCACAGCCGAGGACGTCATTCTTGGCATCAGTGACGTCATGCTTGACATCAGTGACGTCATTTGTTAGTTCATGGCCAGTAAACACAGGGACATCGAAGCCCCGACCTGACATCAGGACATCAGCGAGTTAGTTAGTGCTGGTCTGCCCACAGACAGACCCCCGACCTGCTTACCCACAGACAGACCCCGACCTGCTTACCCACAGACAGACCCCCGACCTGCTTACCCACAGACAGACCCCGACCTGCTTACCCACAGACAGACCCCCGACCTGCTTACCCACAGACAGACCCCGACCTGCTTACCCACAGACAGACCCCGACCTGCTTACCCACAGACAGACCCCGACCTGCTTACCCACAGACAGACCCCGACCTGCTTACCCACAGACAGACCCCCGACCTGCTTACCCACAGACAGACCCCGACCTGCTTACCCACAGACAGACCCCAGCCTGCTTACCCACAGACAGACCCCGACCTGCTTACCCACAGACAGACCCCCGACCTGCTTACCCACAGACAGACCCCAGCCTGCTTACCCACAGACAGACCCCAGCCTGCTTACCCACAGACAGACCCCCGACCTGCTTACCCACAGACAGACCCCAGCCTGCTTACCCACAGACAGACCCCAGCCTGCTTACCCACAGACAGACCCCCGACCTGCTTACCTACAGACAGACCCCCGACCTGCTTACCCACAGACAGACCCCAGCCTGCTTACCCACAGACAGACCCCCGACCTGCTTACCCACAGACAGACCCCCAGCCTGCTTACCCACAGACAGACCCCCGACCTGCTTACCCACAGACAGACCCCCGACCTGCTTACCTACAGACAGACCCCCGACCTGCTTACCTACAGACAGACCCCCGACCTGCTTACCCACAGACAGACCCCCGACCTGCTTACCCACAGACAGACCCCCGACCTGCTTACCCACAGACAGACCCCAGCCTGCTTACCCACAGACAGACCCCAGCCTGCTTACCCACAGACAGACCCCAGCCTGCTTACCCACAGACAGACCCCCGACCTGCTTACCCACAGACGGACCCCCGACCTGCTTACCCACAGACGGACCCCCGACCTGCTTACCCACAGACAGACCCCCGACCTGCTTACCCACAGACAGACCCCCGACCTGCTTACCCACAGACAGACCCCCCGACCTGCTTACCCACAGACAGACCCCCCGACCTGCTTACCCACAGACAGACCCCCGACCTGCTTACCCACAGACAGACCCCCAGCCTGCTTACCCACAGACAGACCCCCAGCCTGCTTACCCACAGACAGACCCCAGCCTGCTTACCCACAGACAGACCCCAGCCTGCTTACCCACAGACAGACCCCCGACCTGCTTACCCACAGACAGACCCCCGACCTGCTTACCCACAGACGGACCCCCGACCTGCTTACCCACAGACAGACCCCCGACCTGCTTACCCACAGACAGACCCCCGACCTGCTTACCCACAGACAGACCCCCGACCTGCTTACCCACAGACAGACCCCCGACCTGCTTACCCACAGACAGACCCCCGACCTGCTTACCCACAGACAGACCCCCGACCTGCTTACCCACAGACAGACCCCAGCCTGCTTACCCACAGACAGACCCCCGACCTGCTTACCCACAGATAGACCCCCGACCTGCTTACCCACAGACAGACCCCAGCCTGCTTACCCACAGACAGACCCCAGCCTGCTTACCCACAGACAGACCCCCGACCTGCTTACCCACAGACAGACCCCCCGACCTGCTTACCCACAGACAGACCCCCGACCTGCTTACCCACAGATAGACCCCCGACCTGCTTACCCACAGACAGACCCCAGCCTGCTTACCCACAGACAGACCCCAGCCTGCTTACCCACAGACAGACCCCCGACCTGCTTACCCACAGACAGACCCCCCGACCTGCTTACCCACAGACAGACCCCAGCCTGCTTACCCACAGACAGACCCCCGACCTGCTTACCCACAGATAGACCCCCGACCTGCTTACCCACAGACAGACCCTCGACCTGCTTACCTACAGACGGACCCCCGACCTGCTTACCCACAGACAGACCCCAGCCTGCTTACCCACAGACGGACCCCTGACCTACCCACCCACCACCAGCAGCTAGTAACGCTACCAGAAACAGCGCTAGTAACGCCCGCAGCAAATAACTAGTAAAGCCAACAGCAGCTAGTAACGCCACCAACAGTAGTAGCTAGTAACGCCAGAAGCACCTAGTAACACTATAGCAGAAACTAGTAACTTCAGCTGTAGCAGTTAGTAACGCCAGCAGAAGCAGCGGCTTTTAACCCCAACAGTTGAAGTAGCAGCAGCTGCTAAACACATCACATCCCCAGCTAGCAACACACACACACACACACACACACACAACCTCAGCTGGTAACTCCAGCAGCTGGTAACATCGGCAACAGAAGCCGTTAGCAATACCGGCTGATTTAGCGGTAACAGCTTGGAACACCACAAGCCTAAGCCATCAACACCAGCAGCCAGTAACTCTAGCGGTAACAGCTAGTTCACTCCCGAGCCAGACGTGGCAGTCGTGGTAGTAGCGTCAACATCGAGTTATAACGGTCATCAGTTGCCGGTAATGTTGTAACCGAGGTTATGGTGGTCATACATACGTGGCGAAGAATGATAGGTTCCTACAGGTCAAGGAGAGGATGTGGTGACCCTGCAGGAGCGTGGGGAAGGATTTGTTGACCCTATAGGGGCAGGTTAATGATATGGTGACCCTTCAAGGGAAGTTGAAGGATGTGGTGGCCCTACAGGGCCAGGGGAAGGATGTGGTGACCCTACAGGGGCAGGGGAATGATGTGGTGATCCTACAGGGGCAGGGGAAGGATGTGGTGACCCTACAGGGGCAGGGGAAGGATTTGGTGACCCTACAGGGGCAGGGAAGGATGTGGTGACCCTACAGGGGCAGGGGAAGGATGTGGTGACCCAACAAGGGCAGGAGAAGGATGTGGTGACCCTACAGGGGCAGGGGAAGGATTTGGTGACCCTACAGGGGCAGGGAAGGACGTGGTGACCCTACAGGAGCAGGGAAGGACCCTACAGGGGCAGGGGAAGGATGTGGTGACCCTCCAGGGGCAGGGGAAGGATGTGGTGATCCTACAGGGGCAGGGAAGGATTTGGTGACCCTACGAGGGCAGGAGAAGGATGTGGTGACCCTACAGGGGCAAGGGAAGGATGTGGTGATCCTACAGGGGCAGGGGAGGGATGTGGTGACCCTACAGGGGCAGGGGAAGGATGTGGTGACCCTACAGGGGCAGGAGAAGGATGTGGTGACCCTACAGGGGCAGGAGAAGGATGTGGTGACCCTACAGGGGTAGGGGAAGGATGTGTTGAACCTACAGGGGCAGGGGAAGGATGTGGTGACCCTACGGGGGCAGGGGAAGGATTTTGTGACCCTACAGGGGTAGGGGAAGGATGTGGTGACCCTACAGAGGCAGATGAAGGATGTGGTGATCCTACAGGGGCAGAAGAAGGATGTGGTGAACCTACAGAGGCAGGGGAAGGATGTGGTGACCCTACGGGGGCAGAGGAAGGAAGTTGTGACCCTACAGGGGCAGGGGAAGGATGTGGTGATCCTACAGGGGCAGATGAAGGATGTGGGGATCCTACAGGGGCAGGAGAAGGATGTGGTGACCCTACAGGGGCAGGGGAAGGATGTGGTGACCCTACAGGGGCAGGATGCTGTGACTCTGCAGGGGCAGGGAAGCGATGTGTTGACCCCTCAGTGGCAGGGAGGGATGTGTTGACCCTTCAGGGGCAGGGAGGGGTGTGCTGACCCTACAGGGGCAGGGGAAGGATTTGATGACCTTTCAGTGGCAGGGGAGGGATGTGTTGACCATACAGGGGGAGAGGAAGGATATGGTGACCTTACAGGGGCGGGGGAGAGATGTGATGACCATACAGGGGCAGTGGAGGGATGTGATGACCCTACAGGGGCAGGGGAGTGATGTTAGGAACAGAAGGATGTGGTAATCCTACAAGGGGAGAAGAAGGATGTGGTGACCCTACAGGGGTAGGAGAAGGATGTGGAGACCCTTCAGTGGCAGGGAGGGATGTGTTGACCCTATAGGGGCAGGGAAGGGATGTGGTGACCTTATAGGGCCAGGGGAAGGATGTGCTGACCCTACAGGGGCAGGGGAAGGATTTGCTAACCATACAGGGGCAGGGAAGGATGTGCTGATCATACTGGGGCACAGGAGGGATTTGGTGAACCTACAGAGGCAGGGAAGGGATGTGGTGATCCTACAGGGGCAGGGGATGCATGTGGTGACCCCACAGGGGCAGAAGAAGGATATTGACTTTACAGGGGTAGGGGAAGGACGTTTTGACCCTTCAGTTGCAGGGAGGGATGTGTTGATCGTACAGTGGCCGGGAGGGATGTGCTGACCTTACAGGGTTGGGGAAAGGATGTGCCGATCCTCCAGGGGCAGGGGAAGGATATGCTGACCCTACAGGGGCAGAGAAAGGATGTGCTGACCCTACAGGGGCAGGGGACAGACGTGCTAACCCTACAGGGGCAGGGGAAGGATGCGCTGACCCTACAGGGGCAGAGGAAGGATGTGCTGACCCTACAGGGGCAGGGGAAGGATGTGCTGACCCTACGAGGGCAGGGGAAGGATGTGCTGACCCTACGAGGGCAGGGGACAGATGTGCTGACCCTACAGGGGCAAGGGAAGGATGTGCTGACCCTGCAGGGGACGGATGTGCTGACCCTACAGGGGCAGGGAGGTATGTGCTGATCATACAGGTGTAGGGTAAGAACCTATCGGCCATACAGATGTTGGGAAAGTACCTGTCAGCCCTGCAGGTTTCGGGGGACGTCTTGGTGACCCTGCAGGTGTTAGAAAAGGACCTCTCGGCCATACAGATGTTTGAGAAGGACCTGGCCACCATGCAGGTGTTCATGGAGGACTTGGAGACCATGCAGGTGGTCATGGAGGACCTGGAGACCATGCAGGTGTTAGGGAAGGACCTTTCTACCATGCAGGTGTTGGAAAGGACTTGGCGACCATGCAGGTGTTGAGGAAGGACCTGGCAATCATGCTGATGTTGGGGAAGGACTTGGCGGCCGTGCAGGTGTTGGGGATGGACCTGTCGGCCGTGCAGGTGTTGGGGAAGGACCTGTCGGCCGTGCAGGTGTTGGGGAAGGACCTGTCGACCATACAGGTGTTGGGGAAGAACCTGGCGACCATACACGTGTTGGGGAAGGACCTGGCGACCATGCAGGTGTTGGGGAAGAGCTTGGTGACCATGCATGTGTTGGGGATTGACCTGGTGATCATGCAGGTGTTGGAGAAATGACCTGGCGACCATACAGGTGTTGGAGAAAGGACCTGACGACCATGCAGGTGTTGGAGAAGGACCTGACGACCATGCAGGTGTTGGAGAAAGGACCTGTCGACCATACAGATGTTGGGGGAAGGACCTGTCGACCATACAGATGTTGGGGGAAGGACCTGATGACCATGCAGGTGTTAGGGCTTGGGGGGGAGGAAAGAAAAAGAAGGACTTACCTGACACAAATCATAAATGGGCTCCCGAGTGTCGGGGTGGCGGCGGGGGGTTGGTGTGGGCTGGGTGGTGGGTGCAGGTGTCTCCGAGCATCGTGGCTGGGCACCCACACCCGCTCCCTGACGAAGGATGGGGCCCTTGTAGCACGCACTGCACTCCGGTGACTCACTCAGCGTTCTCTACTGTGGCATCGGGTAAGGAGGGGGGAAACAAAAACAACAACAACACACTGCACCAGAAACACTGTTGTGTGCCGCAACACAAGCCAACATGTAATTCCATAACACAGGGTGGAGGAGGGGGCTGTGTCGAGGGGTTGGGTGGTGGTATAATCTCTCTTTCTCTCCAACCGAACCAGTTGAGGTAAGAGGCCGAATTTAGATTACCTTTTCCCTTTCCTTTTCCTTTTTTTTTTTCTCAAAAGATTGATATACCTTTTTTTTTTTCCTTATACTTGACACAGTTAGCTTTTCTTTCTTTCTTTCTCGTATGTGGCTTATTTCCTGGTATCATCGAGTATTGAGGTAAGAAGGTGGGTGGGGATGGGAACACATCACCCCCAGCAGTCCTGCCCGCCGGGGACCTGGGATCACGCCCCTCGCCTTCACGCGTTCCTCCTCCCCGTGGGGTGCGTCGGGAGGCGGCGTCGGCGGGGCAGGAGGCAGCACGCGCCAGCAGGCAACAGCAGGCTCACGGAGCAGGCAGGCATCAGCAGGCTGACTGAGCGAGCAGGCATGGCGACCTGCTGTTCCCCTGCTCTGGCCCGCCGCCCTCCTGCTGCACGACCCGGGGCCAGCATCATTGAGAGCAGCGGTCGTGTGTGTGTGTGTGTGTGTATGTGTGTGTGTGTGTCTCTCTCTCTCTCGCCTCTCGCTCACTCTCCCTCTCACAGGTGGTGTATGTAGCCACGCGCCCCACCACCACACGCGCCGGCCTCCCCTAGCTACTACTACTGCTGCTGCTGCTGGGGGGTAGAGGCGTGTGTGTAGCGCCGCTCTGCGTGAGTGTTGCGGGGGGGTGTGTGTGGGGGATGGAAAAGTGGGGGAGGAGGGGGCGGATCGATGCTGTGGCGGTGTCACGCAGTCACGTCATCATCACGCTCCTGCCCGCCACTCTGTGACCGCCTTCAGGGTACAGCGGTGGTGGTCGCCGGGCAGCAGCAGCAGCTGCGGCGAGTCGCTGCCGCTGTTGGTGTTGCTGGTGGTGCTGGCGGCGACACGCGGGGGAGGAGTAGGAGGAGGAGGAGGAAGGCGAGCGGCGGCAGCGGCGGCGGCGGCGACGACGACGGCGACGCAGCAGCAGAGCGGCGGGGCGACAGGCTAGGGTGCAGAAGGATGACACGCGGCCGCACGCTGGGCTGGACGCCACCCTCAGGCAGGGAGAGTGTGTCAGTGTGGTGGCGGGCGTCAGGTACCCCACACGCGCGCTCCCTCCACTCACTCACGCACTGCGTCCCGCCTTTCACCGCCACCACACGCCGTCCACCACGCACACCAACACTCCTGCCCGCGCACCCCCACCACCACCACATCTCCTGCCCCCTCTCCACCACCACCACCACACACCACCACACTACTACTACTACTACTACTCCTATCCTACAACCCCACCACACATTTACAAATTTCCTCTCTCTTTTTTTTTTTATTCTTTCATTCTACCAAGACCTGTTGGGAAAGCCTAGCGCTCGAGAGGAGAGGGGGAAACTATAATTACCAGTTTCCTGGATGACCGTACGAGGGGAAAACCTTTCCCTACCGATGTGTAGACAGAATACTTTCCCCTCCCCCTGCCCATGTACGCAACCCCCCCTCCCCCCCCCGGTAATCTCTCGCACTTATTAATGAAGATAAATGCTAACTTGGGCCGTCTCGGTACGCAGCCAGCGCGCGCGTGCGCCGTACGGAGGACGGGCCCGGCGCGGGGTCGATAGAGGGCTGGTGGGTGGCAGCGTTCGCCGGGAGACGGGCGGCAGGAGGAGGCTCCGCGCGGGACGACCTCGGTCACACTGTTGTACCAGGGGAGGCGGCAGCCACTAACAGAGGGGGGGGGGGTCTCTCTCTCTCTCTCTCTCTCTCTCTCTCTCTCTCTCTCTCTCTCTCTCTCTCTCTCTCTCTCTCTCTCTCTCGCCTTCTGCCCCTCCATCAGCCTCGTCGGCAGAAGCCCTGGACGGCGACGCCGAAGGGGGAAAAGGGCGTCCGTCCGTCCGTTTCCGCCTCGACCCCGTCGCAGGTCTTGCAGTCTTCCTCCTCCTCCTGTTCCTCCTCCTCCTCAGACAGACGTACGCACCTCCCTCCCTCCCTCCCTCGCTCCGGCCGCGCCGTACGCTGCTACGCTAACATCATACTACCAATCCTATTAGCCTTACGCTCGACGCAGAAAAATAATCCTGTACGTCGAACGTCTTAGGGGGGGCGATGACCCCTTATCGCCACCCACCCTTGCTCGACTCTTCCCCTCCTCTCCCCTTCCCCCGATCCAACTCCCCCCTGCTCAGTTCCCCCCACTCCCCGCCCATCCAAGCATCATCATCTTGCACCCTGAGAATCATCCGGGACGAGTTCCCGCGACTCTCTGACTCTCTCTTGCCTCTCCTCGTTTCCTCCCGCCCCTGGTGGGTCGCCGTCAGGAGCCTCACCGCTCACCCTCGGCGACTTGCAAGATAGATTCCGGCGGGTGTCAGAGTTCTCTCAAGGTTAGCCCTCCCTCCTTCCCTCCCTCACTCCCTCCCTCCCTCCCTCCCTCCACACCAACCCACCCCACCACCCCCCCCCCCCCAACGCAGAACATCTCCCCAACGTTACCAAAAAAAAAAAAAACGTTCCTCTTCATCGCCAATTCCTAAACATCCGCCACAGTTGGCAAACTCGACCGACTCCTTCATCCTCCCCGCCACCCAACCCGGGACATTGTTAAACATCGCCGTGTTATTATCATTATTATTATCATTACACCAATAGGAAAAGTTCCCATTTCAGATGCGGGCCATAACTAAATACCCCATCGCGTCTTGCGAGACTTGCGTCTCGTCCCATTTATAATACGACCCCCGCGACCATGACTCATTCCTGTATGCTTGGGGGGGGGGGACCATTTTACCCCTTCCATTAAGCTGCTTGGATAGTATAGTCTTCTTCCCATTCCTGTACACTGTAAGTAACAATTTGACCTTCCCATTATACTGTCAGGACAGTTTACCCCCCTACAGTATACTGTAGATGGTTTACGAACTGAAAATTGTTTTCTCTCTCTCTCTCTCTCTCTCTCTCTCTCGCTTCACCTTGAGCCAAGACCCTCAGATAACGGCTTTGCCTTGATATCTCTCTCCTTCGGCAGTAGCGTACTGCCCTCGCCCCCTTCTCTTCCCCCAGGCGGTATCATCCTGTCTTTATCATGTGGTGTCGTGCTATCATCCTGTCTTCATCAGGGTAGTCTCGTGCTATCATACTGTCTTCAGCATCTAGTCTCGTGCTATCATCCTGTCTTTATCATCTAGTCTCGTGCTATCATCCTGTCTTCATCATCTAGTCTCGTGCTATCATCCTGTCTTCATCATGTAGTCTCGTGCTATCATCCTGTCTTCATCATGTAGTCTCGTGCTATCATCCTGTCTTCATCATCTAGTCTCGTGCTATCATCCTGTCTTCATCATCTAGTCTCGTGCTATCATCCTGTCTTCATCATGTAGTCTCGTGCTATCATCCTGTCTTTATCATCTAGTCTCGTGCTATCATCCTGTCTTCATCATGTAGTCTCGTGCTATCATCCTGTCCTCATCATACTAGTGTCGTGCTATCATCCTATCTTCATAATACGTCTCGTGCTATCATCCTGTCTTCATCATCTAGTCTCGTGCTATCATCCTGTCTTCAGCATCTAGTCTCGTGCTATCATCCTGTCTTCATCATCTAGTCTCGTGCTATCATCCTGTCTTCAGCATCTAGTCTCGTGCTATCATCCTGTCTTCATCATCTAGTCTCGTGCTATCATCCTGTCTTCAGCATCTAGTCTCGTGCTATCATCCTGTCTTCATCATCTAGTCTCGTGCTATCATCCTGTCCTCATAATCTAGTCTCGTGCTATCATCCTGTCTTTATCATCTAGTCTCGTGCTATCATCCTGTCTTCATCATGTAGTCTCGTGCTATCATCCTGTCCTCATCATACTAGTGTCGTGCTATCATCCTATCTTCATAATACGTCTCGTGCTATCATCCTGTCCTCATCATCTAGTCTCGTGCTATCATCCTGTCTTCAGCATCTAGTCTCGTGCTATCATCCTGTCCTCATCATCTAGTCTCGTGCTATCATCCTGTCTTCATCATCTAGTCTCGTGCTATCATCCTGTCCTCACCCCAGACAGCATCATCCTACCTACAATCCCCAGGTAGTTTCATGCCATTATCTTCACCACCTCGACGATGGCCCAACATGATCCTGTCTTCACGCTCGCGATGGTCTTGTCTTCACGGCGATAATACCAGTCTATCGCCCTTTACACTCACCCTAGCGGTGGCATCTTAGCTCCACCGCGAGCGACGTCATGCCATCTCTAACGCCCAGCGATATCGCTATCCATCTTCACCCGGGTGATGTCCTTGCGTCTTTAGTGATGTGAGCTCGGCGTGGCCCTCGCCCTGAGTGGGAAGCCTCCTTCTGTACCCAAACTCTTGGGAGACATCTGAGCGTCTCGAGTCATATGCCTCGCATCTTCTTAAATACAGTAATGATATCCGAATTATATATATATATATATATATATATATATATATATATATATATATATATATATATATATATATATATATATATATATATATGATAATGATAATTGGAACAATATGGTATACAGGGGTCGACGTTCTATCACTGGACTGAACCAGGGCAGGTGAAGCGCCCTGGGTAAAACATGGAAAGATGTTTTGGGCCTGGTTGTGGATAGGGATGTGAGCGAATGTGGCCTTTCTTCCTAGCGTTACCTCGCTAACGCTGGAAGAGGCGATCAAATATAATGTATACAGTGTGTGTGTGTGTGTGTGTGTGTGTGTGTGTGTGTGTGTGTGTTTACTTACCTGTGCTATACGGGGAGGGAGTGTTACATTCAAGAGGTCTCATCTCTTGACCATTCTCATCTGCCATACACCTCTCCAAACTCCTGATTACTGTCCACATTCACTGTCTCATAACTCAGTTTTTCTCCATTCTTCCACTGCTCTCGCACTATAAAGGTGCATCTTCACTTTACAGGCTTAAGTCCTTGTTTGTACTGTTCTGTACAATACTCGTGAGTCCCCCCATCTCTTAAACATTTTCTGCTATCATACAACGTCTTAGATTTGTGTGTGGTATCTGCATGAACCATGTCTTGGGTCATTCTGTTCCATTTACCACCAACCTTGTGCAATAAAAGTACTTCATTACACCTTTCTTGCTTACTTTCATGTAATATTCTCTAGTCCTCTGGTCCTCCTCCTCTCAGGGAATTTGGTGAATCTTATCTGTCTCAGAAGCATTCTACAGTGTGTGGCATAAGTCTTTGCCTTCTAAATTTGCATCCTTTCGCTTTTCTGCTTCTCTCTGTTCCCTAATGCATAGTTTCCTCTCTAGTCGGTACATTGCAATAGTCGTTGATGGAACGACTTCCCCCTTCAATAGCATACTGTCGGTGGCGATGTCCTCCAAATTCTTCTCATTCCAGTTCTCACTCAGACCCATCTTGACCGGGAACCACTCACGCTCCTCCCTTCCTACTCACACACGGTATGCGGCCACTCTCTCGTTAAAAACTCCTTACTGCTTCTAGTAGCTCTCCTCCCTCGTGACAAAACTTTCTCTAAGACTTTCCTATCAACCTTGTCCTAACGCTTTCTCCGAATCCTTGAAAAGCCTCTGTGCAGAGATGACATGGGAGATTAAGTGAGGAGTGGCGCACGGGGAGAATAAATGAAAAACAAGACGAGCAACCCAGGAATGGTAGGTATTTAGTGAAGCCGTGCTTTCATATGCGGGTGACATGTGTGGTGTGCAGAAGGTAGCATGCGGGCGCATGAGTAAGGGAGTGGTGGGACTAAGAAGTTATATGACTAATGAAAGAGAAAAGAGAGAGAGATGTTGACTGTACGTGTAAGGGAGGAGTGCGAGTGACTGCATGTGTAAGAGAAAGCGGCAGGTCAAGAGGAAGGTGCAGGATATAAAAGAAAAAAAAGATAAGTGAGAGATGGGGACAGAGGGTATTAGTGAACTTCAGGGAAATGGGCAAATGTTTTGGAAAGGAGTAAATAATGTAAGAGCAACGAAAGAACGACTATGAGTGACAGTTGACGGGAACAGAGGGGTGGGCATTGGTAATAGGCAAAGAAGAGAAGGAATGTGTATTTTGAAGGACTGTTGAGTGTGCCAGATAGCAGGGTTGTGGTTATGTTGGGTATCAAGCGAGGTGGTATATGGAGTGAAAGTTAATGTAGAATGGTTTGATGGAAAAGAAAGGAAGTGGTGAAAGTCTTGCATAAGAAGGAGTATGGCAAAATAGTAGTAGGGTCTGCGTCAAAGGTTTGTGATGGCACCATGGCCATTTAATCCGTGCATGGTCGGGATGAGAAGGAAAGTAAATACGAGTTTTTGGAACGAGAGGAATGTTTACGATATTCTAGGGCTGAAGGAGGCCCGGGGAGGTGAGGGAGTCGGTTGCTGTTTGTAGATGACACTGTTCCCGTCGCAGATTCGAGAGAGAAATTCCAGAAGCAAGTTTCTGAACCTGGAAGTGTATGTGAAAGAAGAGAGTTGAGAGATAATGAGAAAGAAATAAGAATGCGAGAATGAGATGTAGTGGAGGGCGGGGGGACGAGATAGGATAATTTGACTGATATTTGGGCTGGGGAAAACTTGAGGGAAGTAGAGAACTTGAGCGACGACTGGAGGCGGCAGTGGATGAAATCATAGTGGATGAATGAATCATAGGGTGGGAAGGGGGACTCCTGGGAGAACCGAGTGTGTTGACAGCGAAGTCACACTGTTCATCAGGACAAAGATGGGTATGGTGGAAGGTATAGACTGGTGCAGACGAAAACCGATGTAGAGGGACGTGTCGAAAATGAAATGCCAGAGGACGATATGTGGTGTGGGCCGCGTTGATCGTGTGAGGAGCGACCGTGTAAGAGCAAAATAGGGTAGTGAGTGGAGGATGGCTTGAGAGATTGAACCAGTGTATCCTCTACCCTACACTGCAGCAGCAGCAGCCTGGCACCCTACACTGCAGCAGCAGCAGCCTGGCACCCTACACTGCAGCAGCAGCAGCTTGGCACCCTACACTGCAGCAGCTTGGCACCCTACACTGCAGCAACAGCAGCAACCTGGCACCCTACACTGCAGAGCCTGGCACTCTACACTGCAGCAGCTTGGCACCCTACACTGCAGCAGCAGCAGCAGCCTGGCACCCTACACTGCAGCAGCAACACCACCAAGCCTCAGCCACAGTAAACCAGGTCAAGGTCTGGCCGACGGAGTGGCGACGGTGGTCTGAGCTGGCAACGACGGGCAAAGCTGCAGTGCCTGGTGCTGTCCTGGGTCTCCTCTCACCGTCCCGGGTCCCTAAGCACTGTTCCTGATCTCTTGCCACTGTCCTGGGTCCTCTGGCACTGTCTTGGTCTCCCTGGCGCTCACCTGGGTCCCTTGACACTGTGTCTGGTTCTCCTGGCACACTCCTGGGTACCCTTGCACTGTTTCGAATCTCTCGTCACTGTTCTTGGTCTTTTGGCGTTTCTCTGGCTCCTCTGACACTGCCCTAGGTCCCCCTGACACTGCCCTGGGTCCTCTGGCACTGTACTGAGCCCCTTAACTTCGTTCCGAATTACCTGGCAGCAGCAGCAGTTCCCTTTTTCACTGTAGCGGGTAACCTAATATTGTTCTGAATTTTGCCTGGCACTGTCCTGAGTTCCCTAGCATTGTTCAGGTCCCCATGCCCTGTTCTAGGTCCGTGTTGCACCATCCTGGGTCCTCCTAGACTGTCCTGGATCTACTAGCACTGTCCTTAGCCCCGTGGCACAGTTCTGGGTCTTCTGGCACTGTCATGAGTCCTCTGGCACCATCCTGGGTCCCCAGCAGTGTCCTGGGTCCGTATGGCACTTCTCCGAGGCTCCTGGGACAGTTCTGGGTCCCCGACAGTGTCCTAGGTCCCTGTGAAACTACTTTAGGCCTCTTGGGACTGTCCTGGGTCCCTAACAGTGCTATGGCTCCGGATGGCACTTCTCTGAGCCTCCTGGGACGGTCCTGGGTCCCCTGTCACTCCTCTGGGTTCACCAGTCACTGTCCTGGGTCCGCGTGGCGTTGCCAGTCGGTGTCCCTGTGTAGGTTGGGGAGTGAGGTGTCCCCGTGTTGGGCGAGGAGTGAGGTGTCGTACAGGGACGGACCTGGGTAGAACAAGGGATGCTCAGGACTGGAGGTGGGGTCAGCCAGGCACGACCCCCGTAGTGTAGACCCGTAGTGCAGAGGTCACCAGAGGAAGAGCGATAAGCAGATTACACCCGGAGGGATTGGTTCTCAGCGTCGAGGGTCGAAGTAACGCCGCTCGGGTGCAGAGTGGCATGAAAGGCAGCCTTGGGGTGGTGATGGTTGAGGGTGGGTAACGGGGACCTACAGATACCGCAGTGGTGGTTTTCTGTAGGGGGGTGGAGCGGCAGGGGCAGGACTAGAGAGGCAGGGAACGTAAAGGAAGATGGGAAGGAGCGAGCAGTCAGGAGGAGGTGGGAGGTGGCAATGGCAAATCCCTGGGCAGAAACAGTGGCTTCTTCTGTCTCGGTGGTTCGACACAGACTGGGGCGTTCCAATGTATCACAACTGTAGTAGATCCACTGAAAAAAGGAAAAAAAAAAAGGAAATGATTTATACCTTGTATGTCTTCCTTATGGTACGGGGTCTTGGCCTAATGATCTTTATCTAATGATGCTCATATCTACAGCCATTATGAAACCTCCTAGTGAGACCTGATGGAAGCTCGTGTACATATCACACACACACGTGTGACGAACTGAATCGGTTGAGGGGTATGGAGGAATAGGGTGCTGCTGAGTGGCCCCCCCTCACCCTGCAGGCGCAGCAGGTACGGAGGCTAACGTCCTCTGGCTGGCTGTGGAGAGTGAGGTGTGTGTTGGGGGGGAGGAGAGCGGCGCCGCGAGGCCCGTGTGATGCTTATCTGTTGCCGACGTGAAAAGGAAGCGTCTTACATAGTGTTGTGGGCTCAGGGTCGTCCTCTGACACCTTCATTGCCCCATGAGGATGGCCCTCTGGTCCACTTGGCCCCCACAAGGTATAAAGGGCCACATTGGCCTCTGGAAATGGCCCTTTGGTCCACGTGGCCCCATTAGGTATAAGGGCCACACTGCCCAAGTAAGTGGCCTTCTGTTCCACACGGCCTCGCCAGGTATGAGGGCCATACTCACCCCTGTAGGTGGCCATCTGGACCACATGGCCACACTAGGTATGAGGGCCACGCTGCCCCTGGGGATGAGAGCCGTCAGACAGATGGCTGGCGGGGCTACAAAGCAGCTCACTTGTGCCGTCGAGAACATCGGTACACCGTCCACACACTCCACTCCCTCCACACACTCCACACACTCCACACCCTCCCACCTTAATTGCCTCTCTCACTCTTTTGAGAGAGTGTCGGTAAAATGTCTAAACGGGAACAGCTCATCTTTTGTACAGTGGTGGAGGGCGTCATGTCAGCCGAGTATATCGTGAATGATTTATTTTCCGTCGTTGCTGGGTCGTGTCTCAACGTGAGTAGCTGCTGATCTTCCTACAGGGAAAGAAATATATATGTTTGATTCAGTCAGGAGTAAGTTTTGACATTATTCCGTCTCTTAGGATATCGATCGCTACGTGAATCCCTTCGGTGTAGACGTCCTTCGCCCTTGCTGTGTAATGGGTTGGACTGTTAGCTCAACAAACATATCTATTAGAATTTTTTTTTTTTTGTTCTAGTTTTGATTTTTGTCCCCGTCACCAAGTGTGTGCCTCAGTGCCCGATGATATTGACCCACGTATGTCAACTCTGTGTTCTCTTTGTTCCTCCCTACCTCCACGGCCAGGCGACCGAGGCCCAAGTTAATCTAACAAATACAGAAAATGTTTGGTTTTAATGTACGTCTGTTGTACCTTCAGCAATAGCAACTGTGAGGCACCTTCGTCACAAAGCCAGGTTTTTCCACTTCCTCAAAAACTCTTGTCTTCTCTTCTTCTTCGTCGTCGTCCTAATTATTATTTCTATTATTATTATTTCTTTTTCTTCTTCTAACTTTACCTTTTTAACCCATTTTCTGTATCTCATTTAAGGCCAAGCATGATAAAACGATATCTTTTCCGTGACTTTGACACATTTCCCTTAAACTAATTCTTAGATCATTTCTCTTTTGTCTCCGTGCTTCGTTATCTCCTTAACCCATTCTCTCTGTATCATTTAAGGTCTGGCTTCGCTGAGAACTTTTCTCCCTCACTGAATCTTTTGAGATCAAGAAGAAAAAAAAAGATAAAAGAAAACGCGGCGGTGAATGATGGCAGTTCAGCTTAGCATGAAACATCTTGGCAGAGGTTTCTGTCGACCTCTGGAGACGTCTCGGTTCATTTGACTCGGAGATGTTCATCTTAAAGAAACAATTTCATGTTGGACATGATACAAATTTTAGTTATCGTTTGTCGTGCACGATAACACGCGCAAATACACTGGACCCCCCTCGTAAAACGCTCTTCAAGGCGGTGCTGGTGAAAGGCGAAGTGTCCAAGGAATGGAAAAGACAAAAGTCATACTCGCTATCGGAAAGGAGGAGGAGGAGGGGAAGAGGCGCTGAAGTACATGCCAGTCTCCCTCACGAGGATGTCCTCAAAGATTCCGCAAAAAAAAGTTATTCAGAAAAGAAATGGATGACTTTCTACAAAGAAGGAATTACCCAAGTAAGACACACCACGATTTTTTTAGGGGGAGGAGAGAAGGCTGTGTGTGACGAACCTTCCAGATTTCTACGTGAGAGTGAGCTCTGTCTTTGACCAAAGGAAAGGATGGATGTTCCTTTTTTTTGTATCTGGACTTCCATGAAGTATTTAGCACTACGCATGAGTAACTAGATCACCAGGCAGGAGTAAGGTGAAGACTCCTTTAATGGGCATAAGATTATATGAACAGAAGAACCATGACAACGGTTGAGTTGAGGTCACCAGTGGCGCGCCACAGGGTTCTATTCCGTGGCCGTTGCTCTTCTTGATCTGTGTGAATGACTTGCCTGGAGGTATGGGCTCTTACCTCTACATGTCTTCAGGCTTTACAATGGTCATAAGGGAAATAAAAATCGAGGAGGATTGCATCAACTTACAAGGGGACCTAAACAAAGTCCAAAGGTGGTCTCCTGCATGGTTGATGAAGTCCAAATTGAGTGAATGTGATGCGGGTGGGGTCGCAACGAAAGAAGACCTCGACTTGATCAGCATTTAGCAGGAAATAAGCTGCAGGATTCTGTGTGTGAGATAGACACTTTTAAATCGACATCGCCGATGCACTGTGGCCAGGAGTCCCATCACAGAAGAACAGTTAGAAAAACCCACCGTCTGCTGGCAAAAATAAGAACTGCATTTAAGTTCATGTATAACAAGTTATGGATGAAAGATGGACTTTAAGTTTCATCGTGAAGGGTGGCCCATTCAGACAATACGTAATGGGAAGAATAACTGCAGGAAACGTGTGTGTGTGTGTGTGTGTCGTGTTGTTGATGATACGTGATCCTCCAAAGAATTGGAAGTGACCCAGAACCGATATACAATGACGACAGGGAAGGAACTCTTAGAATGGTAAATTAAGCAGTAAAAAACACACACTGATCATGTGTGATTTCAGTCATAAGGACATCTTGTGGGATGATAAGTTATCAAAGTTTCAGATACTCGTGGAAGTGCAAGTTTCCAAAGTGTATACAGGAACACATCCCTCAACCAGCGTGGCGTCAGAGGAACACGTCCATATCCTCATCATTACTACATGTTATTGCAGTCAATTCACAGTGGTGCGTGTGATCTTGTATCTCCTGATGACCACCAAGTTATCAGCTGGTTATCAGCAAATACTGGATCTTATCCTCACGTATACGAACACGGGTGGTGTTCGGAACATCATGAATAAGAAACCTTTTGGGAAAAAAAGAATTGATCACGTAATGCGGAGCTTTGGTTAGGTGGTGTCAAGATGAGGAACTCTGTGATTGCTATGGTAACGTGAATTTGGAAAATGGGAGTTGAGGAGGCAGGCTATTGTGGTGGTGAGGTTGTGTGAAGCTGACGGTGAAGGAGTGAGAACATGGGTTCTTCAAGCCTCTAAACACAGATGGTGGATGAGAAAAGGGGGAAGGAATGGTTCGATAAAAGATGCCAATACGTAAAGGAGCTTTGAGATGTGTTATGACACAGGAAGTAAATCTTGTGAGAAAAGATATAAAAAAGGAAATTACTTCTATATTCAAAGGAGGGTGGGTGAATGGAAGGATCTCAATGATATAGTTGTGAATAGGGACGGCATAAAGAAGTTTAAAGGTATACATAGTAGGGCTTCATGATATGAGGCCCTTCGCGAGCGTAGAACTCCCTCCCCGTACGGTACAGATAAGTAATTATATATATATATATATATATATATATATATATATATATATATATATATATATATATATATATATATATATCATGTATATACGCCCATCAAAGCCTGGACATAACGGGCTGCTGCATGATCGAGTGGCTGGGCGTCTTGCTCAAATTTCAACCACATCGGAAAGTTTGATTCAGACGCGACGGATAAAGAACAAATCCAAGTGTCACTCACACATCCGTTACTGCGGCGTGATATAGTAACGCAGGTACACTAGCTGGCCGGTATAGTAACGCAGGTATACTAGCTGGCCGGTATAGTAACGCAGGTACACTAGCTGGCCGGTATAGTAACGCAGGTACACTAGCTTGGCCGGTATAGTAACGCAGGTACACTAGCTGGACGGTACAGTGAGGCAGGTACACTCGCTGGACGGTACAATGAGGCAGGTACACTCGCTGGACGGTACAGTGAGGCAGGTACACTCGCTGGACGGTACAGTGAGGCAGGTACACTCGCTGGACGGTACAGTGAGGCAGGTACACTCGCTGGACGGTTCAGTGAGGCAGGTACACTCGCTGGACGGTACAGTGAGGCAGGTACACTCGCTGGACGGTACAGTGAGGCAGGTACACTCGCTGGACGGTACAGTGAGGCAGGTACACTCGCTGGACGGTACAGTGAGGCAGGTACACTCGCTGGACGGTACAGTGAGGCAAGTACACCCGCTGGACGGTACAGTGAGGCAGGTACACTCGCTGGACGGTACAGTGAGGCAGGTACACTCGCTGGACGGTACAGTGAGGCAGGTACACTCGCTGGACGGTTCAGTGAGGCAGGTACACTCGCTGGACGGTACAGTGAGGCAGGTACACTCGCTGGACGGTTCAGTGAGGCAGGTACACTCGCTGGACGGTACAGTGAGGCAGGTACACTCGCTGGACGGTACAGTGAGGCAGGTACACTCGCTGGACGGTACAGTGAGGCAGGTACACTCGCTGGACGGTACAGTGAGGCAGGTACACTCGCTGGACGGTACAGTGAGGCAGGTCCACTCGCTGGACGGTACAGTGAGGCAGGTACACTCGCTGGACGGTACAGTGAGGCAGGTACACTCGCTGGACGGTACAGTGAGGCAGGTACACTCGCTGGACGGTACAGTGAGGCAGGTACACTCGCTGGACGGTACAGTGAGGCAGGTACACTCGCTGGACGGTACAGTGAGGCAGGTAAACTCGCTGGACGGTACAGTGAGGCAGGTACACTCGCTGGACGGTACAGTGAGGCAGGTACACTCGCTGGACGGTACAGTGAGGCAGGTACACTCGCTGGACGGTACAGTGAGGCAGGTACACTCGCTGGACGGTACAGTGAGGCAGGTACACTCGCTGGACGGTACAGTGAGGCAGGTAAACTACGTGGATGAACCTCGCTATAGAAGCCAGGTTCTTAACATTATATTCCCCCACACAGAGCCATCTCCCCCTCACAACAGAGCCAGTTCCCCTCATCATCTCCCCCTCACAACAGAGCCAGTTCCCCTCATCATCTTCCCCTCACAACAGAGCCAGTTCCCCTCATCACCTCCCCCTCACAACAGAGCCAGTTCCCCTCCTCACCTCCCCCTCACAACAGAGCCAATTCCCCTCATCATCTCCCCCTCACAGCAGAGCCAGTTCCTCTCATCATCTCCCCCTCACAACCGAGCCAGTTTCCCTCATCATCTCCCCGTCACAACAGAGCCAGTTTCCCTCATCATCTCTCCCTCACAACATAGTTCCTTTCATTATCTCTCCCTCACATCATAGTTCCCCTCATCTTCTCCCCCTCACAACAGAGCGAGTTCCCCTCATCATCTCCCCCTCACAACAGAGCCAGTTGCCCTCATAACCCACAGTGGTGACCACAATACATCTCCCTGTACCCCCCCTACATCATGACCATTCCTCCCTTCCCCCACTCTCTCCACCACGCCCTCCACAACGCCCTGCCCCCCCCTCCACCACTTCCTCCACCACGCCCTCCACCAAGCCGCCCACAGGATAGGCCTAGTGAGTCCCTCCCCCCCCAAGCGACCAGTCTCCCCCTCCCCTTCTATCTCCCGCTGACGTTATTGATTCGTTTATTGACCGCCGTTGGCCTCCTCCCCAGTTAGTGGGGGGGAGGAGACTGCACACACACCTCCCTCCCCGTCACTCACACCCACCCCCCTCCTTCCTCCCCTTACTCTCTCCCCCTCACCTCCCTCCCTCCCCCAAGCCAAGAACCAGCCTACCAGCCTCCTCCCCTCCACTCCCCAAGCGCCCCCAGGACCTGCTGGGCTAATCCTGCAGGCGAACCACCCGTAGGCCTTCCTGTGTGTGGGGTGGCCATCCATGACCAGCCCTCAGGCCGACTCTCACTCACTCACTCCCACACACACTCCATCTATCCTCACGCTCCCTCATGAACTTCCCTCACGCACCACACACACACACACACACACACACTCCATCTATCCTCACGCTCCCTCATGAACTTCCCTCACGCACCACACACACACACACACTCCATCTATCCTCACGCTCCCTCATGAACTTCCCTCACGCATCACACACACACACTCCATCTGTCCTCACGCTCCCTCATGAACTTCCCTCACGCATCACACACACACACACACACACACACACACTCCATCTATCCTCACGCTCCCTCATGAACTTCCCTCACGCACCACACACACACCCTCTATCCTCACGCTCCCTCATGAACTTCCCTCACGCACCACACACACACACACACACACACTCCATCTATCCTCACGCTCCCTCATGAACTTCCCTCACGCACCACACACACACACACACACACACCATCTATCCTCACGCTCCCTCATGAACTTCCCTCACGCATCCTTTCATTACCTTCCGTCACACACCCGACATCACCTTCCCTAACACACACCCCTCATCAGCTTCCCTCACACTCCCCTCGTCAGCTTCCCTCACACACCTCTCATTACCTTCCCTCACACCTCTCATTACCTTCCCTCACACACCTCGCATCGCCTTCCCTCACACACCCCTCATCACCTTCCCTAACACACCTCTCATTACCTTCCCTCACACACCTCGCATCACCTTCCCTCACACACCCCTCATCACCTTCCCTAACACACCTCATCACCTTCTCTTAACACACCCCCTCATTACCTTCCCTCACACCCTCTAATCACCTGAAGCTAACGAACTCCAGCAGTTCAGGAGTCGTCAAAACTCTACGGAACTAGCTACCAGGATCAGTGCTTCAGCCACACACACACACACACACACACACACACACACACACACACACTTCAGGTACTGATTTCAGGAGACCAAAACACATCGTCAGCATTTCAGGACTTTCTGTTGACTTCAGTCGTCATGAACTTCACCTCTCGTTCTTTGGTGTCGTGGGTTTATGATAAATGAACAGTGTATTGGTGAAATGAACACATCATGATAACGAAATGAAGAGGCCACACTAACGTAATGAACAGGCTATACTAACGTAATGAACAGACCACACTAACGTAATGAACAGGCCATACTAACGTAATGAACAGACCACACTAACGTAATGAACAGGCCATACTAACGTAATGAACAGACCACACTAACGTAATGAACAGGCCATACTAACGTAATGAACAGACCACACTAACGTAATGAACAGGGCATACTAACGTAATGAACAGACCACACTAACGTAATGAACAGACCACACTAACGTAATGAACAGACCATACTAACGTAATGAACAGGCCATACTAACATAATGAACAGACCACACTAACGTAATGAACAGGCCATACTAACGTAATGAACAGGCTATACTAACGTAATGAACAGACCACACTAACGTAATGAACAGGCCACACTAACGTAATGAACAGGCCACACTAACGTAATAAACAGGTCACACTAACGTAATGAACAGGCCATACTAACGTAACGAACAGGCCATACTAACATAATGAACAGGCCACACTAACGTAATAAACAGGCCATACTAAAAAAAAAATTAACAGACCACACTGACGAAATAAACAGATAACGCTAACATAATGAACAGACCACACTTAATAAACAGACTATACTGACAGATGACCAGACCACAGTAACGAAATTATGTTAAAGAAAATAAATAATATTCTTCATATCATTACTTTATGTTCCGTTGATCTCTATTTAAAGTAGCGAAACTTTCGTGTGTTTGAAGTGGTCGTAATGTTAGCAGTGTTTCTTCGAAAATTTCAAATCGCATCTCCTCGGAGCCTGTGCTTTTATTGGAGAGAATAAATTTAGGTCTTTCAGCCTTAGTCTCGTAAGGCTTATGTCTGAATGACGGATGAGTATGGTTGCTCTGCTTTGAATTCGTTTTAGTTCCTCTTTTCGCGTCTGGTCTGGTGACCAGAACCGAACAGCTGTGAATCGTAGTAGTAGTATCCTGATGGCTTAATGTAGCTAGGCGTTGTTTTCCCCATATATATATATTTAACAGTTTTCCTTTCGATTTGTTGAATATTTGGGTGACCGGAGGAACTACTTACTGGTCAAGTATTTGCAGTGTTCAGAGGGAGAAATATTCTGGACCAGTTGATGTGTTTGGATGTAGAGTGTCTACATACCTCAATTCTTCGTGGCATTCAGTATTTCTGTGTCCAATTTTCATTTTTGGCGGCCAGAAATTCGTGTTTGTGTGTGTGTGTGTGTGCTCTGAATATTTCTAAGAACGCTTTTAGGTTTATTATTACACTGGAAGATATTAATCTTTTTTCAAAGTGTATATTGATGGCTTATGATTTTTCCTCCTACCTTCTCTAATCTTATATATCTTTCTTGGTTCCTGCGTGTTTCCATTGGACTTAGATACCCAGGAAACCCTATTTTTTTTTTCTTTACGTCTATTATTAAACATCAGTTTCTTGTGCCATCCAGTCTGGTTCCTCCTTAACACAGCCCCCCCCCCCTTTTTTTTTTTACCTTTCTCGGAAAGCTGATCCTCACAAGGTGGGAAGTATTGTATTCGTCAAGTTCCTCCACATCTCTTTTCCAGCCATAGCCACATCGAAGAGTCTGATCCAAGTTCCTCCACATCTCTTTTCCAGCCATAGCCACAGCGAAGAGTCTGAGCCAAGTTCCTCCATATCATTTTTCCAGCCATAGCCACAGCGAAGAGTCTGATCCAAGTTCCTCCACATCTCTTTTCCAGCCATAGCCACATCGAAGAGTCTGATCCAAGTTCCTCCACATCATTTTTCCAGCCAGAGCCACATCGAAGAGGCTGATCCAAGTTCCTCCACATCATTTTTCCAGCCATAGCCACAGCGAAGAGTCTGATCCAAGTTCCTCCACATCATTTTTCCAGCCAGAGCCACATCGAAGAGTCTGATCCAAGTTCCTCCACATCATTTTTCCAGCCATAGCCACAGCGAAGAGTCTGATCCAAGTTCCTCCACATCATTTTTCCAGCCAGAGCCACATCGAAGAGTCTGATCCAAGTTCCTCCACATCATTTTTCCAGCCATAGCCACATCGAAGAGTCTAATCCAAGTTCCTCCACATCATTTTTCCAGCCAGAGCCACAGCAAAGAGTCTAATCCACGGCAGGTGACCTAAGTCGTCGGGGCAGTATTTCAGTCTCCAGATTTATATTTGGTTATCATTACATTGTTTACCTTTCAATTCAAAGTGGCGCTTGACGGAGGAGTATCGTAAGGATGCTGTGGTCGTTGTCTGCGGGCGTTTTACTGGCCTCACAGGTGCTATTCAGGTTTCTGTTTGTGAACGCCACTAAATCTTAAGATTTTGCCGCTTCTCTTTTGAGTCTCGGGTCATTCGATGAAGAGAGAAGAAATCTTCCATCAATCAGTCCACTTCCATTTGTGGTCACCTGTCAAGAGCTCCCACTTTACGGGTTCTTAAAACCTCCCACAATTATTGCTTCTGTTTTCGTTAACTAAGGCTTGAATTTCATCCCTGACAGCTCTATCGTTTTCTACCAATTGTATGAGGGATATGTACGTTACCCCAAAAATAATTTAGAATGTCCTATTTATCAATTCAATAGAAAACGAGTCTCATGAATGGTCCCATGTTAATTTAGAATGTCCTATTTATCAATTCAATGGAGAACGAGTCTCATGAATGGCCCCATGTTAATTTTCGAACCATGTCTTGCCACCGGTCCGTCCACATCAACTCCTCTCAGTATTTGAAGACATTGTTACCCTCACCATCATTATGTTATACCAGGAGTCGTGCGCCATCACCATTATTAAACCAAGGGTTCCGGAACCCTTTTAATCTTTTCATTAGCCTGAAGGATTCTGAGGCATTATTGTATTAAACCAAGGGTAAACAGGACATCAATAAACCTGGGGTCTTGTGATATTTCTCTCATATTCAACAGATGGTCCGAGATCATTATCATATTAAACCAAAGAGCTTGGGTTATGATTATGTTAAACCAAGGGACCTGGCCCATCATTATGTTAAACCAAGGATCAAGGATACTGAACATGTTCAGTAAAGCTTGAATAAATACTTCAGTAAATGCTTTAGTAAATGCTTCAGTAAATATTTCGGCAAATACTTCAGTATATGTTTAATTAACTGCTTCAGAAAGTGTTTCAGTAAATCCTTTAGTAAAGTTTGTTTTTAAGAGCTTCAGTAAACGTTTCATGAAATGCCTCGGAAAATGTTTCTGTGAATGTTTCAGTATCGGCCTCGGAAAGTGATTCAGTGAATATTTCAGTATATGCTTCTGTAAATGTTTCAAAATCGGCTTCAGAAAGTGATTCAGTAAACGTTTCACTAATTCTAGCAAACGTTTTGGTAAACGTTGATGTACAAGATGACGCCAGACACGTAATCGTCGTTTCTGTCAACGTATTACAGTGTACCGTGTACCTGGGGCCTGGTGTACCGTGTACCACGGCCTGTCGGGGAGGGCTGCTGGGACCTGGTGTACCGTGTACCTCTGAAGTGCTAGGTGTAGGGTTGTACCGTCTGAGAGTACCATATATACCTCAGGTGTACCTGAGGTATATATACCGCGTGGTACCTCAGGAGTCCTAGGGAGGACTGTACCGTATGGGGTACCGCGTGGTACCTCAGGGCTCCCAGAGAGAGTTGTACCGTCTAAGGTACCGTAAAGTGACAGCACCAACTCTCAACCTCCTCTTTCCTTTACCTTAAGAAATGGACTGGAAATCGTCCCCCCCTCTATCACCATTCTGCCGTTGTATTATCACCGGTGTTCATATCAGCCGTTATCGTCAACAGGCGTCGCGAAGAATTTAAACAGATGGCGGCAGGGTGTCGTCTGTTGCCATCTGTTGCCGCCTGTTTTGCCACGCTAAGCCATAGCATCTGGCGGGAGGGGGAGGAGGATGAATTAATCAACCCCTCAGGTCGACCCGGCCAAAGTACTGGCCCCCTCCACACACCAGCTCCACCACACCCCCACTACCACACACTCCTCAAGACCTAACTTCCAAACTTACAGTTTAAGATGCTCGGGATTAATGTCTCGCAGTCCTCTCTCTCTCTCTCTCTCTCTCTCTCTCTCTCTCTCTCTCTCTCTCTCTCTCCCGCCGGAGGAGGGAGCGGCCCGTGCCCCGAAGGAAGTGGCCGTGCAGCACCGCCGCGTCTCAGCTGGGCCGCCCACCGACCCCGAGGCCCTGGGAGGAGCCACCTCGGGCTGGGCCTCGTGGGTCTAATTAATGAAATACTCAGCAGCTGCTGGAGCAACGTGGCCGCTCAGGTTGTGCTGTGGCAGCCTGCTGTGACCCGTGGCAGCCTGCTGTACATCGCAGCAGGCTGCTGTGCTTCGTGGTAAGCAGTTAAGTCCTCCAGCAGGCTGCTTGTCACATACTAGGCGCTTAAGGCTCGTAGCAGGCTGGCTGTCATGTCTCGTACCAGGTAACTTAAGTCTCTCGCAGTGGGCTCTTAAACCCCCCCTCTGGAAGGCTGTCGTATCTCGTAGCAGGCTCTCTTCCGACTCGTCGTAGTCTAGTGTGACTCCGCAGGAGGCTGCGTAGTCTCGTCGTCGGTCGCCACGTCTGGTCGCAAGATGTTATTACGTCACGTAGCAGGCTGTTGTATGTAGTCCCATCCCAGCCGTGAGCCGGGCCAGCCGGTTGTGTTGACCGTCCAGGACAATAATCAGGAGCGTCTTACCGTTTTCGCTTTCTTCCTTTTTTCTCCTTTTTTTTTTTTTAGGGGGAGAAAAACCCGGGTCCTTAGCATAAATTTTCCAGGGATCCAGAAAAGGAAACTTCCTAGAACCCATGTACTGTTTTTCGAACACGAGGAATTTCAGGTGACCGAATGAACCATATAATATCCTAAACAGTTTAAAGACGTTAAAGTTGTTTTCTTGTAAAAAAAAAAAAAAATGTTTGCCTTAGAAGAACATTGAAAGTTTTTGCGGTCTATGACGAGGTTATCTGCTGGAGGACGGTACATGGGAAAGCCAGATTTCAGAGGACCTGATGGTCTGTGACGAGGTTATCTGCTGGAGGACAATAATACTTTCCTAACTCCTAATCTCTATAGATGGAGACAGGATAGCAAAGCCGATCATGCACAAGTGACATGACTTGTGTCTTTATGCTACCAGACACTGGAGTCTCCAACCGTAAACAGCTCACCCTTAAATCAGTGTTCTGTATTCTCCAGTATTTCCTGACCTAGTAGCCATTGGTTTCCAATCTTGGCTTCTCATTTTACACCAAAAGCGTGACATCGACTCGCCGGAGGTAACACAGTCATTAATAGAGTGATCCTGATAGAAAAAAAAAAGTTATGTCCCCATTTGTTAAATACCCGACCCTGAGTTAGGGGGTCGGTCATCGCTTCAGTACAACACACCTCAGGAAGTACGCGGTGGAGTCGGTCTCTTCCTCCGAAGTCTGTCCGTGTGTGTGTGGGGCTTGGTAGGACGGTGTGCTCACGGCACAACGGTGGCCGACAATGTTATCGCAGGAACAACAGGTGCTTGACTGACGCTGTAATCACGTCAGGTCTGTGAGGCTTGGGGGTGTGGTGTGGCCAACGATGGGGGCCAGATAGAGGCGTCAATATTCCGAGGGACAAATTACGAATGTCCTCTGCTGGTGTTGGGAATGAGAATGTTGCAATTACACTTAATGTAACTGAATGTCTTTATCAAATGATTTTGACCATTGTTCTTGATATTAATCTTCCGTTAAGGATGATTTTATCAAGTACTACACATTTTCTTTACATGTATTCATATATGTAAGATTCTCACAGTCAAGAATTATTTTTTTTTATGAATTTAGATCATATTCTCCGACCTAATCCATTAATCTCATGACTAGCATTTTTCAAAATTACTTAAATGAAAGTAATAGTTGATAGCCCAGGTAGCAAGCAGTCTTCTCTTTCTGCCTCACCCACATGTGGACTACCTGTCCACAAACATACAATCTCTCCTCGTCACACACAACACCTGACAACACTTAACTCACACATGTAATTCTTCGTAACGCTGGATATTCCTGTGGTGAACACTATGTGCTCGCCCTACCTTTTGGCAAAATGGCAAAATCAAATAGATGGAAGTGGTAGGTAGGAACATAAAACAGGAGCATTCGGTAGAAACATAAGGTAGGTACATTGGATGGGAGCATTAGGTAGAAATAAAAGATTGGAACATTAGGTAGGAACAATAGGCAGGAGCCTTAGATTGGAACATTAGGTAGGAACAATAGGCAGGAGCCTTTGCACATACTGCGCTAGGCTTGCCCTCTAACAGTGGCCTGTTAAGGGTGAGGCATTAAAGGTTAAGCAGCGACACTGGTGACTAGTTATGGTGACTTTTGCCGTGGCCATCCTCTTGAGGGAGTTCCCGAAGGGAACGGGCGTCAGAGATATAGATAGATAGACTTGATATCAACACCTTTGACGCGAGAACCGGGTCCACCATATTGTCCGTAATATTTACATAGTGAAGAGTAAAGATCGAGTACGCCTTCGTCTGCTTCCGACCGGACCATTTTCCTCGAGAGGCGGCCACATCCAGCAGACTCCCGACCCCTTAGCCTCCTGTTCGCTTATATTGACCACGAAGGCAGTGCCTCTGCCTTATTTACTGTACGCTTACTGAACACCGCCACCTGACTACACCCACTTCATTCTTTTGAGTCGTCTTCGTACAGCCGGGGTATGGCAGCCAAATCATTTTAGGGAAATGTTGTGGAGCAGTTCCTTAAAGACTGACTCTATGTGTAGTTTCTGTGACTTGCTTACCTTACTATAATCTACTTACCTTACTGTAACTTGCTTACTTTAATATAACTTACCTTATGAGATCAAACTTCACGTGCCCAGCGCCCATCTAGTAAGCTGCCTTGCCCCTCTTTCGTCCATTCAAGGATTTCCAGCACCTAAACTCCCTTTACTCAAACACAAACACTCGCTCTTTTCTCTCCATGTTGACCCCTCTCTCCCTTCTACAGTGTCTGCGCCTTTTGGGGTCCTTCGATCAGCTGCACCGTGGTCATATGTGCAGCAGCAGCAGCAGCTTCCTCCTCTACCACCTATCGCTTGGTGTCGTGCCCCACCGCCAGCTGTTGTGACCTCTCCACGTGCACCATCTCGAGACACCGTCAACCAGTGGGAGGTAAGGAAGCCCGACCTCTCTAGTATATCCCTTGTCACATCCATCCTTAACAGATCCGACTTACCTGCCGATCCTTTTCGTGTGTTTGACACACACACACACACACACACACACACACACCATGATGTGAACTAGTTCCATCAACTGTGCCCAGTTCATGCATTTCATCCAGTTCACTTCAAGACTCGTATGCCTTCACTTACAACATTATTTAGGAAGAACAAAAAGATCTCTTGTGGAGCGAGAACCCGTATATCCTTATGGCCTGTTTTTTTTTATGTTATTGCATATGTTCACAAAGAAGTGCTGTATATTGGTCGTAATATGACATCATATGGAGGTGGGTCAGCTAATATTCGTTGTGGAAAGGGAGGAAAATATATGCTCAAGAATTACCTCAAAAGCAACAATATCTAACGGAAATTATTTAAAGAATCTGGGCGAGCTCCGAATGGTTCTTGCGTATACTTGCGCCAAGAAATGAGGTAATTACAGGTTTCCTCAGAGAAGAGGAACCTTAAAATTTCCACCGGAACAATGGATATATCATCTCCGTGTCTATACTTCTTTTCAACCATTCATTTTCCTGCATTATATCCCTAAAAATATTTTCCTTAAAGTAAGTGAGCCTGGAAGAGAGAAGTGTGTAAAGAAACGCCCAAAGAAACTGAATAGAATGGCAAAGGGTGAGAGTAAACGAAGCTGGGGATATGGGTGAGGAATGGGAGGTATTTAGGGAAGTAGTGCAGCCATGTGCAAGAAAAGTGTGTGACATGTGGAAGGTGGGTAGGTGAGAAAGGGTGGTGAGAGATGGGATGATGGAGTAAAGTTGTCAGTGAAAGGGAAAAGAGAGGTGTATGAATGACACTTACAGAGAAGAAGCGCATAAGATTGGGAGGTGTACGAGAGAAAGAGGCAGGAAGTCAAGAGGAAGGTGCAAAAGTTGAAAAAGAGGGTAGATGAGAGTTGGGATGAACAACATTATCAGTAAACTGCTAGGAGAATAAGATGGTTTGGAAGGAGTTAATACTGAGAAGAAAGGGAAAATGGAGAAGTATAAAGAGGTAGTGATTCGGTAAGGTGAATGTGCTGGATGAGAGGATAGCAGATATAGGTTGTTTGGGTCGGGGTGGTGTGCGAAGTGAGAGAGTCATGGAGATGGGTTTGATGAAAAGGGAAGAGGTGGTAAAAGCCATGGAGTGGATGGTACTGCAGTTGAATTTCTTCAGAAAAGGGGTGACTGAGTTGATTAGTTAGGATATTCACTGTATAAATGGATCATAGTGAGTTGCTTGAGGTCTGGCAGATTGCATGTACAGTCCCATTGTATAAAAAAGATGAGTTCTCACATTACAGAGGTAAGAGTATGTTGAGTGTACCTGGTAAGTTGTATGGGAGAGTGGTCACTGAGAGGGTGAAGGCATGTACAGAGCATCAGACTGGGGAGGAGAAGTGTGGTTTCAGGAGAGATAGGGGATGTATGGACCAAGTGTTTGCACTGATGAATTTG
This sequence comes from Panulirus ornatus, assembly GCF_036320965.1. Lineage (NCBI taxonomy): Eukaryota > Metazoa > Arthropoda > Malacostraca > Decapoda > Palinuridae > Panulirus > Panulirus ornatus. The sequence goes on along the minus strand of NC_092226.1, from coordinate 67,119,645 downwards.
CGTGAGAGTTACTTAGAGAAAGAGAGTGAATTGTGTGTGGCATTTATAGGTCTGAAAAAAAAACGTGTGGTACGGTTGAAAGATAGGCCTTCAAAAAGGTGTTATGAATACTAGCATAAATGAAAAGTTACTAGATGTAGTAAGATTTTATCAAGAAAGTAAAACGTGTGTGAAAGAAGGAAATGGAGTAAAGTGAGTCATTCCCAGTGAAGGTGGGTCTACATCAAGGCTGTATGATGAAACTGTGGTTATGAAATTTGTTTGTGGAAGGAGCCAGAGGGACATAAATGCAAAGGTCTTAGGGATAGGGGTGAGTCTATAGTGTGCATTGGGTGAAGGGAGCATGAGAGGTGAACCAGATGTTGCTGACAGATGACACAGCTCTGGTGGCAGATTTGAGAGAAAAACTCCAAAAGCTGGTGACAAATTTTGGGAATGTTTGAAAGGAGAAAGCTAAGAGTAAATGTGAACAAAAGTAAGATAATAAAGTGCAACAGGGGGATGGGGAAAGATGATTTGTGTGAAAAGTTTAAATGCTGAGAAACTAGAGTGCTTTAGCTTCTTTTTAAACTAAGTGGTAATAAATGGAACTATTGTGGCTGGGAGAAAGGAATTAGGTCCTGAGTGCTTTAAGGAGTGTTTGGAACTTGTCAGATTACGTTTGGGCAAAAACTTCCATGTTTAAAGGTACAGTAGTTCCAACTTTATTGTATGGACATGGGCTTTGGACCCTGAATGCAGATGAGAGGAAGTGGGTGGATGTCATGGAAATGACATACCTGAGACAGTTTTTTGTTTGAAGTGGGTAAATTGTGTAGGGTTTGACAGCACGATAGAAAGGCAAGGTGGTAAGTGCAAACTGACTGAGAGACCAGACAAGGATGTGTTGAAGTGATTTGGACATGTGGAGAGGATGAGCAAAGAAAAACTAAGAGGATCCATGGTCTGCAGGAAGTGATCTAGGATTATGTAGGAAGACATTAAAGAGGGTTTGAGAAAGAATTACCCTTCATAACAGGATGTTACCCACTGTGTACCTCATCATTCCACTTTACTGTATCCCATGCATGCCTCTCACCCTCCAGCACATTCAGGGCCTAGTTACCCAAATATTTTTCACTTCATTTTTCCATATCCAATTTGATCTACCCCTTCTCCTTGTCACCTCCACTACTGACACATATTCTTTCAAGCTTTCCTTATTGATTCTCTACATAGGTCCACACCATTTCAGCAGACCCTTCTTAGCTCTCTCAACCACATTCTTCTTATTATCACACCTCTCTCTTATCTGCTTGTGTTTACTTGATCAGACCACCTCACACCATTTATTGCCCTCAAACATTTCATTTCTAACACATCCACCCTCTTCCACACATCCTTATCCATGCTAATCAGCCATTACAGCATTACTGGGATTACTATACCTTCAAACATATCCATTTCCACCCTCTCAGATAACAACCTTTTCATCCACACACGCCTCAATGCTCCAAGAACCTTTGCCCCCTCAAGCACCCTATGACTTTGTAACTTCCATCTCCATGGCTCCAATTGCTTCCATATACACTCCCAAGTATCTAAAATAATTCACTTCTTTCAAATTTTCTCCTCAAACTCACACTCCAGCTAAGCCTAATACCCTAATACTCGCATTTACTTTTAAGAAATATTGCACTAGAGTTACCATATGCCACTGGCATATTAAGGATGGGGCACTTAAGGGTAAGAAGCAGCACTGGAGTTTATCAGTTATGGAGACTCTTTTGCAATGGCTACCCTCTTGGAGGGAGTTCATGGAGGGAACAGGCGTCAGAGATACTGATAGATAGATAGATATATTCTCAGCTTCCTCCATCCACACACACTCCCAAACACGGTCACCAACTTCTGCAATTTCTCGCTTGAATCTGCCACCAGTAGTGAGTCATCAACAAATAACAACTGATTCACTTTCCAGATGCCCTAATCTCCTACAGACTGCATACTAACCCATCTCTCTATGACCCATGCATTTACTTCCCTACCGCCCCATCCACTAACAAATTAAAAAGCCATAGTAATGTCACACACCCCTGCCACAGACCAACCTTCACTTGTAATCTCTCTTCCTACTTGTACATGCACACCTTGCACATTTGATAAAAACTCGCTACTTGTAGGTTACCTTTCCTCCCAAACCATAACTTTGTGAAACCTTCTACAAGCCATTTCTGTTGACCATATTATATGCTTTCTCCAGACCCATATGCCAGTTACAAATCCTTCTGTTATTCTATATGTTTCTTACACACATTCTTTAAAGCAAAAACTTGATCCACACATCATCTACCACTCCTGAAACTACATTGTTCCTACCCAATCTGATGCTCTATACATGCCTTCAACCTCTCAGACACCACTTCCCATATAACTTGCCATTACACTCATCAAATTTAGGCATTTGTAATTTGAACACTCATCTTTATCCTCCATACCTTTATACAGTGGCACTAAACATTTTTTTTTTCTTTTTTTTTTATACTTTGTCGCTGTCTCCCGCATTTGCGAGGTAGCGCAAGGAAACAGACGAAAGAAATGGCCCCCCCCCATACACATGTATATACATACGTCCACACACGCAAATATACATACCTACACAACTTTCCATGGTTTACCCCAGATGCTTCACATGCCTTGATTCAATCCACTGACAGCACATCAACCCCGGTATACCACATCGCTCCAATTCACTCTATTCCTTGCCCTCCTTTCACCCTCCTGCATGTTCAGGCCCCGATCACACAAAATCTTTTTCACTCCATCTTTCCACCTCCAATTTGGTCTCCCTCTTCTCCTCGTTCCCTCCACCTCTGACACATATATCCTCTTGGTCAATCTTTCCTCACTCATTCTCTCCATGTGCCCAAACCACTTCAAAACACCCTCTTCTGCTCTCTCAACCACGCTCTTTTTATTTCCACACATCTCTCTTACCCTTACGTTACTCACTCGATCAAACCACCTCACACCACACATTGTCCTCAAACATCTCATTTCCAGCACATCCATCCTCCTGCGCACAACTCTATCCATAGCCCACGCCTCGCAACCATACAACATTGTTGGAACCACTATTCCTTCAAACATACCCATTTTTGCTTTCCGAGATAATGTTCTCGACTTCCACACATTCTTCAAGGCCCCCAGAATTTTCGCCCCCTCCCCCACCCTATGATCCACTTCCGCTTCCATGGTTCCATCCGCTGCCAGATCCACTCCCAGATATCTAAAACACTTCACTTCCTCCAGTTTTTCTCCATTCAAACTCACCTCCCAATTGACTTGACCCTCAACCCTACTGTACCTAATAACCTTGCTCTTATTCACATTTACTCTTAACTTTCTTCTTCCACACACTTTACCAAACTCAGTCACCAGCTTCTGCAGTTTCTCACATGAATCAGCCACCAGCGCTGTATCATCAGCGAACAACAACTGACTCACTTCCCAAGCTCTCTCATCCCCAACAGACTTCATACGTGCCCCTCTTTCCAAAACTCTTGCATTTACCTCCCTAACAACCCCATCCATAAACAAATTAAACAACCATGGAGACATCACACACCCCTGCCACAGACCTACATTCACTGAGAACCAATCACTTTCCTCTCTTCCTACACGTACACATGCCTTACATCCTCGATGAAAACTTTTCACTGCTTCTAACAACTTTCCTCCCACACCATATATTCTTAATACCTTCCACAGAGCATCTCTATCAACTCTATCATATGCCTTCTCCAGATCCATAAATGCTACATACAAATCCATTTGCTTTTCTAAGTATTTCTCACATACATTCTTCAAAGCAAACACCTGATCCACACATCCTCTACCACTTCTGAAACCACTAAACATACATTCCTTAAATCCTCAGGCAACTCACAATGACCCATACATACACTGAAAAAATCATTTTTCTTATCCATAAATGAAACAAGGCTCAATCAATACCCTTTAATAAATTTCATTTTGAAGTACAGTATATTAGTGTAAAGTGGGTAAGATAGTACAAGGTTTGATAACTGGAAGGAGCAGGGGAAATTCAGTAATATGGATTTCACTACAAAAAAATCCATGGAGGTACAGATGAGTCCAGTTACTAGCCTGAGGATATAGATGGTACCAAACAGAAGTGTTATGGAAACACATTTGTTCAATAACATCAATAATGAAGATATGCAGAGTTTATAATTAGAAACATGATAAGAAAAGTTACATTAAGTACTTATTAGTGGAAGCAGAGGTAGATATGTTTCTACAAGTTAAACATAAACCTACAAATATATCAGCATATAATCTGACCTTGAATATTTGTTCATGGACCAAAGTACACCATGAATGGAATCAAAGACCTGGAGTTTGTATTAATGATCTACTTTATACAGTTAAACTTGGATATCTGAGAATAATGTTCACACAGACTTCTAAAGTAAAATCTGCGAGAAATTATAACTGGTTACGATTTGCAAATACAATATGGGCTCCTAAAATATCCTTTTACAGACAGAATGATATCTGAAACTAGAGCTGAGTACACATGATTGAAATGGACTGATCAGATGGATTTAGTCTTCAATGTACAAAAAAAAAAAAAAAAATAAGAAAATTCTGATGCTAAGGGAATTCTGATGAGTGGACTGTCAAGGTAATAATATCTTTGTAAGGAGATACTGGGAAAATTACTGTCCAAGTCTATTTAGAAAGGGGAAGCACATGTAAGGCAAGACAGAAGATAAAACAAAACAACTGTGAAAGCAATCAATATACTCAAGTATAAATAAATGTACAGCAATAAGCAGTACCTAAGGTACTTGAATACTTATACACAGGAAAGCTGACTTTTTAATTGAAAAATTGTACATATACAGAGAAAAAATCACAAGTGTTTGATATTCTTTATTTAATTTCTACAGTAATTTATCTTATTATGAAAATTGTTAATATATTAATGGATGATTCATCAGTGACCTCCTCTACATGCAGTTGAAATGCTAAATATGACAATCACTATCGTGTAAATATTCGAGAGAAGAAAGATGGATAGAAGGGAGCTTGAGGATGTTCACCTGGTCCATCTGGGCCTCCCTGATCTGTAAAATGAAATGAAACAAAATAATATGGACAAATAATCTTTAAGAAAAGATAACATGGCAGCAAGTTTGCCCTTACAAGAATGGGGCTAACCTGCTCTTTGTACCACCTTACAGGGTTGGGGATATTGAACTTAGTACTTCGAAAATAATTCATATAAAAAGAGCTTGTATGTACTTGATCCGCCCAATGTCGATAGAGAAATCAAAAATAGCACAATGGAGAAAACTACATACAAAGTTGGTATGTTTTCCTGATACCAAACAGAAAACAAGAATTATAACTAATGTATTCTTTACATAATAAGAATATTTCTAATTCAACCAGTACAAAAGCAGTTTTAGGCCAGGACACTTCATTCAAGACTTAAGACAGTGTATTGACAGATCACCGAGACAATGTTTTTATGACCAGTCAAGAATGGTAGCATAGATATCCATCAAATGAGGGTCAAACTATACCTCAGGCTAAGGTCATCCTCTCCTCATAGGACTGACCACCTAAAGCTCATCAATCATAAGTTGACCCAAATTGTCCAGTCAAGTCCAAGTGCCTTGGCCACATAACAAAAAGGTGTCTTGACTGATTACATATTTCAGACCATTTCTGTTACAAGGAAAAAAGAATTAACACTACGGTAGGGTGGACTGACAAGTATTCATTTCCCTAGTTCATGCAGTTAAGCTTCACATGTCACTCATATTACAGTTACTTTTAGAAAAGTGATAGAAAGTGCACACATAAGTAAGCCTTAATTCCATGGTAAACCACTTTAAATGAGTAATGGCTATTAACCTGGTCTGCTTTTTACAGATAGAAGCTTTTAAAGATGATCCAGAAATTGATTCAATATAGACTTATATTGTCACTGATTTATTAGTCAGATTCAATGACATCTTTTAAGTTTGGAACATATGGGCCTCCTAACAGTAAAACAAGCTGTCTTGGACAGAAAAAAAGTATCTGTTAAAAGCATACAAACTAACTGAGAGAGACATGCCTTTAAAAAAGTACTGGATTATAAGGCAAATAATTCCCAAATCCAAAACAATAGAAACCTTATGCAATTGTTCTAGCACTGCTATAAGATTCACACTTTCCATACAAGTGAAGGGAGCAATACAGCTTCACTGCTGTAAGTTTAAGCTGACAGTCTCAAATTAAAGGAATATAATCAAAACAGACAGTATAAAATTGAACTATATATTGAATCTACTTCATTTGTATCCACAAACAGTGCACTTGAACATATGACAGTGTGTCTCCTTTATATAGTCTCTTGACTAATAATACAAATCTAGTGTTTTTCTGAATAATCATAAATGAGTTTCTAAGATGTAAGCTCTTCCTGCCTTTACATCACAAGACCAGTCAAAAACTTTCAACTGATTTAATGAAGAGACAGACAAAATATCTAAAACAAAAGACACATTTCAAAGGAAAAGAAACATTTCTTAGCTAAAATTTACTTTTACCTGACCTGTCCTCCGTAAATTCACAAACACCCTTGTCATTGGTATGGGACAAGATCTGCAAGATTACAAGGAAATCAGCACTAGCTTTTCCCTGTGCTGTATGACAAGAGACTAAGGCACTTACAGTCATGTAATGTTTTGTTGGCTCCTGTTATCGTTTACAGTACCAGCTGATGCTAACTTCCCTTCGAGTCATCTGATGATTTACTGTGCCCTATTTTTTTTTATTTTTTTATTTTGCTTTATCGCTGTCTCCTGCGTTTGCGAGGTAGCGCAAGGAAACAGACGAAAGAAACGGCCCAACCCACCCCCATACACATGTATATGCATACACGTCCACACACGCAAATCTACATACCTATACATCTCAATGTACACATATATATACACACACAGACATATACATATATACACATGTACATAATTCATACCGTCTGCCTTCATTTATTCCCATCGCCACCTCGCCACACATGGAATAACATCCTCCTTCCCCCTCATGTGTGCGAGGTAGCGCTAGGAAAAGACAACAAAGGCTCCATTCGTTCACACTCAGTCTCTAGCTGTCATGTAATAATGCACCGAAACCACAGCTCCCTTTCCACATCCAGGCCCCACACAACTTTCCATGGTTTACCCCAGACGCTTCACATGCGCTGATTCAATCCATTGACAGCACGTCGACCCTGGTATACCACATCAATCCAATTCACTCTATTCCTTGCCCACCTTTCACCCTCCTGCATGTTCAGGCCCCGATCACTCAAAATCTTTTTCACTCCATCTTTCCACCTCCAATTTGGTCTCCCACTTCTCCTCGTTCTCCACCTCCGACACATATATCCTCTTGGTCAATCTTTCCTCACTCATTCTCTCCATGTGCCCAAACCATTTCAAAACACCCTCTTCTGCTCTCTCAACCACGCTCTTTTTATTTCCACACATCTCTCTTACCCTTACATTACTTACTCGATCAAACCACCTCACACCACATATTGTCCTCAAACATCTCATTTCCAGCACATCCACCCTCCAGCGCACAACTCTATCCATAGCCCACGCCTCACAACCATACAACATTGTTGGAACCACTATTCCTTCAAACATACCCATTTTTGCTTTCCGAGATAATGTTCTCGACTTCCAAACATTCTTCAAGGCTCCCAGGATTTTCGCCCCTCCCCCACCCTATGATTCACTTCCGCTTCCATGGTTCCATCCGCTGCCAGATCCACTCCCAGATATCTAAAACACTTTACTTCCTCCAGTTTTTCTCCATTCAAACTTACCTCCCAATTGACTTGACCCTCAACCCTACTGTACCTAATAACCGTGCTCTTATTCACATGTACTCTTAACTTTCTTCTTTCACACACTTTACCAAACTCAGTCACCAGCTTCTGCAGTTTCTCACATGAATCAGCCACCAGCGCTGTATCATCAGCGAACAACAACTGACTCACTTCCCAAGCTCTCTCATCCCCAACAGACTGCATACTTGCCCCTCTTTCCAAAACTCTTGCATTCACCTCCCTAACAACCCCATCCATAAACAAATTAAACACCCATGGAGACATCACACACCCCTGTCGCAAACCTACATTCACTGAGAACCAATCACTTTCCTCTCTTCCTACACGTACACATGCCTTACATCCTCAATAAAAACTTTTCACTGCTTCTAGCAACATGCCTCCCACACCATATATTCTTAGTACCTTCCACAGAACATCTCTATCAACTCTATCATATAGGGAAAAGTTTTCCAAAGTATTTCTCTTACTCAAAAACAATTTTTTTCATGCTTAATTGCCATTTTCCACATTAGTAAGGTAGTGCCAGGAACAGACGAAAAAAGGTCACACCTGTTCACATCCATTCTCTTGATCACAAAGCAGATTCATACACCTGAATATCAAACAGTGAATACAGCCTAAACTTTTGGGATGAGTGATTCAAATATTCAAATATTGAATTTACTTAACCTGAGCTTCAAACAATCTCTAAGCTAGCTATCAAAGCTACACATTTTCTTAAACCCAAGAATCTTTTAGTACTGAGCACCCAAATATCATTCTACAGCAGCTCTTTACCCACAGGACTTCAGTAAAATCATAAACATAACTGTCGTTCCTTTCTTCATTCATGGGGCTGAAAAAAGAAAGTTGACAAGCATATACAACACCTCACCTGGCAAAAGTGGATGATCTGGGCTCCTACCACCATCTGGCTGTGTGCGTGTAACAATAACTTCCTCTCGTCCACTGCTGTCCACATACTTCGTGGTCTCCTCAATAGACTAAAAATTTAAACAACCATGTAATAACTTTTGAGACTGAAATGGACTTTATTACTGATCCTACATAAAATTTCCATTCATCATCAAACAACAAGTTATTGACAGTACGAAGCCATTAGCCCTAGAAAGAAAAAATATGTTCACAGAGTTTTGCCTTACTAATGAGATATGTTATTGTTAGGATCTTGCTTTCCTGACCATTACCCTTTCTATCTCTCTTTCTCTCCCCTACCCCATGCTATAATTCCTTGATACTAGCTAAATTCTCCTGCTATACTTTCAAAAAGAACACTTGCTGAGTTCTGCTATACCTCTTACATAAACACCTGTTGAGTCATACTACTATACCTCTTATGCAGACACTTGTTTGATTCTGCAATGGCTCTTACATAAACACTTGAGTTATGCTATACCTCTTACATAAACAACTGTTGAATTCTCCACAATATGAACTATGTTATAATGCTAGCAGACTAGCACATTTATTCTTAATACTGACAATCCTCCCTTATGCCCCATTAGCAAAGAGTCTATTATCCCAAGCACCAAGCAAATTCCCCTTGAGCATTGTGAGGTTGAATCTAGTTGGATGAGCCTGTACCTATCACATGCAAATCGGCAGACTAGTCCTGTGACTTCCTTCACACACTACATCAATCCTTTGACCCTCAAAAGGATTCCCACACATCTGTAGTCAGCATGTAGGAACCAACCTTCTGAAAGACCACCTTGTACTATTTGCTTACCCTAGGCATCCCCATCAATTATCTAGAGGATACCTACAACCTTTAGACTGCCAGCTATTTATTCATTACCTCACAAAGTATATGTGCTTATCATTTCCGAGGGTTGTATTACAACACAAGTTCATATTTTATTCCTATGTGACACTCCTTTGTACAACATTCCCCTGTGCCAGGTTCTGTCTGTTACAGCACACAGCACCTGTTTGATTTGCATATAAGACAGAGTCACAGCTTCCATCCTCAGTTAGCCAGAAGTTGATTCAACTATAGCTAAGGAGCCCCCCAGTCAGCCAGTAAGCTAAAACTTGATGTAGTTCTTGTGTGACATGTGGTTGGCATATCTGCCGGGAGAGTTTTTTTCTTATAATCTTAGTGTCAGTACTTGTGTTGGGGTGTAAAAACATAATATGTCTGTCTTATGATTTGTAAATATAACACTTAGCGAAGTGGTTTAGCCATATTGAGAGGATGAGTGAGGCCAACTTGACTAAGGGAGTATGCATAAGTGGGAGGAACAAGAAAAAAGAGGAAACCAAGGAAGAGACAGAAGGATGGAATGATAGACGCTTTGAAGTCTTGGGGCCCTAAACATGCAGGAAGGGGCAAGGCGTGTAAGGGACAGGGCAAACTGGAGCAATGTGATTTACAGGCTACAATGTGTTGTCAGTGGGCTGAACCAGGGCATGCGAACCATTCGAGGAAACAAGAGAAAGGTCTGTAGCCCTGATTGTGGATGGGGGCTGTGGTTTTGCTAAAGTATACACAAGAGATAGGGTGTGAATGTGTGCGAATGAGGCCATTTCTTCACCTGTTCTTGACCCTGCCTTGCTGACGTGGGGCAATGAATATTTTTGAAAAAATTTGAACAACTAAGTTATGTAACAAGTTATAATACTTTGGTGTCACTGTAAAGGCCAGCAGAGAATGTCTCATAAAGTGATGCAAATGTAGAATATCTGTATGTATTTACAAATGAGAAACTATAATTCAGAGAACATGTTTAAGAAACTAGCACCATCATTCTAAGAAGTTATATGATATTGAGGACTTTCAAAACAAGAGACAGAAAACTAATCAGGAGAATGTTTAATGTGTCCATTAGAAGCATAATTGAATGGTAATGTGTCATATAACAAACAAAACAAACATATAAGAACAAATTAGAGAAAATTCTGAAACGTTTCACTAGCAAAACTGAGGGGATAGAATACATTAACTGCCATGAAAAGCAGAAAGAATTCACTTGACTGAGAAATTCATCTGCTTGGTAACATCTTGATAAACTAGATAATCAGTAATGTCTTCCTCTTATTGCAAATAAGAATTAATCATGTTGTTAAGCAAAAACACACTACTCACCATCATTAAAGGTAGCAGGCAGTATACACCTCTCTCTCTTGGCAAGTACATAAAAAACAACCATAAAAAGGACAGAATCAGTGATTTTAGGGATAATCATTTTGACCACTTCCCATACTTGTGGATCCTAAAAGGTTCGACTTTTCAGGTTGCATGCAGAATTGCTATCCATCTACACATGACAAAAAAGTGACCACTTTGAAAGCATGACATTCTTTGCTGAAGACAAAAATTTGCACTGTGACTGATGGATATACTCTTGCTTGAGCCCAAGCAGATGAAATACAGTCATTGGCCTGGGGCACAATTGTTGGTGGATGTTTTATCTATACCTCCTTTTTTTACCCTTTACTCTTACATTTTTGAAATACCTATGCTGAGATATGCGCGAAGTGCACATAGGCTATTTTGATACGTGGCAGAAAAAGAAATGGCTCGACTATTATTTAAATGGCTCAACTATCATAAAAATAATTCCCAAAGTTTCCATGTATATGCAAGCCAAAAAAGGTACAGGGTTGTTTAAGCAACTATAAGGCTGTGCCTTGCCAATCCCACCTGGTAAGACATATAAACCAGTCTGATGAACTATGTGTGCTATACCTGCTATGCATTATGAAGAGAGAAGTAAAGTAAATGAAACCTTGACTTCTTTTAACATCCTAGTGAACTTAGTAAGGCACTGAAACTCACTCCATCAGGTTGTCGAATTCTGACAACAGATTTTGAGCGATAAATCTGGTGAATTCTTGGTTGGTGCTGATGTGTTTCTGGTTGGACGATATTTGAATGATCTGATCCTGACCTTGTTGGGGACTCATATTTTGGTCCTTCTTTCAGCATCTGAGAGACATCTCCACTTATTCTGTCGAGATAAAATGACTTCATTATATCTATCTATCTATATCTCTAACACCCATTCTCTTCAGGAACACCCATCAAGGGGTGACCACAGCAAAAGAATCTCCACTTATCTCTATCCTTACATACCTCCCTTGCATACACAATTCCACGCATTCTTCCACTATTTCCCTCCCTCCAGTATTCTTCTACCCTTTTTGCCCATGTCACAGGTGGTTTTCCACTCACACCAACCCCTTTAATTGTATCATCATACACTCTCCTTGTAAACTCCCAGTCTTGCATTCTTTCCACATACCCAAACCACTTCAAAGAATTATGTTTCACCCATTCTCCCACTTCACAATTCATTCCCTGCCCTACCACATCTCTCATACACCTCTTCATTTCATCCAGTCACACTACAAGCTCTTCTCAAATAGCTCATTTGTGACTCATTCCATGTCCATGCTTAGGCTGCATACTTACACCTCAACCTTTCATTATTTTATTAGGTGACCCATTTACTCTTCTGCACTGCTATCTCCCATATCTCTCCTTCCATATCACACAGTTACCCAAGACAGCTCTTAGATACTAAAATCCTCTTGCTTCCAGTCTTTCTCGCCCATATCCAAAGCACAATATAGTACACTTTCTTCTTTCACTCTATATGGTTTTACAAAATATATACTTTCACTCTTGTTTCCTTTCAAACACCATTACTTTACTTTTACTTGCATTTACCTTTCATTGCCTACACTTACAAACATCATGAAACAAACTTACAACCTTCTGCAACTCCTCTTCACTCTCAGCAAACAACACAGTATCGTCTACAAACAAGCTTGCCACTGGCCACCATATCTCGCTGCCACACCCCATCTCTGCACCCCTTTTCCCTAGTCTTGCTTTCATCTCTCTAATCACTCCATCCATGGAAAGATGGAGTGAAAAAGATTTTGAGTGATCGGGGCCTGAACATGCAGGAGGGTGAAAAGCGGGCAAGGAATAGAGTGAATTGGATTGATGTGGTATACCGGGGTTGACGTGCTGTCAGTGGATTGAATCAGGGCATGTGAAGCGTCTGGGGTAAACCATGGAAAGTTGTGTGGGGCCTGGATGTGGAAAGGGAGCTGTGGTTTCGGGCATTATTGCATGACAGCTAGAGACTGAGTGTGAACAAATGGGGCCTTTGTTGTCTTTTCCTAGCACTACCTCGCACACATGAGGGGGGAGGGGGATGGTATTCCATGTGTGGCGAGGTGGCGATGGGGGTGAGTAGGGGCAGATAGTGTGAAGTGTGTGCATGTGTGTATATGTGTGTGTATATATATATGTGTACGTTGGGATGTGTGGGTGTGTATGTTTGCGTGTGTGGACGTGTGTGTGTGTGTGCATGTGTGTGGGGGTGGGTTGGTCCATTTTCTTTTGTCTGTTTCCTTGTGTTACCTCGCAGGTGCGGGAGACAGCGACAAAGCAAAATAAATAAATAAAAATATATATATATATATATATATATATATATATATATATATATTTTTTTTTTTTTTTTTTTTTTTTTTTTTGCCGCTGTCTCCCGCGTTTGCAAGGTAGCGCAAGGAAACAGACGAAAGAAATGGCCCAACCCACCCCCATACACATGTATATACATACGTCCACACACGCAAATATACATACCTACACAGCTTTCCATGTTTTACCCCAGACGCTTCACATGCCCTGATTCAATCCACCGACAGCACGTCAACCCCGGTATACCACATCGCTCTAATTCACTCTATTCCTTGCCCTCCTTTCACCCTCCTGCATGTTCAGGCCCTGATCACACAAAATCTTCTTCACTCCATCTTTCCACCTCCAATTTGGTCTCCCTCTTCTCCTCGTTCCCTCCACCTCCGACACATATGTCCTCTTGGTCAATCTTTCCTCACTCATTCTCTCCATGTGCCCAAACCATTTCAAAACACCCTCTTCTGCTCTCTCAACCACGCTCTTTTTATTTCCACACATCTCTCTTACCCTTATATTTAAAGGCCACAGTGACATTACACAGCACTGCCTCACACCTACATGCATCTCAAAACTTTCATTCAACTCTCCATCCACTCTTACACACGCTTTTGCTCCTCTACAGAAGGCTTTCAAACCATCCTACAGTTGTCCCCACTATACCATATATCTTTAACACCTCCTATAAAGCATTCCACTCGACTTTCATACGCCTTCTCCAGATCCATAAAAGCTGTATACAACTTCTTACCTTCTGCTAAATATTTTTCCATGGTTATCATCTCTACAAAAATCTGATCCACATATCCCTACCTTTCTTAAAACCCCTTGTTCTTCACTTATTCTGCATTCAGTCACTTTCATCACTCTATCAATTGATTTTCTTAGATACACTTTTCCTGGAGTACTTAAGACTTATTCCCCTGTAACTGCTACCTACATCCTCAGCAACTTTTCTTCTGAATAAAAGAACGATAACGGATTTCACCCATTCATCAGGCACAACCTTCTGTTTCCATGGTAATTTACATATAAAATGCATCCACTGTACCACACCTTCTCCTCCATACTTCCGCATTTCAGCCATAATCCCATCCACTCCAGGTGCCTTTCCTACTTTCAGCCTCATTATTGCCCTTCTCGCCTCTCTCTTTGCTATAAGCTTTTGCACTTGTGTCCCCTTCCTTTCATCCTCCATACCCATGCATGTAAGAACCGCTGCCTCTCCTTCTCCCACATTCATCAATTCTTCAAAATACTCTTTTCATCTTCCTTTCACTTCCTCCTTTTAATTTAGCAACTCCCCTTCCTTACTTCTAACATTAAAAGTTCCACTATTACATCCTTTTCCTTCCTTTTTCACTTTGTTCCAATAAAGTTTCTTATTATCCTGAAAAGTTTCCCATAACTTTCTTCCAAAATCTTCATCTACTTTTTCTTTGTTTTCCTTTATCAGTTTCTTAACATTCAACTTACATGTTATGTAGTCTTCTCTTATCCTTTGCTAAACTTCCACTGGTACATTCCTATCGAGTAATCTACCATATGCCTTTTTCTTCTCTTTCACAGCATTTCTAATGTCTTGTCCACCATGCATTGGCCTTTTTATTACTATATCTCACTACCTTGTATCCATCTACTAATTCTACAGCCTTTAATAGTACTTCTCTAAACATTTTAAACACCTCATTCACACATGACAGCATCCCTACATTCACTGCACTTCCATCTAAGCTTTCAATTACCTTCCTTTCATACTCCTCCCTGTATTGTTTCTGATTCACATTCTTGCTTGCCAACACTTTTCCCTCCCCATTTTCCCTTGCACCATACTTTCACTTCTCCCTGATCCTCATCCCCACAATTACCGTGAAATGGTCAGTCTCCAAAGAATCCTCTCATGACTCTTGCATCTAGCACAGCCTTTCTCAATCTTTCATCCTCTGCCACATAGTCTATCAAAGCCTTTTGCTCTTCTCCTCCATCATTCCTAATTCATGTATATCTGAGGGTCATCTTGTGCTGAAAAAAGGTGTTTGCAAGGAATAAAACCCTCTCAGTACAAATATTCACAAGATAACTTTCATTCTCATTTACTCCAGGCACTCCCCATTTACCAGCTATCTCACCAATTTCATCACATCCCACTTTCACATTCATATCACCCAACACAACCACGTTTTTCTCATTCTCAAATCCGTTTACACAGTCATTCAAATTTTACAGAATCTTTCCTTTCACTCGCACTGTTCTTGATCCATTCCACCCATGCTCTGCAACATCCTCCCACACTTCTGGTGATAGCAGAATTGCACATCCTTCTTTTTCTCTTCCCCAATAATTTTCACCTATTCCCATCAATGCCACACCTCCTTCCATGCCCTTCCTAATTTGCATTCATCATTTCCATTTTCACTCCATACACCTTGTCCAAGGATATGGGTTTCCTCAATCCCCAGCACATCCATGCTAAAACTTTTAAACCTCTCCACAAGCTCCCTCCTTTTACTCTCACCAGTCATCCCATTCACTTTCAGTGCCATCACCCTCAATTGCTCGTCTCTTTTAATCCTCATCATAACTGGGAGAATCCAGTGCCTTATCCTTGACAGGTCAAAGGCAGAGGGCAAATCTTATGCAGTGTTTCCACATGCAGAAAGGCTCCAAAATTGTCAAAAAAAAGTGACAGCGCATCTCAAGGTTTTAATATTTATTTAATAATGAAATAAAAAATAAATCTTCAAATGTCATTTATAAGTAAAATAAAGCTCTTGGAAAATGAATCAATTGAAGAAAATGGAAGGAAGCTTGAACAGTTATCAAAAAAGGATTAAACTTATTTCTCCACTGTGCTAGTCTATCAGCTACTAACACATCAAGCATACTTTTTTGCACACAACAGCCAAAAATTCACTCTATTAGACAAATGACATACTAGAAATTCCACAATGCATTCTCCAGTTTCCTTGTCACATCACTGATTTTAAGAACAGAAATGACAGTACTCTGAAAAAAGAAAAATTACCCATTTTACTACAAATGTTCAAATAATAGTGCAGTTTTGGAAGCCTGGAATTGTTCCAATATAAACCTTATCAAAAGAAACATATTTCAAGCTAAATGCAAACTAGATTTATGGGTCCTATGCCAATCAATTCCTCAGATGCTAGGAAACAAATATATAATGTATACAGTTCGATGTAAATGATCTCAAAATTAAGAGACATGAAAAACTTGTCACTTAACATGGGTGAGACTGACAATAATGGATGGATAATGAACAATTGGATGGATAGCTGTTGAAGAGGTGCAGTAGTGAGCACAATTTGATTGAGCCAACCAGGGCGTGCTGATATGGTCTGGGCATATGGAGAGAAAAAGTTAGGAGATATTAACAAAGAGGATCTATATGTCTGAAATGGAGGAAGGGAAAGACCAAAGAGGATATGGAGTGATGAGTAAAGAAAAAAAAGCTTTGGGTTATCAGGGCATGAACATTCATGAATAGGAAGATATGGAGCCATGTGGTACATGTCAGTAATGTGCTACTAACCAGATGAACCAATTCATAGGAAAGAGTTACAGTAAATTGTGAAGTAGTTTGTGAGATTGGATGTGTGAAAATGAAGTCAATGTGCTACTGTAAGAAGGCAGGAAAGGAAATTTTGTTTTTATATATAGTTGCCTCTTCCACCAAAGCATGGTAACTAACAAGTCTCTTTTGTACATAAACATTCTCTAACGATTGTGTATAATGCCAGAAAATCAACGCCTACCATCCACACTTAAACCCTCCAGACTAATCACAGTTCATTCCAACGACAGCCTAACGATCCATTTCATTCTGTCTAATCCATGCCACTCACTCTCCTGAATGCTCAAGCCCCAGTGCCTCAAAGCCTCCTTCATGCCATCCCTCAATCTCCTCAGTTCCCCTGTCTAATAGAAACCATTAAAAGAGAAGATAAGAGGTAAATTATGAAACTCCCATATGTTGAATGAAGATCATGAGGAGTTCCTCAGGGAACAGAAATAACCTCAATACTCTTCAAAATAATGATATTCAACATAGACAAAGATATAAAAGAAAGTATAATATTATGCTTTGTAGATGACATTACAGTAAGTAAAATGATAAACAGAGGAGGACAACAGCTAATGCAAGAAGACCTAAACACAATATATAAATGGACACAGGAGAGTCAAATGGAATTCACTGAATAGCAATTCAAACAACTAAGTCTTGGAAAGCTATTGGACGTGAAGGTTACATCCAATAAAGGGCCAACCAGAAAAAAAATTTGTGAAGAAGAGTCGAGGAACTGAGGAGTGAAAAAAAATGAAAATCCAGAATATGAAAAGCACAATGATAAAATAACATTAACTAGTCAAGTAATACGTGAAGTGATAATGAGAACATCACCACATAAGAGTGAAAAAAGAGGATGAATTTGTTCAGTATGTCCACAAAAGGCAAACATGAATACTACAGCATTAGCTGGAACATTTAACAAGTTAAACTGAAGGAATTTACTTTATCATGATATAGTAAAAGAACTCAAACTTGACACCCTATAATGATGGAGATAGATATATAATACTTTATGGATGCAAACAAACTGAGGGTATGTAAAACATTATACATGGTTTCAAACTATCCCAGCAAGGAAGAAACTAAGTATCTAAGTATGCAATAATACCTTGAAACATACAAAGCTGTTAAGCAAAAATTTACATGAGCCCATCAAGAAAAACAGAAAGGTTGTTCAGTGTACTGTACTAGCTATTGAAATAAATCTGGGCAGGATAAGCATAAATAAGCATTAAAAAGATGCCTTGATCAATGGCTAAAAATAGTTCCAGACAGGCCCCAGGTTGGTAATTACATAGTGTGTTTGGCAACAGAGAAAATTAGTACTTTTAATCAAGCATGATATGTGACAAACATTACACACTAGCCCTTCCTAACTGTAAAATCTCGTAAGTGGAACTTCCCTTTGCTCATACCACATCTGTCAAATAGATTCTCTTTATCAGTCATTTTTCAGTCATCCTCTCCATACATCCAAACCATTTCATCATACTCGTGCCAGCTGTCTCAGTCAGAGCACTCCTTATCACACCTCTCTCATACAATATCATTCCTTACACAATCAACCTGCCTCACACCACATACTGTCCTTAGATATTTCATTTCAAGAACAAAAAACTTTCTGTTAAATTCAACACCCAAGACTCGCATCTATACAATATTGTCAGGGATGATATATCTTCAAAGCTACCCACTTTACCCTCCAAAACAAAGATCTCTCCTTCCACATGCTCCTAAAAGCAATGCGGACCTTACCCTACACTTTTAACTTATGATCCACTTGAGTCCTCACTGCTCTATCCACTGCTGCATCCAACCCCAGGTATCTAAAGCAATCCCCCTGCTGCATCTCATTATCTTACTTTTGTTCAATTCTCTCAACTTTCTCCTTTCAAATACTCCCTAATTGTCACTAGCTTCTGGAGTTTTCTATATGGAGTCTTCACCAGTGCCACAACGTCTACATCCAACAAGTGATTCATCCCTGATGCCACCCCTGGTATACTGTTGGCCTGTCCCCCACTCGCAATCCCTCACATAAACATCCCCCATCCTAACCTTATACAAATTAATTAGGTATATAAAAACAGAACAACACTTTTCAGTAATTTCCTATCTAAACAGCATCAACACAATCAAATCTTACATAATTAAGCAGATATATTTCATAAATACCTGCTATCTAGATCTGAGTCTTCTTTCTTCATGACTGATTCTCGTGAATGATCACGGGAATCCATACCACGATCAGGAAATGCATCAAAATCTGTCAAAAAAAAAAGATAACTATCCAAAACACCAAATATATCAATAACATAAAACTCTACCCTTTCAGCACTTTCTGAAACAAGTGCTGTGCTATGTTAAACTTAACACTTAGAATACTTTAATACGGTCACACTCATTCTCTCGCTGTCATGTGTATTGCACTGAAACCACAGCTCCCTATCCACTGCTTGTGAATAAATGTGGCCTTTTTTTTGTCTTTTCCTGTCATTACCTTGCTGGGGGGAGGATATTTCCTTTGTGGTGGCATAACAACAGGAATGGATGAAGGCAAGCAAGCATGAACATGTCCATGTGTGTATATATGTATATGTCTGAGTATGTATATGTTGATATGTATATGTGCATGTATGGGCATTTATGTATATATATGTGTATATGAGTAGATGGGCCATTTTTCATTTGTTTCCTGGTGCTACCTCGCTGATGTGGGAAACAGCAATTAAGTATAATAATAATAATAATAATAAAGGTGTTTGCTTTAAAGAATGTATGTGAGAAGTACTTAGAAAAACAAATGGATTTATACAAATTTATACAAAGCATTTATGGATCTGGAGAAGGCATATGATAGGGTTGATAGAGATGCTCAGTGGAAGGTATTAAGAGTATATGGTGTGGGAGGTAAGTTGCTGGAAGCAGTGAAAAGTTTTTATCAAGGATGTAAGGCATGTGTATGAGTAGGAAGAGAGGAAAATGATTGATTCTCAGTGAATGTTGGTTTACGGCAGGGGTGCGTGATGTCTCCATGGTTGTTTAATTTGTTTATGGATGAGGTTGTTAGGGAGGTGAATGCAAGAGTTTTGGAAAGAGGGGCAAGTATGCAGTCTGTTGTGGATGAGAGGGTTTGGGAAGTGAGTCAGTTGTTCTTTGCTGATGATACAGTGCTGGTGGCTGATTCGGGTGAGAAACAGCAGAAGCTGATGACTGACTTTGGTAAAGTGTGTGAAAGAAGAAGGCTTAGAGTAAATGTGAATAAGAGCAAGATTATTAGTTACAGTAGGCTTGAGGGACAAGTCAACTGGGAGGTAAGTTTGAATGGAGAAAAACTGGAGGAAGTGAAGTGTTCTAGATATCTGAGAGTGGATTTGGCAGCGGATGGAACCATGGAAGCGGAAGTGAGTCACAGGGTGGGGGAGGAGGGTGAAAGTTCTGGCAGAGTTGAGAAATGTGTGGAAGGCAAGAGCATTATTCTCAGAAAGCAGAAATGGGTATGTTTGAAGGAATAGTGGTTCCAACAATGTTATATGTTGCGAGGCAAGGGCTATAGATAGGGCTGTGCGGAGGAGGGTGGATGTGTTGGAAATGAGATGTTTGAGGACAAAATGTGGTGTGAGGCAGTTTGATCGAGTAAATAATGAAAGGGTAAGAGAGATGTGTGGTGATAAAAAGAGTGTGGTTGAGAGAGCAGAAAAAGGTGTATTGAAATGGTTTGGTCACATGGAGAGAATGAGAGAGGAAAGATTGACAAAGAGGATATATGTGTCAGAGGTGGAGAGAACGAGGAGAAGTGGGAGACCAAATTGGAGGTGGAAGGATAGAGTGAAAAAGATTTTAAGCAATCGGGGCCTGAACAGACAGGAGGGTGAATAGGGCGTGCAAGGAATGACTGAATTGGAACGATGTGGTATACTGGGGTCGACATGCTGTCAGTGGATTGAACCAGGGCATGTGAAGCATCTGGGGTAAACCATGGAAAGTTTTATGGGGCCTGGATTTGGAAAGGAAGCTGTGGTTTCGGTGCATTACACATGACAGCTAGAGACTGAGTGTGAATGGATGTGGTCTTTGTTCTCTTTTCCTAGCTCTACCTTATGCGCGTGCAGGGGAAGGGGAGTGCCATTTCATGTGTGGTGGGGTGGCAACAGGAATGGGTGAAGGAAGCAAGTATGAATGTGTATGTATATGTATGTATACATTGAAATGTATAGGTACATATATGTGCGTATGTGGGCATTTATGTATATACATGTGTATGTGGGTGGGTTGAGCCATTCTTTCATCTGTTTCCTTGTGCTGCCTCACTAATGCAGGAGACAGCAACTAAGTATAATAAAAATATGTAAAAATATATATATATATATATTTTACTTATAACTGACACCTGTTTCCTGCATCAGCGAGGTAGTGCCAGAGAACAGATGAAGAATGGCCCATCCACTCATGTACACCATGTATATACATAAACATCCATAAACACATGTATGTATATATACATACATATCAACATATACATACAAAGACACATACATATATACACATATACATACTTGCTTGCCTTCATCCATTCCTGTTGCTACTCTACCCTACAGGAAATATCAGGGATTTTATTTATACTTTTTGACCTTGATGCATTACTATTTTCTTACAGGATTATTGTCTCTTTTCATACTCTGTTTTTCCACAAACAAGTTTCTTAACTCTTCATTCTTCCACGTTGTACCTCTCTTATCACACCCTATGCATCTCTTTCCACACATTACCCTGGCAGCCTGCAGTGAAGCAGCCTTCGGCTACATCCAAAACATCACCTTGAACTGTATCAGATCCTCTTGCCTTTTCTTCCCCCTTAAACTGGTATGCTTCACCATCTCATTCCTCAACATTTTCACACTTTCCATCCTTATTTTTTTTTATCTTTACTATGCTATATGCAGCAAAGTATTAATAACCTATGTTCAGACATTTCCCTTCGCAACCCTTGCTTACAGAATACATTATGCATACTGCCCATCATACCATACACATCAATCTTGCTCTTGTCTACCCACGTATATTTATTACCATCTTTATGTTAAGAGTGTGTATCTGCAACATTTATGCCCGCTAATGCACAAAACCCATGTAGTCTTTCACCAATATCATGAGCACATATATCATTATACATTGTGTAAGGAATGCTGAGGTTATAACCCCAGGACCCCCCTCATCCAGAAAATGCTTGAGATCTAAGGTTGTGCTACACTCAGAAGCAGGAACAGGATGTTCTGTTTCATCAAATGACAATGATACAGTTATACAACCTCACCAACGGTAACTTTTCACTCGCAGTGTAATCTTAAGGAGGTAGAACTCGGTCACACTAATGTGTCTACATACTTCATTTGAAAACAGACATCATACAATCATATAAACTAAATCACTTTGTAAACAAAAAGATACACTAACCTGAAAATCCTCCAGGTGTCCTTCCCATGATCCCTCCAAAGCTTTTGAAGATATCATCAAATATGGTGAAATCTCCAAAACTATCAAAACTGCGTAGTTCCTCATCATCATTTTCATCTTCAGGTCTGTTTTGGAAACTTTTATCAACACTATCTACCAAATAAAATTATGGGCAACAAATACATTATCATTACGGTATCACTATTATTGATATTATTTCCTTCATACTTGATCGGCATTTCCCATTTATTTTTCCCATTTATTCCCATTTATAGCCCATGCAAGGCATGGGCTATAAATAAGAATGTATGGAGGAGGTTTCATGTGTTGGAAATGAAACATTTGAGGACAATATGTAGTGTGAGGAGGGTTGATTTAGTGATGATAGGATAAGAGATAGGGGTGGTAATAAGAAGAGTATGGTTAAGAGAGCTGACAGTGGCATACTGAAGTGGTTTGGCCATATGGCAAGAATGAATGAGAGGCTGACTAAGAGGAGATGTGAGTCAGAAGTGGAAGGGACAAGGACAAGAGGGAGACCAAATTGAAGGAGGAAGGATGAAGTGAAAAAGATCTTGAATGCTTGGGAGCTAAATATGCAGGGGTGGGGTGAAAGGTATGCATGGGATAGAGTAAACTGGAGCGATGTGGTATACTGGGGGCAATGTGTTGTTAGTGGACAGAATCAGGGTATATGAAGCAGCCAGGGTAAACCATAGAAAAGTCTGTGAGGCCTGGTTATGGACAGGGGGCTGTAGTTTTAGCACAATAGATATGACAGCTAGAAAATGGATGTACATGAACAAGGCCTTTTCTTCACGTGTTCTTGGCCCTACCTCACTAAAGTGGAAAACAATGAACAAGTATGAAAGAAGAAAGGAAATATACAAGCCAGGTGATAAAAGCCTGCCTTAAATGATATGCAAATTCCTATTCAATAAATGAATAGCCTGTATAATATATTATCACAAAAGATGAAAGCAAAACTATTTAATCTGTACCTAATAATATATCTTCTACAAACATATCTTCAATAAACACCCTCATTACTTTTTCAAAAATTCCTCTGCCTCTCAAGCCTTAGCAAGGTAGCATCATGAATAAATGAACAGCCTCAGTTGCACACATCTACTCTCCAGCTGTTATGTATAATGTATCAAACCAGCACTCCATGGTTTACCTTAGCTACTCCATATGCCTTGGTTAAACACACAAATTGCACATCATCATGTCAATCAAATTCATTCTATCCTATGCACACCTCTTATCCTCCTGAATACCTAGGCCCCAGTATTCTAAAGCCTCCTTCACTCCATCCTTTCATCTACTTATCTGTGCATGAAGGCAGTATAAGATGAACCCCTGGACAATAATTATATAATAAACATGACAAAATAGAAACAGTATCATTCATCTAGCAGAATATGTGGTAAGCACTACATGCTTATCCAACTTTTTGACAAAATGTCATTGTAGGTATTCATAGGTAGATAATTACTCACCTTTCTTCCCTCCACTTCTGACATGTTCATTCCTTTAGCCTCTCTTATGTTCAAACCAGTTTAGAAAACCCTGACCACCTTTCTTAATTAGAATGCAATTCCTGTCCTACAACACCTATCATACACAATTAATCCACCTTGGACCTCATTTCATCCTCAAGCATTTAATTTACAAAACATCCATCCCTTTTCTTTAGCATGACTCAAGATTCACATTCATACAAAACTGTTGGGACTACTATACCTTCAATATCCATCTTGACCCTTCCCTCTTGCTTCTTTGTGCTCTCAGGACCTGAGCTCCCTCTTCCACTCTCTAAATCACTTTGGCCCCCTAGTTGTATCTGCTACCACATGAACTCTCACGTACTTAGAGCAATCCACTTCCTCCCCATTCAGATTTACACTTAACCATCCGATCTCATACCCCAACAACACCTCATTACATTACTTTTGTCCACATTTACTCTCAACTTTCTCTTATCAGACAATCATGAACTCTGTCACCAGCTTCTAGAGTTTTTCTCTCAAGTCTACCATCAAGGCCCCCATCCCCAGCATATCACAGGCCAACCCTTCACTCTAAGGCCCTCGCTTTCATATCCCTCAGCATGCTGTTCATAAACACATTAATCATCCACAGTGACATCACACATCCTTCACTGAGAACCACTCATCCTCCCTTCATTCTCATACACAAAACTAATTCTCCCAAAAAAACTCCTCACTGCATTTAGTGACTTCATTTACCCCATATATTCTTAGTACAGGTTATACCTCTTTATTCTGGCAACCTTGGGACCTGGCCATTGCTGGACCACAGAAAATCCCGGAAAACAGAAACTGATACCTAAGTCATACACAGTTGATGATCCAATCTCATAGTACTAGCACAAAGTCTATACAGGAGTTCCTTTATCTAATTTTTTCAGCAAATCCACCTTTTCAGTCATATATAATGACTAATGCATAAGTTTATTAGCACTAGCACTATCTTCTGCACCCCTTGGTCTCTTGGGTAACATTCTGAAGGGCTAAAATATGGCTGAATATAAGAAACTTACAGGACTGTTAATCAACTTGGCTGCATTTATAAAGGTTTTTGTACCTTAGTGCTTCTAACAGTGCCATCCTAGTGGCAGGTCCACAAACTAATAACTAATGATGACAGATTCAAAACAAGCTGGACCATAGGAGTTGCCGGACCATAGAGCGCTACTGTACCTTCCAAAAAAAAATCTGTCAACCCTATCATACACTTGCTCCAGATTCATAAATGCCACTTCAAATTCTTTATTTTACTCCAGAAGTTTCACACAGTAAACACCTGATTCATATATTCTCAACTTCTGAAGCCACACTGCTCCTCCGCAGTCAGATGCTCTTTGCATGTCAACATCCTATCATTTACTATTCTGTACGACCCCTTGCCAGGTTTTACTTAACAAACTTATACCAATGTAATTATTGCTTTTTTTCTTACATGCCTCCATCAAAGTGGTGTCTAAACACAATCTACTCAACACTCATAACAAAGTATTACATACACATTCCTCCATATTTCAATCTTTCATCCTTCCTCCCCAAAACCATTACACCTGATCCCCTACTTACGACCTATGTGACTTATGACTATCTGTACATATGACTGGAAAATAATATAAATTTAGAAATAGAAATTATGAAATATGAACTTAAGAATCTTAAATAAAAGATAAAAAGAGACTACAGAATCATATAACAAAGCTGGTTAAAAAAAAACAAGATAATCATGATAGAAATTCTGTAGCATAGCAAAAAAGAATGCTGTACAGGTATATGAATTCTACATGCCATGCTGACATATGTCTAAGTTGTCTTTTCGAGATCCAACAGGATGTATGTTGGGAGGGGTGTATTCTCCCCAATACCTTGGTACTGATCACCTACTTCCATTCAATTTGTGCAAAGACAACGACAGTACTAGATGGGTGTACACACACAGTGACTAATAGTTGGGTGTTCTGTCTGAATTACTCTGTTATGAATCCATTTACCTACTCATTCTCTTACATACAAATGATGTTCACACAATTTACCTAAGAAAGCCTTACGACCATTCCATATGTTCCTTCACTCCTGAAGAAAACTTTAGATTTACCCTTTCTTTCCTCATGGATCACAGCTTTGGTTTTATATGTAAATGGACAGCAAGACAACATTTCCATCCATTTGATATTCTAAAAACAGTGTGAAGCAGGTGTGGAGAGAGAGTCATAAGTAATACTCTTTCCTCTCTAATAATGCAATTAAGAGAGACATTTGGAAATTAATTCACACATGCAGTGATGAGAAATACCGTACTGGCTCCCATTTCAAACAATGCCTCGCATATTCATATTAGGCAGTGTATATTCTTACCCATGGTGTGGGTGGATGGGTCCAAAGTAGGGTGAGTGTGGTTGATCTGAAGACTGTCTTTCAGAAAAGTTATTTGAGTCATCAGACTGTTTGCTGTCTGGAACTTTAAGCAAAAAGTCTCGTGGGGCTCGACGTTCTGAAGGAACATGACTTCCTGTTAGGGAAAATGGAAATGGAATAATGGAAGCACTCGGCTACTGTAAATAGTGAGTCATGGTAGCAGCTTAGCAAATCCACTGATTCAAAGAAAATTAATGTAGCTATGTTACCCCAGAAATAATTATAAAATGTTTTGTGACATTGATAATCAATAAAAGTATGTCCCTGCATGTCATAGAAGGCGACAATAAGGAGAGGAGTGAGGGCTGGAAATCCTCCCCTCCCGATTTTTTTAATTTTCCACAAGAATGAACAAAGGGGACCAAGTGAGGATATTTCCTCAAAGACTCATTCCTCTATTCTTAATGCTACCTCGCTAATGCAGGAAATGGCAAATATGCATGAAATGAATGTATGTATATTTTTGTATATAATTTGTATATAATATTTGTATATTTGTATATAATAATATAATTTGTATATGTATGTTTATACATGTATATGTTGATATGTATGTGCATGTATATGTACGCATATGGGTGTTTATTTTATTTATTTTGCTTTGTCGCTATCTCCTGCGTTAGCAAGGTAGCGCAAGGAAACAGACGAAAGAAATGGCCCAACCCACCCCCATACACATGTAGATACATACGTCCACACACGCAAATATACATACCTACACAGCTTTCCATGGTTTACCCCAGACGCTTCACATGCCCTGATTCAATCCACTGACAGCACGTCAACCCCGGTATACCACATATAATTATTTCCTTTTTACTGTTTTTATCAGAATTTTCACTGATGTAAAAGTTAGAAAATAAAAATCCATGGCAACATAACTTATTTTTTATCGGATATCAGCCACTTTCCCATGAAAGTCCCTCAGTTTTTATATAAGGTGTTCTGTGCAACAGGGGCAAGCCCATCATGGTCTAACATATCAGTGTTACTATGCTATCAATAAGACCAACCCATTTTCCATCATATTACATAGCCCTCATCATGATAGGCTCACCCTTAATGAAAGAAAATTTCCCATGTTTTAGTGGGGTAGCAGACAAGCAGCACGGTCTGCAGCACGGGTAAGTCTACCCAGCCTAAAAACCAGGACATATTTCCCATAACTCTGCAATACAAGTCATCATTATGAGTTCCTCTATACTGATGTGCACCATAATATATCTCAGGCTACTAACAAAAGAGGCAAAACAAATCTAGAAAAGTGAAAAAGTGGAAGGAATGCAGGAAAGAAATAATTCCACCATGACCATCGGCTGTAAGACCAAGAAATCTGTTGCTTCCTGCATTGTGGGTCCTCCTTTTACTTTTAGTATATTTAATGACACTCACTGCACTACAAGAGGGTGTTTATGTCACTGCAG
This sequence comes from Panulirus ornatus, assembly GCF_036320965.1. Classification (NCBI taxonomy): domain Eukaryota; kingdom Metazoa; phylum Arthropoda; class Malacostraca; order Decapoda; family Palinuridae; genus Panulirus; species Panulirus ornatus. The sequence continues at coordinate 67,091,849 of NC_092226.1, read as the reverse complement.
TCGTCAATAAGGTCTTTTCAGATGACAATCTGCAGCAGTAGTAATTTATGTTGAGGCTATTTACATGTTAAAAATTTTGATGCAAAATTTCTCAATTTACATCTGGCAAGTATGCCTTCATCACATGCAATGCCTTGTATCATAGGTGCTCATATCATGTAAATTTTCTTACAGTAATTATGATGCTGGCTATTTACTGATGTAGCAGAGTGAACTTGTGTATAATTTATAGGAAACCAAATTATCACATACTTTCTGCATTTTTATGTACATAATCATCTTTCTCTATCCAGGATGAATTTTTGAGAGCACCCCTCTGAAAATTATTCATGCAATAAAAAAGTTAAGAATGACTGTGATATAATCAATTATATGTACTATGCATAAAGTAACAGCTTACAACAGAACCGTATGAAGCAGAACACTTCTTTAGTATACACCAACAGCTTGCAACAAAATTACATGATGTAGATGACAAATGATGCAGTTTGTTGGAAAACATATGAATAAACTGACTAACGATATTTTTTTCAAATTCACTTACAGATCTGGTGTTTCATTTACAGAGAACCTACCTGGTACATCAGTAATCATCATCTGGTCTTGATGTTCGTGGAAGCCTTGAAACATCAAGTTAAGCTGTCTGAACATATCATCCATCTGACCAAACACTGTAGTGAAGGAGTCTTCAAATTCTTTAGGGTGAGTAAAGAGGTCTTCATTGTAAAAACTCCCAGAGAAAAGGTCATCTGTGGCCTTGAAACCTGTTGAGATTAAAATATATACTATCTATAAAGATATTGTCAAATCAAAAATCTAAATATCTGCCCATTATCAAAATTACAGCTGCCATTTAAATTGTGAAACTAATTCCTTTATACAAAACAAAGGTGGAGCTATAACTACAAGCATTCCCCTGTATTGTCTGCATATCTATTACCTACCTCACCCTCACTTTATCCATTTGCCAAACTATTTGTTTTCTCTTGGATTTGCATCCCCTCAAATAGGTAAGGCGTGCCAACTTTGTCTTCTCCTTTCATCTACTTATTCTGCAGATCTATATCTCATTACTTTATCATTTTCAAAAACCATTCTTCCTTTCATTCTCCATCCTTTATATTTCCTGATTAGTGACACATCACATGATCAAAAGTGCACCTCTTTAGAGTAGAAAGTAGTAGAAACCTTGTTACTGAACTGAAAGCCAAATAATTTCTCATTCCTGAGTGCACCAGAATACTTCAGTCAGTGTCCTTAAAGGCTTATTAAGACTTCAGATTGGCTGTTGAAGATTTAGGACTTCCCACTTCCTTGGCCAGAGTGAGGGAATGTCTGCAGGTGTCCTCAGCTGGATAGGCACCAAAAGTTCTAAACCCTCTCTGTTCTTACTTCATATGGTGGGAACTTAAACATTCCACCCTTTCTCTTTAAGAAGGCAAATTGAGGAAGAAGCCCTTGTTCAAAAGGTGTGCCAATAGATCATGGTGACAAAATCCACTTTCAACCAATGAGCACTATTTTTAACGTGCAGCTGCCATGATAAGAATACTTCACATTGGCCTCAATAAAACCCACACAGTAGCAATATAACACACTTTGGACTTGGCTGAAGATTATACCTGACTCAGGGGTTATGCCTATGTCCTCTGGTTAAGAAAACAGCAATATAAAGTCATGATAAAATAAGTGATAAACTAGCAGATCACACAACAGTAGCTACTGAAACCCATCACTACTATAAAATGTGAGACTACCAGTAGTTAACTAACACCAGTTTTAAGTTGGAGGATAGGTAACCTTTTTTCTTTTAAAAAGCAACTATTTTTGCAAAGGTGAAACAAATTGGGACAAAAAGTAACATACCAGAGAGTAGCACTTACCTGCTGTATAAACTACCTATTATAGATGCTAACATGCCATTCACTCACATTCACCTTAGAGCAGCCAGGTTCCTGGTATATACCCAAACAGAAAATCTTCAAGGAGATAAAACACACATTTTTCTCGGATCTCCAAGTGGAGCTCCCCCCCGTATCTACTGACACAGTGGGAGAGCAGACTTAGCACTACAGTGAATTACGTCCTCATTAGCACCCTTGCATGTCATTGCAAGGCTAGTCAGAATATGGTGCTGTTGGGATATGTCTACCCACAGAGTGGCCTTTTCATATGATCTTACCCACAGCTCGATACTGTCATGCTTACCCATGGCAAGATACTGTCATGCTTTAAAGTCTGTTCTATGTGCTAATGGCTATCAAATCCACAGGCCTCTTTACAGAAGAACAAGAGAAAGACCCATATTACTACTATACAGGGCAGCAATCATCAAAACGTTCAAATAGCTCACATGGTAGTAGCTCAAAACAAGAGCCATACTGCAGAAGAACATAAAATCTTAGGGCAGGAGAAGGATAAAAAACTAATGTTCAACAGCACTAGATGGGATGAACAATTTTTCCCCTTGGTTTCTGTTTCATGCCCTCTAAACAAAGCTACTGGGGAGTAAGTTGCTCTTGACAGGACATCGAGAAGCACAACAGATAATTGCAGACACCACAACCAAACATGCCTAAGAAAAAATTCCTCTTTATAAACTCCAATTAAAGAACTCAGACACTGCCAAGTGTTACCTGAATTTGAGTCCTTGGGGCAGCTAAATCCTCTAGAAGAAAAGAAAATAACCAAAACACAAAGGAAAACCAACCACAGGAGAAACATCGGCAATAAAGTAAAGAGTGCCAAGAGTACAAACAACAAACACTCCACAACATAGAGTCTAGCTAGAATATATGTCCCAAGACAAATGAAGGTGGCAGCTTGGAGAAATGCATCCTTCAAATATCAAAGGTATAAGATCATTTCAATTCAACTACCTAAGGAGATGCCACATATTACTGGCTTACCACAAAGGCTTATTCCATCTGATAATAACCATTCCATAGAAAAATATATATTTGTATCCTATAAATCTAATTAAGGCATACTTACAGTACTCCAAAGAAACTGTAAAAAGATATTGACAAACAGAAAGAGAGGAGGGGGGAGGCTGCTACAAGACATCCAGTCGATATGATCCAAGAATATTCTGTGCTGCTGGGCAGATTTGTCCCATGGAATGTGAGAGTTAATGATGTTATCAGTGTGGCAGACTCCAACTAGTCTCAGGCAGACCCAAAATGAGCATGCTGTCAGTGCCATAGGATAGTGGTTAGCAACAGATGGCAAGATCTAGCACTACACTACTGGTTAGAGAGGGTATTGAGGGCCCTAACCCACTAAATGTCCAGGAGAAATCTGGTTGCGAGACAAACCAGCGAAGGAGAATAATTTTCTGAAAACATTTAAGTATTATGGGAGGGAATAGATAACCTAGTTTATTCTTTTTGTTGCAATCATCCTCAGTCTAGGTGAGCATCATAAGGTCATAAAGTCCTTCATCTAGTCACTTTTCAAGGAACGTGCCACAGATAGCACCAAGGATGAGTCATTGGAACAGCTAGGGGATATCAGTAACTCTCTAGTAAGCATGGGGATGAATAGGGTAGATGGGGATGCACCTGGTGTCTGTGCAGCCTAGTAAATCCCCATCTACCCTATACATCCTCCTCCTAAGGCACACTGACCCCCTAGAACCCATAGTGTACAAGCATTCTTACACTCAAGAAAGTAAGTTAAATGCTGTGACAAGATGAGTATCTCTCCTTCTTATTCATCTATAGAGGAAAGTAAAATGGAAATATTCAGTGTTGATAAGAATGTGAAGAACATACTTGCGAGAACAGGAAACAGAGCCCCATACAAGACTAGCAGGATCAAAGGTAAGTTTTAATCTGCATGAGCTAACTATTAGAAGGCTGGGATTATTGGCTTAATGTGTATCCCTTCAAAAATCATTATCATGGGATGTTAATTCAGGAGAAAAAAATGGTTTGAAATGTTTATCATACACTTCCTAATGAATAATAGATAAATTTAGTTTTTAGCACACTTGGGACAGAAAAAAAATTGTACAAGTTCAATAATAAACAATATATTCAACATAACATACATATACTCATAAGTACAGGCTCATCTGAACAGTATATAAAATTACCTGTCTGAATGATTTCTGTTCCCTAAAATCTCCTCCCATGAGGGGTCTCTGAATGGGTTGGCATCTTTCTGTGATCTGAAAATGTCATGGTTAAATAAATATTAGTACATAATGTGGATGTGCTAGGGATTGAGGAAACCCATATCCCTGGGCAGGGTGTGTTGAAAAAAAATGGAAATGATGAATGCAACTCATGGGAGGGCATGGAAGGAGGTTTGGTATGGATGGGAATGAGTGGAAATTATCAGGGAAGGGGAAAAGAAAGATCTGCAATTCTGCAATCACCAAGGGTATGGGAGGGTGTTACAGAGCATGGATGGAATGGATCAGTAATAGTGTGGGTGAAAGGAAAGATTGGGATTGGGAAGTATGCATGGGTATGTGTATAGGGAGAATAAATAGACATTTTGGAAGGAGGTAAATAACATGAGTAAGACAAGAGAACAAATGAAAACCAGTGAAGGGGGCAAAGGTAGAGGTAATAACAAGCAGTGATGAAGTGAGTATTTTGAAGGTTTGTTGAATGTGATTGATGATAGAGTGGCAGGTATAGGGTATTTTGGTCTGGGTGGTGTGCAAAGTGAAACGGTAAGGGAGAATGGTTTGGTGAACAAAGAAGAGGTAGTGAAAGCTTTGCGGAAGATGAAAGACGGGAAGGGTGGCAGGGTTTGGATGGTACTGCAGTGGAACTTGATTAAAAAAGGGGTGACTGTGTTGTTGATTGGTTGGTAAGGATATTCAGCATATGTATGGATCATGGTGAAGTGCCTGAAGATTGGCAGAATGCATGCATAGTGCCATTGCACAAAGGCAAAGGGGGATAAAGATGAGTGTTCAAATTACAGAGGCATACATTTGTTGAGTATTCCTGGGAAATTATATGGGAGGGTATTGATTGAGAGGGTAAAGGCATGTTCAGAGCATCAGATAGGGGAAGAGCATTGTGGTTTCAGAAGTGGTAGAGGATGTGTGGATCAGGTGTCTGCTTTGAAGAATGTATGTGAGAAATACTTAGAAAAGCAAATGGATTTGTATGTAGCATTTATGGATCTGGAGAAGGCATATGATAGAGATCCTCTGTGGAAGGTATTAAGAATATATGGTGTGGGAGGCAAGTTGTTAGAAGCAGTGAAGTTTTTATCGAGGATGTAAGGCATGTGTATGAGTAGGAAGAGAGGCAAGTGATTGGTTCTCAGTGAATGTCGGTTTATAGCAGGGGTGCGTGATGTCTCCAGGGTTGTTTAATTTGTTTATGGATGGGGTTGTTAGGGAGGTGAATGCAAGAGTTTTGGAAAGAGGGGTAAATATGCAGTCTGTTGTGGATGAGAGAGCTTGGGAAGTGAGTCAGTTGTTGTTCGCTGATGATACAGCGCTGGTGGCTGATTAGGGTGAGAAACTACAGAAACTGGTGACTGAGTTTGGTAAAGTGTGTGAAAGAAGAAAGCTGAGAGTAAATGTGAATAAGAGCAAGGTTATTAGGTACAGTAGGGTGGAGGGACAAGTCATTTGGGAGGTACGTTTTAATGGAGAAAAACTGGAGGAAGTGAAGTGTCTTAGATATCTGGGAGTGGAATTGGCAGTGGATGGAACCATGGAAGCAGAAGTGAGTCATAGGGTGGGGGAGAGGGCGAAAGTTTTGGGAGCGTTGAAAAATGTGTGGAAGGCGAGAACGTTATCTCGGAAAGCAAAAGTGGGTATGTTTGAAGGAATAGTGGTTCCAACAATGTTATATGGTTGCGAGGCGTGGGCTATAGATAGAGTTGTGCGAAGGAGGGTGGATGTGCTGGAAATGAGATATTTGAGGACAAAATGTGGTGTGAGGTGGTTTGATCGAGTAAGTAATGAAAGGGTAAGAGAGATGTGTTGTAATAAAAAAGAGTGCGGTTGAGAGAGCAGAAGAGGGTGTATTGAAATGGTATGGTCACATGGAGAGAATGAGTGAGGAAAGATTGACAAAGAATATATATGTGTCAGAGATGGAGGGAACAAGGAGAAGTGGGATACCAAATTGGAGGTGGAAAGGTGGCATGAAAAAGATTTTGAGTGATCGGGGCTTGAACATGCAGGAGGGTGAAAGGTGTGCAAGGAATAAAGTGAATTGGAACGATGTGGTATACCGGGGTCAAAGTGCTGTCAATGAACTGAACCAGGGCATTTGAAGTATCTGGGGTAAACCATGGAAAGTTCTGAGGGGCCTGGGTGTGAAAAGGGAGCTGTGATTTCAGTGCATGATACATGACAGCTAGAGACTGAGTGTGAACAAATGTGGCCTTTGTTTTCTTTTCCTAGTGCTATCTCGCACACATGCATGGGGAGGGGGTTGTCATTTCATGTGTGGCAGGGTGGCGACAGGAATGAATAAGGGCAGACAGTATGAATTATGTACATGCGTATATATGTATATGTCTTTGTGTGTATATATATGTTTACATTGAGATGTATAGGTATGAATATGTGTGTGTGTGTGTGGACGTGTATGTATATATATGTGTATGTGGGTGAGTTGGGCCATTCTTTTATCTGTTTCCTTGCACTACCTCGCTAACACGGGAGACAGCGACAAATCATGATAAATAAATAATGAATAAATAATAAGTAGTGTTCTAGACAAGTTCCATATCACTACCAGCTTTGAATAATGATCAACTGTTCTGCAGTACTGTGTAGTATTTTGTGGATTACATCTTGCTGAAGGATAAAACAAGAAGGGTTTTGTATATAAGGGAAAAAGTGGATTTAATCAATATACTTATAATCATACATACAGATGCAGCTGAATAGTATATGAAATTACCTGTCTGAATTATTTCTGTTCTCTAAAATCTCCTCCCATGTGGGGTCTTTGAATGGCTTGCCATCTTTCTGTAATCTGAAAATGTCATAGCTGAAATAAGTATTATTACATAATGTTCTAAATCAAAACATATCTTGCAAAAATGCATTTCAATCTACAAACAGTATCTATATTATATAAACTCTTAGCATTTGAGTTTTCAGGACACAAAGGAGGAGGAAAACATCATAAGGTCCCTCTCTGTTCATCTTACACTTTTATTATAATATTGCTTGATCTCTTTAAGTTTACATAATGGACTGATACCCTTGGCAACAGGGCCTCTGAGAGGAATTTTATCTGAGGGTACAGTTTCTCTCGGGTCCCATTCCCTTCTCCATTATTTATCCTGTTTTTATCCTCTATGGTTTAATGCCATGACCTGTAAAGCCAAAAGGGTATGGAAGATGAAGGAGGGGTGGAATGGAGCACTCTGTTGATTTTCTGCATTTGAGGCTTTATGCAAACATTTTCTGAAATCCAAGGGAATTACTGGGTCCCCTTTTGGATGCATGGGTACAATGTACTCCATGCTTCCCCTCTCAATGGCTGTGCTAAGCGGTACCCTTCTTTGTCAAGAAATCATTGTAAGGATAATTAACAACATTTTTTTGGTAAATATGCAGTATACAAAAACCATGAATCTAACTTCAAAATGTCACTGACTGTTTTACAGTGGTAGTTCAATGTTTGGAGATACATTAAGACTGGAATAGTGTAATTTGGACTATTTCCTTTTTATCCTTTGACAATTATTAAGTCAGTAGTGAGGAGGACTGTGAAAATCAAAGAGAAGGTGGGGTTAATTATAGTTAAAGTACACAGAAATCAATAAGACCCTTGAAACCTCTTCAAACTTTCCCTGACAGCAGAAAAAATATTCTCTTTAAAATGCCATTTGCAAATTATGATTTCATGGTCTCATATTTGCATCCAGTTGCTGAAAAGTTTGTGCTTTCATGTGTTCAAACACAAAAATTGCACTGAAAAACATTACTCCTTGTAGCACACATACTTTACCTTACGCAAAGATGTAGATGACTCTAGGGCTGGTATATTAGATAAAAACACTGAAAATTCTTGTAAATCTTAGCTGCTCGGGGAAATTAGGTAAAATTTTCAAAGGTCCTGTTGGTTTTGGCAAGTTCCACACACTCCCACATTCATAAACCTACAATTTTTCTTATCTTCCAAGCCCTCCTCACACTAGTAATCTGCCAACTTAACTGAGCATCAAAACTAGCTTTGGATAATGGATGATTTTTTTCTTAATGTTAAAAAACAGAAAAAAAGTTGCAGAGCTAGGTTTAAAGCATAGGTGATGGGATAAAGGTTACAAAAAAATATAAGGGAAAATTTGGGGTTAATGTAAAAGTGTGTTAAACATCTGTACAGGATCCGTTGAAACCACCTAACCTCCTCTAGCAGCTGAGATTTATAGCAAATACCAACATTAATGAGGTATGATGCTGGAACTGAATAAAATGCCTAACTGTAGAGAAACTGGGCACTGGCATAAACTGTCCTATGTCAGTTATATGTTAGGTTACATTCATCAGCTGTTGGCATGATGCTCATTCACAAGATTGTCTTATTCTTTGACTGATATTGAAAACTATTGTGTTTGCAAAAACCAATGTCCCTCCCCTCCCCCATATTTTTAAAGGTGGAACATGGGTTTTTGTAGGTACAAGCATATGACACTCTAAGAGTGAAATCATTGAAATCATTGTACATTTGGTCACTGAAACTAGAGTTTCTCCACCTCATTGTGCCTCAGAGTGTCTTGAGGGAAGGATGTTCTTTCTTTACTCTTCCCCGCTGCCACTTCATTTCAGGGATTTCGCTTCTGAGTGCTATATTTTTCCTACCTGTGTTTCAAGGTTGACTCTTACCTTTCTAAGGATGAAGCCCAAATTCTCACCTGGAAGAAGGAAAATGTGAGTATACGAGATTTCTACATGTACTGGGCACTCGGAAAGCACAATCAGGCAGCTGCTTCCTGCAACACCTTATCAGTGCCTCCCTTCATTCATGTGATCAAGACCCTATGGACCCACAATACTTGAGGAACCTTGCCATTTCCATCCCCACGTGGACCTTGGCAAATGGTAATTAAAGCCAAAGGAGAGACGACAGAATACTAAAACATGAATGGACATCATCTTTGAAAATGTATGGGAAGGTTTTTGTTGACACAGTATGATAAATCTCAGATACTAGAGAGATTAGGTAAGAGTTTCATAGGATTTGTTGATTTTTATGTTTCGCAAGAATTTGGCTGGAGACAGTGAACAGATTAAAAGACAGGAACTACATGGACTCTAAATTGGTTTCTGAGACACGCAATAATGGAAACCTTAATAGTGCCTATATGATAATGAGAATAATTCACAAGTTACAAATATCTACATTAAGTAGAAGTGGTAGGTAGGAGCATTAGGTAGAAGTAGTCAGTAGTAACATTAGGTAGAGGCCTCTACAAACACTGTGCTTAAGTTGCCCTCTGCCAGTGGTCTGTTAAGATTGAGGCACTAAATGCTATGAAGTGGCACTGAAGTTCTCTAGTTGTGGAGACTCTTGCTATGGCCACTCCCTTGAGAAAGTTCCAGTTGGAAGAGGCATCAGAGATATAGATAGATAGACTGACACAAATATCTAGATCGAGATATTTTTGTTATTGTACTCTGCCCTACTTACATTGAAATTGCTTAATTCTAAATGCCATCCCTAGAGGTTTAAAAATTCTATGACGTTCAGGCCATGATTGTTACACAGCAATCTGGACACAGAGGCATTTGGAGTTATGTCCAGTATCTACTAAAGGAACTATTTAAATTAACATATTCCCTGACAATCAAAACCCACACCATTATTGCTATATCTAATTTTTTTTTTTTTTCTTTTAACTATTCGCCATTTCCCGCGTTAGCGAGGTAGCGCTAAGAACAGAGGACTGGGCCTTTGTGGAATATCCTCACCTGGCCCCCCTCTGTTCCTTCTTTTGGAAAAAAAAAAAAACGCGAGGGGAGGATTTCCAGCCTCCCGCTCCCTCCCCTTTTAGTCGCCTTCTACGACACGCAGGGAATACGTGGGAAGTATTCTTAATCCCCTATCCCCAGGGATAAATATTGTATAATATTGTATAATGAAATACCTAATTAGGTAAACACATAAAGTAGAAGTCTGTTGGAACATTAGGTAGAGCCTCTGAAAACACTGCACTTGAGTTGCCTTCTGCCAGTGGCCTGTTAAGGGTGAAATATTAAAAACTGAAAAGTGGCACTGAATTTCACTAGTTATGGAGATTCTTTTCCCATAGCCATCCTCTTGAGGGAGTTCCCAAAGGAACAGGCATCAGAGATATAGACATGAATGGATGAAATAAAATATAATAGGTAATATATTAGATGAGTTCCTCAACACTATTAGCTTTGAATACTGACTGATCGTGTCCTGCAGTACTATGTAGCATTTACAGAATGTAATAAGAGTTGCACAGCATAATTTAGTGCATTACATCTTGCTAAATCGTAAAGCAATAAAGGTTATATATATAACTTGGAGGTGGAAAGATGGAGTGAAAAAGATTTTGAGTGATAGGGGCCTGAACATGCAAGAGGGTGAAAGGCGTGCAAGGAATAGAGTGAATTGGAACGATGTGGTATACCAGGATCGACGTGCTGTCCATGGATTGAACCAGGGCATGTGAAGCGTCTGGGGTAATCCATGGAAAGTTCTGTGGGGCCTGGATGTGGAAAGGGAGCTGTGGTTTTGGTGCATTATTACATGACAGCTAGAGACTAAGTGTGAACGAATGGGGCCTTTGTTGTCTTTTCCTAGCGCTACCTCGCACACATGAGGGGGGAGGGGGTTGCTATTTCATGTGTGGTGAGGTGGCGATGGGAATGAGTAAAGGCAGACAGTATGAATTATATACATGTGTATATATGTATATGTCTATGTGTGTATATATATGTATACGTTGAGATGTATAGGTATGTATATACCTATCGCCCAACCAACCCACATAGTCATGTATATGCATATATGTCCACACACGCACATAATCATACCTATACATCTCATTGTATACATATATATACACACAGACATATACATATATACACATGTATATAATTCATACTGTCTGCCCTTATTCATCCCCGCCACACATGAAATGACAATCACCTTCCCCGCATATGCGTGAGGTAGCACTAGGAAAAGACAACAAAGGCCACATTTGTTCACACTCAGTCTCTAGCTGTCATGTATAAACCACCAAAACCACAGCTCCCTTTCCACATCCAGTCCCCACAAAACTTTCCATGGTTCACCCCAGATGCTTCATATATATAGTAAACAGAGAAGAGGTAGTAAAAGCTTTGCGGAAGATGAAAGCCGGCTAGGCAGCGGGTTTGGATGGTATTGCAGTGGAATTTATTAAAAAGAGGGTGACTGTGTTGTTGACTGGTTGGTAAGGTTATTTACTGTATATATGACTCATGGTGAGGTGCCTGAGGATTGGCGGAATGCGTGCATAGTGCCATTGTACAAAGGCAAAGGGGATAAGAGTGAGTGCTCAAATTACAGAGGTATAAGTTTGTTGAATATTCCTGGTAAATTATATGGGAGGGTATTGATTGAGAGGGTGAAGGCATGTACAGAGCATCAGATTGGGGAAGAGCAGTGTGGTTTCAGAAGTGGTAGAGGATGTGTGGATCAGGTGTTTGCTTTGAAGAATGTATGTGAGAAATACTTAGAAAAGCAAATGGATTTGTATGTAGCATTTATGGATCTGGAGAAGGCATATGATAGAGTTGATAGAGATGCTCTGTGGAAGGTATTAAGAATATATGGTGTGGGAGGCAAGTTGTTAGAAGCAGTGAAAAGTTTTTATCAAGGATGTAAGGCATGTGTACATGTAGGAAGAGAGGAAAGTGATTGGTTCTCAGTGAATGTAGGTTTGCGGCAGGGGTGTGTGATGTCTCCATGGTTGTTTAATTTGTTTATGGATGGCGTTGTTAGGGAGGTGAATGCAAGAGTTTTGGAAAGAGGGGCAAGTATGAAGTCTGTTGGGGATGAGAGAGCTTGGGAAGTGAGTCAGTTGTTGTTCGCTGATGATACAGCGCTGGTGGCTGATTCATGTGAGAAACTGCAGAAGCTGGTGACTGAGTTTGGTAAAGTGTGTGAAAGAAAAAAGTTGAGTAAATGTGAATAAGAGCAAGGTTATTAGGTACAGTAGGGTTGAGGGTCAAGTCAATTGGGAGGTGTTTTTGAATGGAGAAAAACTGGAGGAAGTGAAGTGTTATAGATATCTGGGAGTGGATCTGGCAGCGGATGGAACCATGGAAGCGGAAGTGGATCATAGGGTGGGGGAGGGGGCGAAAATTCTGGGAGCCTTGAAGAATGTGTGGAAGTCGAGAACATTATCTCGGAAAGCAAAAATGGGTATGTTTGAAGGAATAGTGGTTCCAACAATGTTGTAAGGTTGCGAGGCGTGGGCTATGGATAGAGTTGTGCGCAGGAGGATGGATGTGCTGGAAATGAGATGTTTGAGGACAATGTGTGGTGTGAGGTGGTTTGATCGAGTAAGTAACGTAAGGGTAAGAGAGATGTGTGGAAATAAAAAGAGCGTGGTTGAGAGAGCAGAAGAGGGTGTTTTGAAATGGTTTGGGCACATGGAGAGAATGAGTGAGGAAAGATTGACCAAGAGGATATATGTGTCGGAGGTGGAGGGAACGAAGAGAAGAGGGAGACCAAATTGGAGGTGGAAAGATGGAGTGAAAAAGATTTTGTGTGATCGGGGCCTGAACATGCAGGAGGGTGAAAGGAGGGCAAGGAATAGAGTGAATTGGAGCGATGTGGTATACCAGGGTTGACGTGATGTCAGTGGATTGAATCAAGGCATGTGAAGCGTCTGGGGTAAACCATGGAAAGCTGTGTAGGTATGTATATTTGCGTGTGTGGACGTATGTATATACATGTGTATGGGGGTGGGTTGGGCCATTTCTTTCGTCTGTTTCCTTGCGCTACCTCGCAAACGCGGGAGACAGTGACAAAGAAAAAAAAAAAAAATAATAATAATAATACAAATCATGCTCTACACCTGTTATTATATTTTCTAAATACTGCTACCATTACAGAACAAAAATAGCCAGTATTCAAAGATAATAGCTATGAAGTGCTATTTCAAATAAAAATTAGAAAATGTTCCAGATTTCACTCCTCAACTTTCAAGCTTCTCTAACTACAGTGCAATAATTGTCAAACAAATCGCTCAATATCCAAAGCCAGTTTCAGTGAGTAGCTAAACTGGTAATCTCTTGATTATTTATCACCATAAGATACAATGTAAGATACTTCAAATCACACTCCACTAGTATTATCTTAATCTCCAGTAATTTTACAGTTTGCAAATATACGTGTTCTAGCCTTGAAATCCTTATTCTACTTTTATGGAATTGCTGTTTGATATAAAAGTTAAGTAAATTAGACTGGTTTTCTTTAGCATTATTATTTCTGATCATTCAGTACTAAATAACCTGATAGCAAATGAATATTATGAAAGAGGGAAAATTATTAAATACAATGTCCACCAAAAACTTTGTCCACCTCCCCATACATTTCCAAAGGCAATGCCACACTTGCATTTCATTACTTTGTCATCTCTCCTTTGGCCGTGATTACCATCTGCATACGTCTGGCCATGAAATTTGCAAGGTTTCTGAAGTATTGTAAGTCCATGATGTGGGTAACATCTCAATTTCCTGAATGAGGCAATGCACTGATGACATGCTGCAGGAAGCAGCCACCCCATGTGCATTCTAAGGGCCCAGTGCACCTAGAAATCTCATGTGTACCTGCATTTTATTGCTTCTTACCTTTGAAAGGTAAGAGCCAACCATCTTTGAAGCACAGGTGAAAGTAATACAATGCGCAGAAGTGAAATTCCCAAAATGAAGTGGCAGATAGCCTGAGCACATTGAGGAGGATTAATGGTGCTCAAACCATTAAAAACACTAGTCTCAGTGACCAGATGTACAAAGACTTCATGCTGGGAATGTCATATGCTTGTACCCACAATAATCCTTAGTCATGTATTGCCTTTGAAAATATATGGAGGCAAACAGTGGTTTTAGCGGACACTATATACTATGTATAATCAGATTTAAAAACAAAACTTAAATTTTTGAGCAATAAAGCTTAAATGTTTGGTATAGTATTAGCTAATTTTCCTAATTCTGAAGGAGACGCACTTTTTATTGTATCCACTGGATGGTGCCATGAATAATAGGGTTCAAAACTGTTAACTAAGGAAGAGATAGCTTGACTGGAGTTTTTCTAAAGCATAAGAACGGTTCATATGTTTATAAATATATTCTGATATTGCAAATAGAATGTGACACCTTTGGACCATGTCCATTTGTTCTGCATTATTGAAGGACAATAAAATGTTTTTGACAGATTGGAATGTCCAACAGAATTTAGTCTGTCTCCGTGGGTAGGAAAAGGGAGATAATTACTTGTTATTAATGATTATTATTTTCTATCTGCATTAGATTTTTATGAAATATTTATGACTGATTACATTTCTTGTGGCATTTCATCATGGCAAAAATATGTGGTTTGAAAATACACAAGATTCAAACTGGAATTGACTTGAGGACCACAAGGTAAATCATATCATTTGTGCGCATGTTATGTGAGGGCCGTAGGAGGGATACCTAATGGTATCTGAAAAGCACTTGCTTCGGCATCACACTAACATGCGATGCCTAAGCAAATTATGGGTCCTGCAAACACTTCATCTCTAAGAAAGAAAAAGTTATAGTATGTAAGGAGTCTATTGGTATTGCTCTCAGCAACATCCATCAACTAGAACATCTGTGTTCGCAAAATGAGAAATTCTCAAGCCACCCAGTAAATTATCATGATTCAATCATATTCCTGAATTAGATCTGTAGTGTTCTAAAGCTAAATAATCACCAAAATTGTCATTAATCATGCTTCGATACAAACTATATCCCACAATAACATAACTCCCCCCAATAATAACACTGCGTCTCTAAAACTTAATGTCTACTGTCACTTTAAACTTTGTATTCCTAAGAAAAGAAGGCATCCTAAAAAAAATTATTTTCAAGGCTGGGCAAAGCATGTAAGTATAATTCAGGGGAATGTGTTAAACGTGCTTGAAGTTATGTAATCATTTTATATGCCTAGGACATCCTCCGACATGGTGAGATAAGTCAGTATGACAAACATTATCATATGAAATAAATCTAAACTGGTTCACATATAATTTAGGCCATCTTAAAGTAATTCTTATATATTTGATGCAATTATCCATTCTTTGGCTGTCTTGTCAGCACAGTATAGAGTTAAATTCAGTTAACTAAGACCACAAATATATATATAAAATTAGTCGCTGGACTTACTGATCAGAATAACCGAAAATTCTTCTAAACCAATCCATATCGGCAGTTTATTTCCCAGCTGGACATCAATAGTCCTTAGACTGACGCAATAACACCCAACTGGTCATCTGTTTATTTCCCCAGCTGAGACATTGTATACCAAGATAGTACTCCTCTGATCGTTGTCATTCCATGGGATATAACATCCTTTCCCTTAGCTTTCAATTTCGTCCGTTATATCCTTTTGGCGCTAGTATCGCTAAGGCGTTTGTTATATGTATTATCGTTGACTCCTAATTTTCATGAGGTTGATTTGGTATATTTAGCTACTGATTCTATTTTCCGCATTTATGTCCATCGTGTTACGGTAAAACATGAGCGTCCGCTCTTGTAAAAGTGTTTTGTTTTGTTTTACTTTGCATATTAAGGTGATTCGCCAAGTGAAACCATTGTCTCCATTTATTTCACGTCTATCCACAGATTACCTCCATTTCATACGGATCCTAATCATTCCTTTAGAAACTCTACTTGAAATGTACGTAGGACTAATACGTTATGTTATTATGTCGCCGATCGATCCATCGCTCCTAGCGGCCCACATCTCCTCTATTTACCTTTGAGTCTACTAACATAAAATCTTGACCAAACTATTATCTATTATACATACCATCTCAAAAATTTTATACATACATATTTCCAGTGATTTATTTACACCACACACACCATTCTCATATCTTCATTCTTCTTTCTACCCCTCCCTCCAACTCCTCTAAGTTGCCTTCCATACACCATTGTTGAAAAAAAGAAATTGCTCAATTTTTCAGTACACCGTTAATTTTTTCCTCTGCATGAACCCATTCTCAGTTTTAGCTCTGCTCTGACGTCCTTGCACAAACTGATGGTCTAATTGAATTCCCATATCCACTCTTACTTCATAACTTATCTAATCTTCCTTTAAATATGTTCACAGCGTAAGCTTCTATTATGCTCTTCTTGAAGTCATTCCACCAGTTTACAACTCAGTTAAGAACTATCAGTACTACTCTAAACTACCTTCTATGCAGTGAGTCTACCCTCTTTTTCTTCTTCTGTTAACCCATATCTTTAGTAGCTGTTCAGTCATTTCACTGTCTTCATTCTTTATCTGTGTTCTTTCTAACAAAAAATTCAGGATTATCTGAATTGTTGTCCACATGGGACCTCACATACTCAGGGTATTACCTTATCAAAAAGACTTTCACCCATATATTGAAAGCAATTACCTTATCTCGTAGCCCGTGCAACCTTACTAGAGTCTTCCCTGTGTTGAATAGATGGTTCACAATCCTTTAAGATACAGTATAACCCAAAGGTTTTCTCTTATTTTTGGTTCTTCATAAAGCATGTCCTTTCCCAATTTCATTAACCATTTGCCGGACCACATTTAGCTGTATTGTACTTGTCCACCTCAAAAGATCTCGCCATTCTCCTCTTTTCGTAATATTATATACATTTTCGTGTAATGGGCAAGCATCTCTTTGACTTCACCCCTTCTCGCATATCATCTTCATATATTAGGGATGATAAAGGGCTAATAACAGATCCCTGCGGGACACTACCATCCATAGTTATCCATTCCTATTTCTCTTACCCAGTTGTTAACCTTCACTTCCTCTGAGATGAGATTTATTTTATTTTGGCTCCAGCCTTTCCTCTTATTCCCTATAATCTCAAGTCTTGGCATCAGTCTTCGAAGGGTTCATTAACAAAGACGGACTTATTATAGCCGTTTGATAACCCTTATCAGCCTTATTATAGCCATGTCTTTGAGGACGAGTGTCCTGTCTGTTACTTCCAACACTGCTCTCTGTTTTAACCTCTCTCTGTTATATATATATATATATATATATATATATATATATATATATATATATATATATATATATATATATATATATATGTAACAGCATTGATCTCGTATCTCAAGTAATTTAACAGTTAAATTTCTCTACAACCGACACACCTCGTATTCTCGTCTTTTTGTCTTCACATATTCTTGTATCTCTATCGATTGTGGTGGTTCCTCTTTGTCGGCTTCTTAGTTTTCCTTTCCGGTATGTGTCTTGAGTTTGGTCTGTAATCCTGTTCATTTCATCAACCATTCCCTCTACTTTTGTCATTCATTACTTCATCCCAGTCTATATTTTTTCTTCATTGGCGAAAAATTTCATCACGCTTGCCACTGTAGCAGTTCATGCACTCAAACAGATATCAAACCTAAAATTGCAAAGGTCCATTTACCCTGGGAGATTTACCACATTAACACACACTACTATGCTATCTTCATTTTGTCTATACATAGTATACAGGTGAAGGCCTACATCCATTGGCTACCTTAAAGGGGAGGGGGGAATGGTGGGGGTAATCAACATATTGATCAATATTTTTTGCATCCATTACCACAAGAATTTCTCCCTCATGAACACCTCGGCACCACAACACCCTCACGCCACATTCTTTGATGAACTTTACCTTTAGATATGAAGACACTCATTTACAGCTTCCAATTTTTCATCTTGCTAATTGATATTACACTGTCATCTGTCAACCGTTTGAGAAAACTGTAGTCCAACTTTATATCACATTCACTCTTTCAGCATCCCTCTGGTAATAACATACACTATCTGAGTGGCCCATCATACCATTTGATTTTTTCTTTTGATTCACGGAACAACACAGCACCATCTACGTACAGCAACTACGGCGACTCCCATTGTTTCTTCGTGGTTAACGACGTACATACCGCAGTCACCCCACCCAGTCTCATCCCATGCAATGCGCCATCCCTAAACACTGTTAAAGTACCATGATGACATAGTAACACATACTTGGTGAACTCACACATTTATTTCGAACCACAAGATCCTCTATCAGAGTTCCTTAACACCTTTGAAAGCCTTTCATGTAAGCCAAAAGACATTCCAATTCACTTCATCATAGCATTATGATATACG
Source organism: Panulirus ornatus (assembly GCF_036320965.1). Classification (NCBI taxonomy): domain Eukaryota; kingdom Metazoa; phylum Arthropoda; class Malacostraca; order Decapoda; family Palinuridae; genus Panulirus; species Panulirus ornatus. Next base: position 67,073,504 of record NC_092226.1, on the reverse strand, counting down.
ATTTAGATAAACTGCGTTTCATAAAAGCTTCATATGTTTCAGGTGCAACCCGTGACACCCTTAAGGCAGTTCATTTTCAACCCCTGTGTAGTCCAGCCGAAGAAAGTTGGCGAGGACACCAGCACTGCCCGAAGGAGCATATCTTAAGAAGGTATCTGAAAATGATCATGGGAGTGTGATGGATAGACATAAATGCCTCTCGAGACCCCAAAATGCTACTTATTATTTTTTTGGTTTTTATTATAGATTAGCTCCGTTAACTTTTGTCTAACAAATAATCCTCCATGGTACCCTAGCCATTGTATTAATGTATGATACTTCGATGCTTTTTACATTGTAATAATGTTAATGTTTCAGCACTTTATATACAACAGACAAGAAATATAACCAAATGGAGAAGTTCTGTTTCTGGCGTTTCTTAGCCAAGACGGGAAACGATAATAATTATCATGATCATTATTTTTATCATTATTATTATTATTATTATTATGTTACCTATACAGTGGATATAGATACAGTAAGGTAATATATTACAAGGCTGGAAATCCTCCCCTCTCGTTTTTTAATTTTCCAAAAGAGGAACAGAAAAGGGGGCCAAGTTTGGATATTCTCTCAAAGGCTCAGTCCTCTGTTCTTAACGCTACCTCGCTAATGCGGGAAATGGCGAATAGTATTAAAAACAAAAACGAAGAGATGTGTTTCTGGAGACCATGTTAGTTGTGTAACAGTTTCTTCTCCCCGTCCTCTTGATAATAATACATCTCAAATGTTTTGATCATAAGTTGCAAAACCACTTGAGAGGGAGATGGAGTGATGAAGTTATCTGGAGCAGAGAGACAAGAGTAAAGAAGGCATGTCTTGCAAAGTAAAACTGTTGGTTTTGATATTCAGTCAACTCTCTCATCTTACCCAAGCACTTGTTTTCTTCTAAGTCATATGGCTTGTTTGTCTGTCTTATTTCAAGCAAGACTGACATTGTGGTCTTGTGGGTTTCTTAGCTTTTCATGTCGTTACTTTTTTTCTTATCACACATCCTCTCCCAGTTCATTGTGTCCTCGCACAGAGCCACTTTTCTTTCATCGGGGTTTTGGTCAGTTTTCCTTCATTCTGCATTTTTGTGTTTTCTGAATTCCAGGGGGCGTCGAGAGCCAGCATGGGGCACTGGGCAAACGATTATCCCCTCTAAGATTTAGCCGCTATGTTCTGAGGGTCTATTTTTCTTGTTTTTTTTTTACGTTTTTGAAAATGGAAGCAGAAGATCCCATACTAAAGAGGTCAACTTACTCACAGACAAAGAAGAATGCATACGGTATTGCATGTAACGTTGAGGAAGACCCTAATCATGCCCATGATACATTGAAGATACTCTAACATTTGCTGGTCAGTTGCCCGGCACTCGCCACATATTGATACACAACAGCATGGGACACTCATGACGTGTGGTCTCGCCCGGTAGACGTGGCCTGCTTCCTGAGTACTGCGCGTGCCCCATAAAAGATAGAAGGGACTCCACGGCCGGGAAGGTATGAGAAAGTAATGACGAGGGTTTCTCGCTTTAGTTTTATGATAGGATTAGGTGGGGTGCGGAAGGAGAGGGGACGAACTCCGAGGCTGTGTGACACCCCCACCCATATCTTCTCCCACAGATAGGAAAGTATTCATTCTCTTATCTTATTCCTTTAAGCATATTACTATTACCGTTTGCCTCTGACTATATCCACTCTGCTAAGTTTCCAAAGATATTTTCTCCACATTCTTCGAATCACAGCTTCTCCAGGTGACGACTTCCATCTAAATAATTCAAACGTCTCACTTATGGATCAAGCCCAAATGGATGTATATATACAAATGCAGAGGATAAAGATGAGATATAAAATGCAGAACTGCACAGGAAAATGTCTCTAGCTGCAGCAAAGGCCCTAATGGACCATTAAAATTTCATAGAAAACATATTTCGGCAAAAGCTTTGTTAATCTGTGTGTCATGTTATTTTTAGGGGTCAACATGTTTGAAAAAGCAAGGGTGGATCCAGGATTACAGAAAGGGGGAGAGAGTCGAGATTGCTTGAACATTAGGATCAGTCGCGTTCCCTTGAAAGACGTCTATTCCAAGACAATCATTTTGCATTTCTTATGAAAGAAATGAATGTATACATCATAGCTAGGGTTCCCTTTGGAACACAGGATTTTTGTGATGTTATCTTGTGTGAGTTTACGTGATGACCGAATTGAATTACAAGCTAGTGTTCACTTCAGAACTCAGGATCTTATTTTTTGCTATTGTGTTTTACTTACGCGATGACTAGATTGATTTGCGTGCTAATATTTTCTATTTTAGAAGGTAGTAGTTAGTTTAACTTCGCCACCATTTCGTTTTGCAATCCATATATCGTATTAACGTGACGACTAAATCAACTGGCTTGGATCGCAGCTGAACCTCACCATACTGAATTTCACCCCCTGAGAATTTATGGTTTAATATAAAATAATCTGGTAATTTAGGCAAAGTTATGCAAATGTTTATGCGTCGTACTTACATAATTAAATTTCAATGTACGTGTGAATTTTTAGAAGGTTCACACAAGTTGTAGTTGAGTTTCGAGACATAGATAAAGTCTTAGACACTGGTAATGTAGCTACATGGTGCAGTTATCATAATATTTCGTAATACCATCACATTATTCGAAGTATATTTGAAGGGAAAGTGAGGTCGTTGAAGGATGCCCCGGGAAAGAGGATGGAAAGTGTCACTTTGTGCATCGATACCAGACGCGAACTCCCATTCGGTCCTTTTGGTGTGCATCATTCGATTACAGGCAACCAAAGTTCGATTTGAAGGAGTAGTAGAAATCTGAGTACACTTGTAGGGATTAGGAGAGGACGAGATATAATTACCTAATCTCTGTGATTTTTCCTGAGAGCTTGTTTGCGACTGTGGACATGATTGGGGTTAACGCTTCTGGCGAAAGTCAACAAGAAACCCTTCTAAAGGTCAGTGTGTTTCTTGTGTGATTAATTTTCCTCATGTTCAACACTTGTTTCCTTTGCTGTACAGTCCGCAGCTTCGTTAATTCAAGTAGTTTTTTCTCAACGTCACCCTATGGGTCTGCGTTTACCCTACAGACGTTGACAGAATGTTGTGGTGACCATATGTTGTTACCTGTCGATATGCCAAGTAAATGAAGAGATAGAAAATAAAATTGTTTCGAATTTATTTTCTTTATATTCATAAACACTACAAAAGTATATCTGCTTAACCTCTGACGAAGATTACTCATTCAGAAGGAAACCGTAGACCAATTTGTGCTGATGTTTCTAGGTAAATGCCAGATAGACTATGTCCATGGATCTAAAGGCTGTGGTGGAGGTGCATTAATGGTATATGGATCTAAAGGCTGTGGTGGAGGTGCATTAATGGTATATGGATCGAAAGGCTGTGGTGGAGGTGCAGTAATGGTATATGGATATAAAGGCTGTGGTGGAGGTGCATTAATGGTAAACGAGACATCTCTCTTCCGATATAGCTGATCGGTGAAAGACCTTCATCCTTCTGAGACTACTGTAGGATCTCAGCCTTACGACCCACGAGAAGCAACGTATATCCTAGTATGAACAGCATTATGAGATATGGGAAAGGGTCCTCTTCTGTATTCTCAAGGCATCTGGACAAGTATGTTGGTATCTGATCTTTTATCTGTTTCTAAAATGAACTCATTAAAACAACCTGAAGATAGGGGATCTTCCTGGTAGTAATAGAGCAGTTTGATTACATAATTTGTGTAACATAAGCTTTTATATTGTTCATCCCGATATGTCCTTCAACTGGTATAACAGAAGTTCATGTTAAGGAAGAATCTTTTTTCATCGTTTAGAATTTATACTATTTACATACTGCATTATAATTTAGTTTGCTTATATTTTATATGAAACCGAATTTTACCTCTCAGGATGCCATATTTTCTTTTAGCTCTGGTACAAAAGAGCTGGCTATAGGAAGATCTGCATTACAATATATTACAGTCGAACTCACTCGTGTTGAATAACAGTAGGTAGAACATTGCTTAGTTTTGTTCTTAGCCTGGAATGATCCAAGAGATTTTGAAATTGAGTCCTTAGAGAACGTGATTCAAGAAAGGGATTCCTACTTCTTTCCTTCTGTATTGCTTTTGATTTGTGGTTTGTGTGTGTGTGTGTGTTGCTGTATACCAGTGACCCTCTGTATGATGATCTCAATCCCCACTTCCTGACCCAATGTTTGTTTCACTTGCAGTGTACCACGAGTGGTTTTCATTGTCAGTATGGTATCTCATGTCTTCGATCATTAAGGATCACCGTCGATCAATTTGTAGACCTGTTAGCCATCTTGATCACACCATGGCGATTATGTAGACCTGTTGGCCATCTTGATCATACCATGGCAATTATGTGACCAGTGGCCAAATTGCCTGAAGTGTGTCGCTTGATCTGGAAGGTCATGGTATTATTTGACGACTCCATGTTTGTTAGGAGACCTTGAGTTCTGATTCTGGTGCCTCGGCACCAGGACCACTTCTCCCATTGGCTGTTCATCGTTCATCACCATCGCTTGTATCCATTCTTCTTACACATTGGGCAGAACATTCAGGTTAACAGTGCATTCAAGTGTCAAGCAGTTAGTGAGATACAGTGCCTGGAATGTGTCAAGTGTGTCGTTCAACCTAATGTGTCTTGCATAGACCTTTAAGTCTCATGGGAGATTCAGAGCCTGTCTTTTTTTTTTAGGGGGGGGGATCTAAGAACAAGCAAATATCTTGGAGGAGGATCACCATATTTCGAATTATGGTTATCTTTCAAGATGATGCGATGCAAGAACTTCAGTTCTTGCATCCCCCCCCCATCTTGCATATGTCAAAGTCATACTGTTTGAAAGTAGAAATGATAGCATTTTATGTGGGTTTTCCTGTTGTCCACTCTGGATGAAAGAAATCAAAGGACGCTTCGTTGATTTCATGTTTCACCTGATCCACACAAATTTCTAAGAGATCGACAATATATCTGTCAACTCCTTGGCAGTAACTGTGTATACCTCGCTTACCTGAAAGTAATCTCGAATTATCCATATGATTTCATTTTGTACAGTGTTTGATATGACTGTAGAATCCTTCATGGCATGCAAATAGGTACTGTTAAAGCTGACTGTCACTTTCAGCCATTAGATCCGATAATGCCCAGAGATTTCTCGTCGAATTTGAAATGTAATCAGTCTTGCGGTCTCGATAGGGGATATGTTGTCTCCCACAATCCACAGACAAATACGGCTTTAACATTACGCGTCAAAACGTGAAGATTTTACTCGTACGAGTCTCTCTTTTACCGATAGAAATCGTATAGGCCGCTGCTTTGGTCACTTTCTGATGAAATGCATATAATGCAGACTCGTTTTTAACGCCGACATGGCGAGGTGAGCTGGAGGTTATCCCTGCCTAGTGCAGACAACAGGGCTGGCGAGGTGTACTTGAGGCGGATCGGTGTGGGGAGGGCGTGGGGTGTGTTGTGTGGAATGGATGGTGTTACCTCCAACTTCCCAATGAAAAAGTGAATTATATTGACCTCCGATTCTATTCCGCTTCCCAGGTGTCACGAATTGGTTTCCAAAATTCGGTGGAAAAACAAAGAAAAAGTGGTAACTAAAGGTGGGGTTTGGGTTAGCGTGGGGGGTGTGTGTGTCCTGACCCGGTTCCCCGAATCCGCTGCCACTGTAAAGGATGGTTGGGGTGAGGGGAGTTAAAAAGAAAAATCGCTGAAAAGCCCTTCCTCTGCCTCAGGTAAAAGTCTCGTTGTAGGTATTTTGTAGACACTGTATATTATAAGGCGACCATTCAACTCGGTTACCAAAAAGCGACAACACCACAACAATAAACTGTGTACACTGACGACTTATGAAGAGTGTAACACACGAACACTGTCACTATTGTCGCAACACGTATATGTTTGCAGGGCAATCACTTACCACATGCATCAAAATATTATCAAACAAAATCTATTGCACCAAAACGAATGTAAAAAAAAAAAAAAAAAAGCATTACGGGTAGCTTGTCGAATCCTGGAAAGTGTGCTAACAATAGCAGCACCATTTGTACCGACTCGGAAAGCGCTCTAAAATCCATCTCGTAAACAAAGACGCTTCATACGAGCTCCTGTACAGATGCTTCTCAGAACACAGCGGCTTTACATGCCTCTAAATAGATGATGATTTTGCTAAAAAAAAAAAGATAGATTCCCTAAAACTACAGTATTTCCCGCTCTGCTCGCAGAGTTAATGATCATTATGAAAACCTTTGATATTTCATTAGTAATTTCGAAAACTTCAACGAAGGAAACTCGCCAGTGAGGTACATTAAAGCCATTAGTAATCACAAAACCCATTCCACCGCAAACCTAGATGAGCTAGTAATTGATACGAATTCCCGTGGTGTAGCGGTTTTTGTTCTTGGCCCGTGAAGCATCCACGGATCGCCTAGGTCGAGCACATAAGTTCGAATCCTGGTTACAGTAGTCAGTCCACAGTCAACCTAGCTGCTCGTCCGTCCTTACGAGTTTTTCAATATTGTGGGTACCAGGCTCAGGCTAGGGTATATATATATATATATATATATATATATATATATATATATATATATATATATATATATATAGGCGTCCTAGCTTCGTCTCTTCGATGTATATCAACTGACTTTTATTTCTCTCTTGTGTCTCCCCTGATGATGTGATTATTACACGAAAGTGCACTTGGGAATTTATCGTGTTTCATTTTCCCCGTGGACTCATGGGAATATATATATATATATATATATATATATATATATATATATATATATATATATATATATATATATATATATATATGTATACACCAAAATCCTCAACGCCCTTGCAAATACTGAATATCCACAAGACGAACGAATGGAGTCAAACGACTGAATAGTCGGCTGTTTACCATCGTAAACATAAACACGTCTTTGCCTAACTCCAACCAGGTGTACGAACCATGAGCCAGGTCTTTACTGCCAGCCACAAATTATCGTACACCACGCCTTCAGAATGTAATGACCATCTCGCAAAGCTCTGTACACTTACGAACTATATATATACGAAGTGTTCAAACAACAATACACCAAAATTCCAACCTCTATACCCAAGTCAGCGACATCATAAGATGTTCCCCAATACGCGATAGACAACGATCGAAGATGAAGGATCCATGGAGACACGGGAGAAACTGGCGCCTCTCGATCGCCCTCTCTCTCCACACCATTAGAATCTGAAACTGGCTGGAGTCTGCTTCGTACCACGCCCTCTTGACTTCCACGTCATCAGGTGAAAACCCCCTCCTCCAGGGCGATCTTCACGCGTATTTCGTCCCCAGCCAGACCTGTGTGAAGCTGTTAGGGAATTGAATGGTCCCTAAATTACTTGCACTCTGCCTTCAGAATAACGGGCCGACCCATTTCCATCTGGTACCTCACGTTTGAGTGGCAGCGCTAAAGAAGACTTCTGTTTGCCTCAGCAATGTCTCCGTCTTGAATGGTTTGCGTTTCAGCGCATTCAGAAATGATGGACCAATAAAGCACACGGGAACAACAATATTTTTTCCCCCTCTTCTGTGGACTAAAGTCGAAGTTTTGAGTGCGCTCTTATGTGGGGTTTGCAGCTTCGTAATATTTGTTTTCGGGGAGACCAAGCAGATGAGGCATAGTCTAAAAGTGGAGCGGATGAATTGTTCGTTGAGCATGAGTAGTTCTTTTACTTCTTCTACACCCCCATCCTAGCCTGAAGTCGTTAGAGAAAACTACGCGCTATAAACATCACGTTAGCCAGTCTGAAATTCGGCTGGACAGGCAAACTGTTCCCTGACCCTCCAACATGACCACCTGCCCGAGTTACAGCCATGGAGATCCTCCTCCCAAACGGCTAACAGTGAAACTTCCCCAAATGCCATTTTTGATGCGACAGACACCGTCCCCCCACACAGCCAAAGTCCACCACACAATCCTCCTCGCTCACATTAAGCCCCTCCTGCAGGGATGCGTAAGCATATTCCCCAACAAGAGACGATCCTCGAAAGTCACGAAATGTTTGTGACAGCAACTGACTCCTGGACCACAACCTGGAACCTGCTGACTCCTGGACCACAACCTGGAACCTGCTGACCCCTGGACCACAACCTGGAACCTGCTGACCCCTGGACCACAACCTGGAACCTGCTGACCCCCTGGACCACAACCTGGAGCCTGCTGACCCCCGGGACCACAACCTGGAACCTGCTGACCCCTGGACCACAACCTGGAACCTGTTGACCCCTGGACTACAACCTGGAACCTGCTGACCCCTGGACCACAACCTGGAACCTGCTGACCCTTGGACTACAACCTGGAACCTGCTGACCCCTGGACCACAACCTGGAACCTGTTGACACTTGGACCACAACCTGAAACCTGCTGACCCCTGGACCACAACCGTCGACTTGGCTTGACTCCTGGGCCACAACCCTGGACCCAGCTGACCCTTGGCTCAAACCCGTCGACTCGGCTAGCACCTGGACCACAACCATCGGCCCAGCTGACGACCCTTGGACCACAACGGTCCACCTTGTTGACCCCTGAACCACCCCCGTCGTCCTTGCTGACCCTGGACCGTAACCGTCAGCCCAACGTGACCCCTGGACCATGGTGGTGACCATGAGTCTATTCCACAACATTGTGAAGACCACCTGGGTCAGTACGGCCTTCGGTAATCACAAGAGTTCCAACCATCTTTAACTGGATACGACCCACCATCTTTACCTAGGGTATACCTGGACGCAAGAGATGAGTCATGAGTCTGTAAGACACGAGGGGACTCAAATGTGAGCAGTGCTCGAGACACTGTACAGCTCTAAGGCTGACTATGTGTTTTGTACTGTGGCGAATAGCCAGCTTTGGTTCACTTGGGAAAGATGACTTGTGTACGTACGTCCGGAAGATGCCATGTTACAGGACTTCCCAGGGCTGGTCTTCCTGTGATGAAATTATGGGTTGTTGAATCTCACGTCTCCTTCGTATTGATGATAATCAAATCACTTGAAATAATCATGTTTCCAACGATGGATTATAAGAGTCTCTTCCCCCTTCAAAAGTCAACTTATTGTGACGAGTATTCTCGAAAACCTTCAGGGCTGGGAGTCAGATGGAGCGACAGTACAAGATTGGAGAGTGGCTTTGCCATCGGCCTGTAGTAAATTCCATAGACAGCTTCTCTATATGTCTATGTGGAGAGCCAGGGCCAGATAACTTCACCTTCCCCTTTGAAAGGGGGAGCCCCGGCATTGTTCTCAGGGGGGGAGGAGACCTTTCTCTCTCTCAGTTTCTTAAGAACTTTATATGTCCTTTATTTAGGACGATAACGATCTCATAGATAAAGCCAAGTTCATGTACTGTGTAATGATGGCAGAGTCTGGACGAGGGATTTCCGTGCTACATTGCAAAATGAGATCAAGTGATTTGGAGGAAAAAGAAGAGGAACTCGGGGTCCAGCAGGTCTCTCGACGGACCCTGGTCCTCCTGGCAGGGACCACCCACCCCCCTCCTCTCAGCCACCCCCGACCCCCCCTCTCATCGGGCCTGAGTCGACCGACCCCCCCAGCGCTCCAAGTGCCCTCCAGACTGAAGCTTGTGAAGGACCATCTATCACCTACCGTGCGGCAGTCAAGGCTTGTGAGGCTTGTTGGTCTCAGCCTCTGAAGTAGATATATGGGGATGGGCTGGATGGTGATGAGGAGAGAGAGAGAGACTCGCCTCCTCCTCCTCACGCTTCCACTTGGTGAGGTACGAGAGAAATTCATAGTGACGTCACCTCCTGGAAGGATCGTAGGATGAATCTTTCTGAAGGCACCCTCTTGTTAGCCAGAACCCCCCCCCCCCCCTTTTTTTTTTTTTATAAAGGTCTCTGCGGCTCAAAGTTGCCCTAAATATTACCAAAATAATCTGTATATACTAGAGTACACTACCACATGACTAAATGACGCTATATATATATATATATATATATATATATATATATATATATATATATATATATATATATATATATTTCAAGGCTCCCAAAATGGGTATGTTTGAGGGAATAGTGGTTCCAACAATGTTGTATGGTTGCGAGGCGTGGGCTATGGATAGAGATGTGCGCAGGAGGATGGATGTGCTGGAAATGAGATGTTTGAGGACAATGTGTGGTGTGAGGTGGTTTGATCGAGTAAGTAACGTAAGGGTAAGAGAGATGTGTGGAAATAAAAAGAGCGTGGTTGAGAGAGCAGAAGAGGGTGTTTTGAAATGGTTTGGGCACATGGAGAGAATGAGTGAGGAAAGATTGACCAAGAGGATATATGTGTCGGAGGTGGAGGGAACGAGGAGAAGAGGGAGACCAAATTGGAGGTGGAAAGATGGAGTGAAAAAGATTTTGTGTGATCGGGGCCTGAACATGCAGGAGGGTGAAAGGAGGGCAAGGAATAGAGTGAATTGGAGCGATGTGGTATACCGGGGTTGACGTGCTGTCAGTGGATTGAATCAAGGCATGTGAAGCGTCTGGGGTAAACCATGGAAAGCTGTGTAGGTATGTATATTTGCGTGTGTGGACGTATGTACATGTGTATGGGGGGGGGGGGGCATTTCTTTCGTCTGTTTCCTTGCGCTACCTCGCAAACGCGGGAGACAGCGACAAAGTATAAAAAAAAATATATATATATATATATATATATATATATATATATATATATTTGAAGCTTCAGAATGCATGGTGTACAATAGCATGATCATAGGAATGATGAGATTTCTGTTCTTAAACGGAGTTACTATACCTTGTGGTCTTTGCATTGGCCATAGTACGGGCCCACTAGAATGATCATAACTGGTCTATGCAGTTATATTATAATGATAGCAGGTACACAAACACAATACTGTATTATCATGATAAACACGATTCTATGCTTAGGAAACCTGTACCATAATGTCATATCTCGGACATGGTTATAGATAACACTGTAATGGCCTGTCACTTGTAACACACTCCATAGAAATTACAACTTGAAAGCTTAAGATCTAGAAACTTAAGACACTCTGTGTAGATATCTACAAAGTTATCCTACAGGAGCCACCCCCAAGTCGCCTTGACTAACATTTCTGTGGGTCCCATTTACAATTAGGATGGGTGACACCCCCCCAAGAAAAAAATCCCCCCTTGATTTCGAGCCGTGCGACTATCTATTGATTTCGTGGTTTGTGGTTGAAGTCACAGATAGACCAAGTCTAATTGAACTCTGAATCTGATTTGAAGTTGTTTAGTCTTGTGTTGAGGTTGTGGCTGGGAGAGTGGAGGGGTTTGAAGCCTTGCTGGTTCCTTTGGATGGTTAAATGGCATTTAACCCCCCTTGAGGACGACGGTACACGACCCACGAAAGTACGACCCTCGGGTACAGTGGCGTGGTCTATGGCCTTCAAATATAGGTCGAAGGTCGGGTCATCGTACCCAAGGGATCGTCCCGACGCGTCGTACACACTTGAACTCACAGTGATTAGGGAAAAATCACCGTCTTGGTCTCCTTCCTGTGGTGGCCATGAAGTAGTTTCCCCCCAACGTCAGACAATAGACAGTAAAGGAGGAACGTGATATGTGTACGTACGTACGTACGGGCTCGCGACACTCATTTCATAACGAGAACGGGAAAGAATGGCATTTCTACGCGCAAATTAGCGAGTCGTAATGAAATGAGCATCACACAGTGGCAGTTAGGTTGACAGGATGGAAAAGTGGGAGGGTGGGTGCAGGGGCGGGTGGGTGGCAGATCCTGGACCTTTTGTGTGTTTTGTAACCTCTGCCTCGCCAACGCCCCCACGACAGCCGGGAGTGCGCAGTAAGCCGGACGCATCTGCAAGAAAATTCATTGTTTTGTGGTATTTTTCTGGAAGCGTACTTACCTGTTATTTTCCAGATGTGTAGCCTCTACGGTTTATGCATATGTCTTGTGTGTGTGTGTATATATATATATATATATATATATATATATATATATATATATATATATATATATCATCGTATGTTTTCTGCGTTTCTCTTGCTTTTGTGTTGTGGTAACGGGGAGATGATTTTATACCCGTGGCCCAGTATCTTGATGTTGCATATATGCCATTTCTAACCCTTATCTATACACACGTCAGCGAGGTAGCGCCAGGTAACCACTCATCAACTGTTTTCTGCAGTCAGCATTCACGGTTTCACCATTTGAATAATTCCATTCATCCACTAACTTGATGATATAATATAACTTCTTTCCATTTTTTTCCTAATATGTTTCTTGCATGATTCATTGTTATGAAATCTTTCTAAGAACGCTTCACTGTTGACATTATTAAACTGGTCCAGAAATGTAGATCAAGTCACTCGTTACTCTCCTCTCTTCCATGTTGGACACACGTAAAGTCTCCACCCTCTATATGAGGACTGCTACCGTTTTTTATGGCACCCTCCTTTGGACCCTCTCTATTAGTTCTTTGTAGTGTTTTTTTTTTTTTTTTTTTTTTTTTTTTTTTTTTTTTAAGGACAACCATACTTAAGAAGCATAGGCTCGTCTTAACCTAATATGCATTGCGAAGAATTGTCTAAATATTTTCTTATCTCTGTACTGAAATGCGATTCTGATATATATATATATATATATATATATATATATATATATATATATATATATATATATATATATATATATGCCAGCATACAGTTTGTATCGTTTGCAGTTCTACGAAAGTGGAGCTCATAGACGGCAAGTTTGGAATGTTGTCGACGCCTAGGTCACTCCTAAACAGACACTTCAGCAGTTTATTTTCTGCTCGGCAATAATCGTATTGACGCCTTCTCACGTTATGCCCCATCCTCTTTATCTTGCCTGAAGTTTTCATCAACCATTTGTCAGACTATCTTTGGACTTTGTTAAGGTCGCTTTGTAAGATGATGTCATTTTCATCATTCGTTACCTCCTTCGTGGCCTTGGCATCATCCACAAACATATTCAGGCATAAGTAAGTTACTTTCATAGGTCAGGAACAGTATTGGTCCCAGGACCAAGCCCTGTGGCACACGAGAAGGGTTCTCTAACATACGTCCTTTGCTCCCTGCTACTAAAGATCATTCTTATCTCTTAAAGAAGTCTTCTCGTTATCCCTGCCTAAATCCAGCTTCCTCACCAACATTCTGTACGTTGCAGGGTCAAATGCTTTATGGCAGACCAGACGCAGGTGTTCTCTATAACACACGTGGGGAAAAAATTTTATTGGTCAGTTACCTATTTAGAATTGGAATTGTATATTCTCTTTGGTGTGAGTAGGTCTGTGGGAGAAAGTAGATTTGGGAGCATTTTGACTCGTAGAAGAAAGTGGTGGAGTCAGATGTTCTGTACAGTACACGTAGGAAAAGGTTATTGGCAGTGAACTGACTTGTGATATTGTAGGTAAGAAGAGATGAAAGATCCGTTCAGTTGGCGAGAAAACAGAACTAACACCTCATATTCGTAGAATACTGGAACCTGGAACCAGTAACATCTCATATTCGTAGAATACTGAACCTGGAACCAATAACTATCTTCGAGAGAGAGAGAGAGAGAGAGAGAGAGAGAGAGAGAGAGAGAGAGAGAGAGAGAGAGAGGACCAGTGAGTGGTATCTAACTTCCGCTACATCAGTGCAAGCGAGTCGCTGGACAAACTAGGTGAAGCTATTGACAAATAGATAGTGAGGGTAACTGCCTCCCCTCATGTCGAATTGGGTTTGTCATTCTAATATCTTGCATTTCGTTTATATATATATATATATATATATATATATATATATATATATATATATATATATATATATATATATATATATATATATATTTCTTTCGAACTATTCGCCATTTCCCACATTAGCAAGGTAGCGTTAAGAACAGAGGACTGGGCCTCTAAGGGAATATCCTCACCTGGCCCCCTTCTCTGTTCCTTCTTTTGGAAAATATAGACTGGATGATGAGAAATTGGACTCCTTTCTTGAACGCTGTTTAGAAATTGTAGAGAATACGTGTGTCCATATTATTAATAATAGTAATAATTAATTCATTATTAATGTTATTATTATTATTATTATTATTATTATTATTATTATTGAATGCTACGGTCATCGGATAAGAAATGTAACATAAAAGGGTAATAGTGCTTTTGGTAGCGCAAAGAGGAGCCTTTGACGTCACCAGAGCAGTCCACTTTTTCCCTCCTGCTGTGGAACCTCAAAGTCAAATTCAATTTCAAGTTATTTATTATATATAAGAAATATATCCAAGGTTACATGCAGATTCTCACAACCACCCAGCTCTGCCTCAAATATAAATTTTCAGAAACAAATGAAATCCTACACTCAAGAGTCAAATAAGCATTTCATAATGTAAATCCTACACTCAAGAGTCAAATAAGCATTTCGTAATGCAGATTACATTATGGTAGAATAATTATATTCACTTGATATTGAATATACACAGCAGTACACAGTACCAGAAATATTAACATCTAAATTTTTTAATTTCCTCAAAAAATTCTCTTGACAATATTTTGATATATCAAATAACAGCTTTGTTCCCAAAAATGTCTAATGTCTTTATTTTGAAATTTTAATTTCATTACATTCCATGGCATGAACTAGTAGTATATGGGTTCCATCATGACCTTTAGAATATTCCCAGATAGTATTTGCCTCCAGTTGTCTTACACATAATAAACGAATCAATTTTACCTGTTGTGTTATGATTGTTCTCCGTTACTATGGCATCGTGAGCCACGGTGTTACCACCATTGCTCAGAATTCCCTTTTTTTTTTTTTTTCTTCAAGATCTCAGTTTTCTCTTGCATTCCTCATAACATTTGATCCTCCGAAGGTTAATGATACTCTCAGCGTCCACAAATTCCTTTCCCGTTGCTCGTTTTGCCAAGTCACCAACAATTTCATTCAAGTAAATATTGGAGTAAAAAGGTATCCACACACAGAAGAAAAAAAAGATAATCAAAAAAGAAAATTCTTTAATTCTATAATTTAATTTTTTACACTTCAGGACCAAATATTTGTCAACAAAACACAGCGGCTATGGACAAACCAAATAAAATTCCTCCGCTTCGCTCAAGCCAGTTGCAACCCTTCATGTAGAGCATGAAGCTTAAATAGTACGTACTAGAGCTTTGGTCACTAACTCTTTTGAACAGTTTTTCATCCAGGCTAACTGCCGCAGTCTCAAAAAAATTATCCGAACACCACATCCAACCCGTATCCCATTTACAGAGCCATCACAATGTACATATGGACAGTGTTGTGCACATGGCTGTTCATTTATTTTAGCTTGAAATATCTGACTGGATTCCACCCTGCTTAAAGTGACTTTTCTGTTTATCGAACTTATCGCTTTTTACAGACACCGTTTCTTGCATACAAGGTATTAAATGGTCTTTATTTGAGTGAAGTACATGACTTTATTGCATCATTATCTGTCAACATTTTGTAGAATTTCATGTTAATTTTGAACTGAGGAAGAGTTATGATTATCTATGGTAGTTTTAAGGTAAGTATCCTATAAGTCTAATTATCCTAATTATTGTAGGAGCAGTCAGTTCCCTAATGCCTTTTAAGATATTTGGTGGACTTAATTCCAAGTTCTTAATGTCCTATGTTAATTCTAGGATAGCCTTATATCACTCGCATGGACTCATTTATTGCAAAACTTCGAAGGACTTGATTTCATTATCTGGATATGAAGCCAAAATCACCGCTGAGTAATCTGTTATCGACCTAATCGTACTTAAAAATATTGCTCATAGTGCAGGAGTATCAAAACCATTTACTACTCCTTAAGGGGTTTTAATCTTGTCATACAGATGTTTTCACAACAATGATCCGATTCTTAGTATTACTTAAACTTATATGCATACCAAGATACTTATAACTGACAACTGTAATTTCTTGTCAGTTGATAATAAAAGCTCTTTACCATAAGTAGATTTAGTTAGTGCTTGGGTTTCCCGGAGGGAATCTGAAGCGTTTTTGAATGCTTTTCAGCTACAAAATAGGATTACTGACTTAACTCTCACGAATAAACGTTACTCCTGATATAAAATAAATCATAAAGTACTTGTGTCTCGTTTTCCATTACTCTATAAACAACCATAACATGTTTTCTTTAGTTTTCTGTGCGCCGATTTCGGTGCCCCACATCTGCGCAGACTCTCTTAGTGTTGGATACTCTACATCTGCTTGCATACCCTCACATAACTTTGTAGTTTCTCCTTAAAGCAGATGCGCCACTGTTCTACCTCCTACTACAACCAGTGGTTTTGTTTTTCTACAACCATTAAATATCAGACACTCGAATTTGTTGTTTGCGTATCATAATTTCGGTAATAGTAGCCAAATCCATATAACACACACACACACACACACACACACACACACACACACACACACACATGGGTCTCCGTGGCGTACTGGTTAGCATTACTGCTAATGAGTTACCACGAGTCCACCCTAGGGTCGGGCCCGCATAAGTTAAAATCCCCGGTACGGCCGTCAGCCCACACCCAACCCAGGTGTTCATTCTCCCTTCAGAGCTGGTCAGTAAATGGGTTAAAGGCTTAGACTGAAATGTGTGTTTTACACATAGGAATAAAGACGTGATATATATATATATATATATATATATATATATATATATATATATATATATATATATATATATATATATATATATTATCCCTGGGGATAGGGGATTAAGAATACTTCCCACGTATTCCCTGCGTGTCGTAGAAGGCGACTAAAAGGGGAGGGAGCGGGGGGCTGGAAATCCTCCCCTCTCGTTTTTTTTTTTTTAATTTTTCCAAAAGAAGGAACAGATGGGGCCATGTGAGGGTATTCCAAAAAAGGCCCAGTCCTCTGTTCTTAACGCTACATCGCTAACGCGGGAAATGGCGGTTTAAAAAAAAAAAAAAAAATATATATATATATATATATATATATATATATATATATATATATATATATATATTTCAGCAACTCGCAAATAGTAATCACACACACGCACACACTCCTATGTAATCCCTCGAGTACAACGGTGTGATGCTTGTGTCTAATACTCTCCCTCGCCTTTAACCTGATTCCCCAGTATCAGGTCAAAAGGCAGGCCATCATGCTCTAGGGTCGTAACCTTCTTGCTCTAGAGTGGTTGCGTCAGTGCTCTAAGGTTGTGCACAAGGGTCGTATCGCTGTGTTCGAGGGATCATCTTCCTCATTCACCAAAGATCATACATACTACGCCTTGAACACGCCGTCATTTCCTACTCCCACGGGCTAAACATACCCTCTGTGTGTGTGTGTGTGTGTGTCTGTGTGTGTGTCTGTGTGGTTTTAGGGATATCATGACCATCTAGGGCAAGTGTTCGTGATTTTTACGATTAGGCAGTTTGAAGTTGACGGGCCATCCATGACCCTACTCTAGTCGATAGGCTTCTAAAACCTGACATATCCTAGCCATCTCTGCTTATCATCAGTCTTAAAAGACTCATTGACAGCCTCTGATCTATCTCCATTCAGAGAGATCATACGTTTTATTACTCATTTTCTTTCTTGAGTCATTTCCTTTCAGCAGTCGCCTAACATAGACGTCATCTAAGCGGCTTACCTTCCCTGACTGGGCGGGCTTTCTAAACAGTCTTCGCGTAATGACTGTAGCAGCTGTCATTCTCTGCAACCATGATTCAGCCACGTCCAGTGATCATCTCGGCATAAAATCTTACGTAATGGCATTCATGGATTTTTTTTTTAACTATCTACTTATATATATATATATATATATATATATATATATATATATATATATATATATATATATATATATAATGCTGTTTATCGGACTCCGCTTGCATGAACTTCCCGCGTGAGTGAAGAAAGTTACATTTTGGGAAGGCTGTATCAATGTGAGTATGTTTGTTGTCGTCTACGAACTCATCCCATTGGAAGTAGCTCGGCCTTGGATGGACTGCAGGAGTCTTTGGAGAGAGTTCCCAAGTGACGCTAGGACTCTTTCGTAGAGAGGTGTTAAAAGATGATTATAGAGAGTAGAATAATACTTATGTGAAAAAAAAAGATAGAAGTGTGGTAGAGTATAGCTGAAAGATCTGAAGGTGTACTGAAATAATTTGTTTGAAGAATGAATGTGAAGAGATGTTGAAAAGGGGATGAATGTGTCAGTAGTGGAGGAAACAAGAAGAGAAAAGCTGATTTTTACTGATAGGTGCCTGAACCAGCAGGATGGTGAAAAGCGTGCACGGAATAGAATGAATTGGAGCGGGCGATGTGTTGTAAGTGGACTGAACGTAGGGCACATGAAACTGGCGGGGAAAACCAGGGTAAGGTCTGTAAGGCCTGGTTGTGGATAAGGTGGCTGTGGTTTTGATGCTTTGCACATAGAGAATGGACGTAAACTAATAAGACTGGAAATGGTGACCAAATAGATATAGATAAGTAAATTATATATATATATATATATATATATATATATATATATATATATATATATATATACGTGTATGTATATACATGTGTATGTGGGTGGGTTGGGCCATTCTTTCGTCTGTTTCCTTGTGCTACCTCCCTAATGCGGGAGACAGCGACAAAGTATTATATATATATATATATATATATATATTACCGGACTCCCTTGTGGTCACCCTGAGAGTGAAAAGCCACCTTCGGCAAGGCTGCATCATCGTAATGGACGGAAAGTAGTCGTCAAGGTCCTTCTCGCTCTAAAGGAGTCCATCACTTTCCTCGTGGATTGCAGCCTTCAAGCTGCACGATTCCTAAAAAGGGGTCCTAAGGTTGTATGGAAAAAAGAATATATATATATATATATATATATATATATATATATATATATATATATATATATATATATATTCCTATGAGTCCACGGGGAAAATGAAACACGAAAAGTTCCCAAGTGCACTTTCGTGTAATAATCACATCATCAGGGAGACACAAGAGAGAAATATAAGTCAGTTGATATACATCGCAGAGACAAAGCTAGGACGCCATTTGGTAAACATGTGATTGTCCAAAACATGTTTTGGACAATCACATGTATATATATACTTTCCAGCATATATATATATATATATATGTATATATATATATATATATATATATATATATATATATATATATATATATATATATACACGCTCAGTAACTTTGATTACATATCTATATTATCTCAAGCATGTGACGATATCAAGTAGTCAAAAAGGTGAGATATCACACTCACTCATTAAGATCATCAGCCATTATCAGGGAGCCCCCCAGCTAGACTCTGTAATGACCTATATACCAACAAATACGGAACGCTGCTGTCCTCGACTGTGTCGCACTCGGTAGCTCAACAAGTGGTTCGTCTGACCAACATACTGACACAAACACACACACACAGACCACTGACTGCCTCTGGAGTGAGAGTAGCCGACAAAGTAATGCTCTTGGCTCTTAAATCGTGAAATCAGGAACTGGTCACGCTTAAAATATTATTAACAAAATTACTCGTGTTGACAGTATAAACTGGCTAATCAGTGATCCGTTCTTAAACGATTAGTTAAATTCGGTTAATTATGGATGAATTGTTGACAGTGGAATTATGAATGGCTAGAAAACGCATACATCATAACACAGAATCCATTTATTCAACAATATAAAACACGCTCAAAGATGAGAAGTCTTTCATGGTAAGTAGCAACAGTACACTGGGGCATTGCCTTACAATTGATGTGTAGCCAATAAAAAAAAAAGGCGGTAGAATATTTACAGGATAAAAATCAAAAAGGATTCGCCACAAGATAATTAACATTAGCTCTTCCCAAAATTATCAGTCCAGTCGTGGTAATTATTAGAACAGATGAGGCCGATCATCTCGCGTTTGCAGGGTCGAGCAATATGTAAAACATCAGGCACGGCCGGGGAATCCATAGACAATTTTAATTTCTATATTTCTCATTTCAGTATCACTCAATATAGAATAAAATTGAACTCGATATAGAAAAAAAAGTCAATCCTGGTATTAGTAAAACTGGAACGAGACATAAGTCATCAGTCACTATCTATCAGGCCACAGCAGCTCCCTTAGAACTCATTTCACGTCCCCATTGAGTAGTGAGTGTGCAAGATCTGTGCAAGATCATATTAATGATCGGAGTACACGATAAAAAGCAAGTCATTAGTGGAAAATGATTGATCTAGATGTATAATCTCATTAACTGGCCAGACAGGCGGAAAGGTACGAGATGGAAAGCTAAATGATGGACATCTATCACCAAAGTATTTTCAAAAGTGCTCTAGTCATATGTAGAATGCGTCATGATAGTCCCAAATATGGGATACTAACTCCTTGCAACTGAAATATTTCTTGGTAGTCGCCTTTGGCAAAGTAGATAAATAGGGAGCACCATGTCAATTGATGCTAGTGTTACACAGTGTCGCTGGACTTTTAGATTGTATGAATTTCATTGGTTAACATCTGATGTGAGGTGTCATTCCATATGTAAATGAGCTAAATTTACTAAATTGTGCATACATGCGATGTCTCGTTGACTCGAACACAAGATGATATTCAGCTGATCGTTTTTCAAGCTGCTCTTATGACATGGACTGAAGTTCTCTCGATTACTTTTATTTTAAGGACAAACAAAATCCGACTTTTAGATTAAATGGCAAAACTGAAGAAAACTTACCTACTTCCATGTGTTGCAAATCACATAATAATCACAATAATAATTATAGTAATGATAATATGAATTATTATGGTTGGTTTAGAAGTAACATATACGTATACAGTGGTAATGATCATGATGGTAGTAATCATTCATAAAGTGGTTATCAGTAACAGTAGTTATATAAACGTTTAGACTAACGAACATAAACAATGTCATTAATGGTAAATTTGAACTTTTTCTAGAGAAACTTTCAATAAGTATGAAAGTAAATCGATGATCAAGAATACCATACACCGCTTACACGTTCTTATCTATAGTATTCTTTAAATAAAATTTTTTCCCTTTGAATTGGTGCATAATTTCATATCTTTTATCATGTCATAGAGCTTTCGTATGTATTTTATTCACTAAGGAGTGCAACAATATTTTTAAAGGACGAGGTGGGAATGAACTATAAGACATACAATCGGTCTGGTTAATAGTAAGTAAAATAGATAAGGTAATACACAAGTGTATTTCGTCTGCCTGAAGTAGGTTTGCGTGATGCTATTTTGTTTTCCTGGCGGCTGCCTGGCCAGTTTGTACGCAGGTGCGGGACCTGATTCTGTCAGTGTCAGTGAAGTTGTCGTGTGAAATGTACTGTATGCGTTGTTGGGAGTGAAATGCTTTTATTAAATTAGTATGTGATTCGGAATTCAAGTTTTTAGAGAGATAAGAAGTCCATATCAACCCTCCGCGTTCAAGGTAAATTTTCTGTATAGATCAAAGCGCTGTACCTTAAATTCCATCAGTTTTTGTGGTTAGACTTGCCAGTTTCTCTTGGGAAATTGCCTCTGACACAGATTTCGAACTTGCGTTAAGGTTACCATGCTGCGGTTCATATTGCCTTAAATTACAGGAAACCTCTGGTCTAATTGCGTCACGAATGCATACCCGTGTCCCTCCATGTTCCGTTCCCACCTGAGTGCAGTTGGTAGGTGCCAGCGACTTATAGTTTGGCTGTGGTGGTGGTTATAAAGGTGGGAGTTGTGAGACTAGTTGCTGCTGCTGCACCGTAGCCTTAGACTCCAGCCACAGGTGTTCCCTTCCATCCACCGCTTTACCTCCACACCAGGTGACACCCACCTCGGCTGCTCTCTGGTACATGCTTGCTTCAGGGATACACTTTTTCTCGGTGACTTACGGAGTCTAGATAAAGTTTCTACACTGGGTTGGGCTATGAGGACATTAAGCTGGAGATTTCTAGCTGACCCCTTAACACCTTCAGAATAGGAATGACCTTACAGGTGCTTCACCTTGACTTGGCTTATGGTAAAGGATCCACATATTACCCCCATATATGCAGTGTATTATGGTGTATGAGTTTGGAACTTAGTTCATAATAACAGTATGGTGAAAGTCGCATATGTACTCACTTTCAAAAACCACCTGTTGGTTAGAAGAAAGTTTGTATGTCATTATCAGTGTTGCTTTTGACAAGAAAATATTGTTTCTCTGAAAGATGTTACTTTTAAGGCCTTTGTCTTTGACCCCTTGCTTATATATTATGGCATTACACTTATAACCAGATTTATTGCATTCCAAACTAATTCACCACACCTGTTGCCAGTTAAGTGCATTTGTTTATGATCTTTTAAGAAAAATACCTCAAACTGTATGTACTATAAGATACTTACTCACTTAAACATTTTAAAAACTGACATAGTTATGTAAAGTGATTAAGCTAGCATGATGAATTCTTATTGATCATTGAAATCAAGTGTCATATTTCAGATATCATACAGGGTTATATGAAATTTGTTATGTACAGAATAGTACTGCAAACAGTTATGGAAATAACCAAGTGTTGAGTGAGAGACATGCAAGCTTGTGTGCCAGTCTGGGAATATGAAGTAGCTGAGGTATCTGTGCATACTTGTATGGTTATTAGGCCCACAATATTAGACCTTTCCTCATATGTGTGTATAATCATGCCCAGCAGTGGATGCCTGCTCATAAGGGGATGGTCTGTATGATAATGTAGGACCTCTTTCTAGCTTGGATAGCTGCAATTATTTCAGGAGAGCAATGATTGTTTTCATATATTTAACTGCAGGGCATGTTAACTCAGTCCTAGGTGAATTGTTTTACTGGCAATGCATAATGCAGGGCACTTATGTTAATGACGATCAGATCATTGATTTTGAAGAGAAATTCATATCATTCATTCTTATGATAGATTATTTGATTTATACTTCATTTATTTCAGTTGATAGTACTGTAGTCAGTCCTGTATCATTGACTGACGATACACCAAACACTGAACAAGTGGACTGTCGAAGAATTTGTGACGTGTAAATTGAAATGAATTTTGAAATTTGTCGGTTAGTTTTGGCGAGAATTTGTGAGATTAGTAATTGAATGAAAACAGAAGTAAAATGACTCATTGGAAAAGAATATTAGCAAGAGGGCTGTAGATATCTCTGTTTTTCAAATTCTTATTTTAGTCACATGTATATGAACCTGTTGTATCAGATACTTGCTCGTGAAATGTCTATTAATTACTAACACCATCATATGAACATTTCATTATTAACTGATATGTGGCATGCTCCAGTGGCTGGATGCTTAACTAGTATTACGCCACATGGGGATTGGTGAGATTTTGAACCCTGTTGCTCAAACCAACCCTAACTAAACCTGTCCAAGCCCAGTCAAACCTAATCAAGCATCATGATCTGATGACCTAACACAACTAATTCTGACTGAACCAGAGTCTTGCGGTTGCGAGTATATAAATAAAGGCAAAATATTGTTGCATTTATGTTATTATAAGAAGTATGCAAAATTATGTAGTGGTTCTTTTGTGGAGAGTCAACAAATACATCGACATTGTTGGGTTAGATGATGTTATGCTCATGTGTTTTATTTGGTACAGTATTTTTGAAGTTTAAGGGCACCACCTGAATGACATAGAAGTATCACTGATTTAATTTGGGTATGATAGTACACCAGTACTATGTTTAGATTGAAACAAGATTGGGTGAGCATTCTTTTTATATCATTTGATTTCAGATAAGTAATATTAAGGAGAGCATATCAACCTAAGAGTAGATAAAACCCTTACAAATAGACAACCAATGGAAACTTCACCAAACCTTCCTTTGCGCCATAGTTAATGTTGTTGTCGAAATATACCAAACACTTTATTTCAGCATTGTAGCTCATCAGGTGACTGGTGCAGCAACCCACAAAGTTTTTCACAGGTATCCATTCCACGACATCCAAAGCATTTCACCACGTCGATGTTGGTATTTTTTACTATAATTCTCGGCTGGTAGGGAAGGTAAGGTGAGGTTTTCATAGGTTCTGTTGTTTTCTACAGTTACGTCCAAGTTTTATGCTAAACATCCTTTAATTTTCCTTGTCTTATATAGAGCCCCAATAATACATATGTATTACTGTAGGACAAATAATGGTGCTACAAGTCAGGCTCACCCAGTCTCATTTTACTCTTCATAGAGTGTTCCGTCATTGCAAAACAGTCAGTGATATTCTTCAGTAAGTGATCACCAGTTATTTCCCCTTGCAACACCTTATATTCATTTTAGTCATATGCTTTTATGGTAGGCTAGGGTTATGCTTAGGTAAGGTAGGGTTGGGGCAAATTGGGATAGACCCCACCATGGTAGGTTATAGTTGTGGTTGATTTGTTTGATTGTTTAACCCAACACTTTCCTGCATTTCAAAATAGTGATGGTGAGAACACTCCAACAACCAGTTAACTGGACTTGATGAAATCAAGAATAAACTTTTCTCATCAGAATTTGTATTTTTATGAATCTTAATGTTTTAACTTGAAACTTTATTTTGGAAAAAGTTGATAGATCCAGTAATAAATGAAGATAAACAGTGTTGATATAACAGTTCTTAAAAATTGTTTTGACTTACTGACAAAATGCTCAGGAATTTACCGTGTAATTGATCATCCCATGGTTGCAGTATTTTACTGGTTTCTTATACCGTACCTGACTTTTCATGTTTTAGGACATATACACAAATGAAATACAAACTAGTAAGGATAATGAACTACTATAGCACATCTTGCTGCACCATGAGGATGAAATCAACAAATGTCAAGTAATTGGTCATATTCATGGATGTTCAGCAGTTCATTTCTCATTCTTTCACTCATCCATATAAAAGACAAGTTATTCAAATCTTCAGATTTGGGCTAGTCCAGTGTCCAAATCTGTTTTCAGTATTCAGTTTTCCATAGATGTAGGCAGTGTCCCTGGTTTTTGTCTTGTTAACCACACATTTTTGTATGTGCTTCAAAACCCTTCCCATCTTCGTTTAAAGTTTAAAATTGAAAAGGTAAGTTAGGTTATAGGACATCTAAATTATAAACCTTTATTTATAAACAGTGTTAGAGCATAAGTACATTGTACATTACTGTATTGCCTATTAATATTGGTCCAGAAATATTAAGAATAAAGACTGAAAGTGTCCTTCATTTATACTGTTTCAGGAGTATACATTTTTAGTGGAAAGATATGGATAATTATTTGTTATATAATGAGAACCATTCGTGAGAGGCAAAACACTAGAGGACTGTCAGGAAAGCTTCATCACAGATGCATGTTAAACATGCAGTATCCACACACACATGACAAAGAAATGCTAAAGGTCACAACTTGAACAAGTTTGATGCCCTTGTTATTTATTTTGCTGCGATGCAGATTTTTAAAGAAGGTTGCAGCTTACAAATCTAGGGAAAACAAACTGGTCAGGAGTGTAAGAGATTGACTGTAGATCCAAAATACCATATGAAATACAACAAAGTACAGTACTTCCTTATGCATACTTCAAAAGGAATCACAGAAACTATTGGCCTTTAAATAGCAGAATAAACCACATTGGATGGTAGCAAGGAAATGAACAAAATACTTTTAAAAGGAATCACTGTGAATTAGACTCAGGTAAATAAAAAAGGATGAAATTAAATATGTAGGAGCTGCTTTAGTTTACTTTTTGCTTAACTTAACCTGTCCCTTAACTGGAGGGTAAGGAGGCTTTTTAAAAGATGCTCCTTTTTTTAATGAGAAAAATATGCTTCCATATTCTTACCCTTATTGGTTTCTCTACAAAGTTACCAAATAGAATTTTTATACATTGAATTTCATGTTACAAGTTGCTGAATTTACCACTAAGGGCTTCTTTATTGTTCTTGTCCTTCAAGTATTCTAAATGTTGAAACTCCCTGCTGGGACACTACCTTGACAGCTTTTGTGTTAAGACCATCATATTTAAGCCAGATAACATGTATTCTGAGGCAGAGCCTACAACAGAAATCAGTAAAACATGGAGATATCTTACGGTGTGCAAATGAAATGTACAACAAAATAAACATTTCATCAAAGGAACTATAATAAATGTTTTACAAAGTAAGAACTGAGCATGAAGTTATAACTGTAAATTTGGACAAAGGAATAGTAATGTTACCATTTTTATTTGTGAACAATGATGGTGATTATGATACAGCAAAGGTTGTAAGTTCATTTTATTGCTATGTGCACTGAATGCCCAAAAGTAATATGAGAACAACAGCTGCTCTTTTTTACTGAATACAGCCATTTCCTGAAATAATAAAAGACAAGTTTATCATGACCTAAGGATAATGTCAGGGAGTAAAAGTAAACCCATCTGATGCAGTACCCAAGATAATTCAGAGTTGCCTTTGAGATCATTGAACCTTTTTCAGCACTTTCTATTTTTTAAACTCGAGCATTTTCTCAGACATGGAAGTAAGCCATAATAATACTCAAGCCTGAAATTTTATGATAGTTGAGTTATGGCTGGCTCAGGCTGATGTTCGTAAATCCAGATTTGATGAAATATTGGAGGGTATTGTTGGTACATATAGGCGAAAGGAGAGCTGTTTATTTATTACCAAAGACTTCTTTCCTACTTTCATAGGGTGGATCAAATGCATGGAAGCACACACCTTTTGTGGGAATATGCAGAACTAGAATCCCAGACCTCAACCCCGCTGGGTGGCAAAGGGCAGGGACACCCAGTTCCCTTAGGTAGACCTGTCACCCTTTTGATTTCCTTCATTATGATATGAGTGCATGTTCATGTATATATTGCCCCATATATTTTCTAAATGAAATTCTTGATAATAATTGAAATATATGGATGCATTTCTCTCATGTCACTGATTGATTTTTCAAAAGACTAAGACTGTTATAGTGTTGCTCACTGTGATCTATATATGGGGCCCAATGGGATGTCCATTTTTTCCTCCCCTTTATTCAGAATTTCTCATAAAGGTATCATAGGGTTACGTATGGACATGTGTAATCAAGTTGAGACTGTATCATTTGAACTTTCATAAGCAATAAGGTATATGTGATGCTTAAACTCTGACATTGGCCCAATTATTTGCTTGGTTGTGATTAATGGGCTTTCCATA
Source organism: Panulirus ornatus (assembly GCF_036320965.1). Taxonomy (NCBI): domain Eukaryota; kingdom Metazoa; phylum Arthropoda; class Malacostraca; order Decapoda; family Palinuridae; genus Panulirus; species Panulirus ornatus. Next base: position 67,046,226 of record NC_092226.1, on the reverse strand, counting down.
AATGTGTCTGTCTATGCCAGGTTTGCTAGAGCTCATTTTTGCTTGTGTCTTCAAAACTGTTTACAATGTTAGTGTTGATCTGCAACATTTTTCATGAGACTGGACTGAAGATAAGGCAAGTTGAATGTGAAGGTACATTTATCTGCATGTTGGGAAGACCAGTTGATCCCACTTTTTTAGCTGCACCTTACCCTTCTTCCAATTTTGGTCAAGTTATTAGGGATGTATTTCAACTCATTAATTAACTGGATCCATCCTGTTGACATATGATTAGCATGGCAGCACACAGATAATCATCAGTAGAATAAACAACACATTATCACAAGAAATACTGGTTGCATTACATAAACTGTTAACCAGAATACAACTGGAGTATGTAGCTCGTGTATGGCACCCAAATCTCAGTCAGTATTAGAATTGAAGCCTGATGAATTACAAAAATGTGTTTGTAAAGCCGGGGGATGGATATGCTAGGCACCAGAATACTTTCTAGAACATGCTCCTACAATCACTCAGGCAGCAATGTAAAGCTATCTTTCTTACGTTTGGTGAGGCAGTGTAGTTAACCCTGACAGTTGTCATCGTCTGCATCCCATTACTTATTCCATCCACAGCCAAAATGCTTGCTGTGGAGATCCATTTTTAGTTAGTAGTTATGACAAAACACGTAAAAGAAAGTTGCCTTCTCATACCATATACTGTGTTACATCACTACATGAACTGTGGCAAGTCATGTATTTAGAATTTGAATGTCTGTTATTATTTGAAGTTTTAATGAAAATATGCCTTTTGTTATGGAAGAATATTTGATTAATTCATCTTGTATTAGTTGTAAGATCATGTGGACTATTGTACCAGAATCATAAAAATGAGCATACATTTAACATTCTTGTTTATACCAGCATTTTTATTATTATTATTATTATTATTATTATTGTTATTATTATTATTATTATTCCATACTCATCAACTGTTTCCCAAATTGGCAAGGTAGTGCCAGAAACAAATGAAGAAAAGGCCTCATTTACTTTCATTTACTCTCTTACAGTCATCTGTAATGCATTACATCCCCATTCCCCCCTCTCCAACCAGACCCCACAGACCTTTCTGTGGTTTCCCCTGGCTACTTCATATGCTTTGGTTCAGATCACTGCATGCTTCATTGTTCCAGTTCACTCTGTTCCCTGCATGCCTTTCACCCTTCATGTCCAGGCTCTGATCACTCAATATCTTTATTGCTCCATTCTTCTATCTCCACTTTGGTCTTCCCCTCTTGTCCCCTCCACTTCTGAATCAAGTATCCTCTTTGTCAACCTCTCCTCACTTATTCTCTCCATATATCCTCCTTTTCATCTCTCAGCCACACTCTTCTTATTACCACACCACCTTTGTTACGCTTTTGTAATGTACTCAGTTAAACCACCTCACACCACATGTTATCCTCTAGCACTTCATTTATAAAACATTCACCCTCCTTCACACATTCTTATCTATATGAAGTGCCTGACATTATTAGAACTACTATACCTTCAAACATACCTACTTTTCTCCTGAGATATTGACCTCCCTTTCCACATATTCCCCAGTGTTTCCAGAACTTTGTCTCCTCACCCATCCAATGCTCTTTTATGCTCCCATGATTCCATTCATTACTGTGTCTTTCCTAGGTATCTAAAACACTCTTCTTCACCAAATTTTCTCATTAAATCCCCCCCCCCCCTTCACCAACAGCATCAACAAACCTCTTTGTACTCTTAAACCTAATAATCATTCCCTTACTCATATTTTTTCTCAACTTCCTCCCTTCTCACACTCTCCCAAAGTCAGTCACCAACTTTTGAAGTTTCACACTTGAATATGCCATAAGTGCTGTGTCATCAACAAATAACAATTGACTTTTCTCCAGCCATTTCACTTTACAGACTGCATACTCACCCATTTCTCCAGAACCCTTGCATTTCTCTCCCTCAGCACCCTATTCATAAATGAATTGAACAGTCCTGCTGCAGACCAACCTTTGGGTAGTACCACTCATCTTCCTCTTTACCTACTTGCAGACACATCTTACACTTTTGATGAAAACTTCTTGCTGCTTTTCTTTGCTTTCCACTCGCACCGTATATTTGAAAGCCCTTTCACAAGGCATCTATATCAATGAATATATGCTTTATCTAGATCCGTAAATGCCACATACAAACCTTCCAGTTTTTCTAAGTATTTCACACACACATTCTTTAAAGCAAATACCTAATAGACTTATCCTTTACCAGTCCAGAAACAAAATTGTTCCTCCCTGATCTGATGCTCTGCACATGCCTGTACTCTCTCAATCACCAGTCACCCATACAACTTCACAGGAACATGCAAAATACCTTTACCTCTATAGATTGAACAATCACCTTTGTACCCATTGTCTTTCTACAGTGGCATTATACATGCATTTTGTTCACCCTCATGCACATCACCTTAATCCATACATATGCTGAAAATCCTAACAATCCACCAAATAACACCCCATCTGTAAGAAATTCAGCTGCAAGACCTTCCACTCCAGTCGTCTTGCCACATTTCATCATACACAAGGCTTTCATTACCTCTTCACTCTTCATCAAACCTTTTTTCATGACTCTCTCACTTCACATACCTCCCTGACTCAAACACTGTACATCTCCCATCCCATCATCATAGAGGGTCAACAGTCATTCAAAACACTCACTCCATCTCTTCACCTTATCACTAGTGGCCTGTTACCATTTCCCCAATTGCCCCTTCACCAATGTTACCATGTGTTCTCTTTTTTTCTCCCACAAATAACATCCTAAAACATCTTATTCTCCCTAAAGTGTACTGAAAATTGCTCACCTCAGCTCTCATTTACTTCTTTTTTAACCCATGTACCATCCTCTTGACCTCCTGCTGCTTTCTTATGTACATCTTCCATTCATTTGCACTCCTTTCTTATAAATACCACTCATACACCTCTCTTTTCTCTTTCTCTAGCAACCTTACTTTGTCTTCCCACTACTTATTTTCACTGTCCTTTTCAAATTCATGTCATTTTTTTCATTTCTGAAAACCTCTGTAAATCTTTACCCTTACCTCCACTGTTATTATCATTTTGGTTATTTTTCCTGCTCGTACTGAAATTACCATTTTCATCATTATTATAGATATCCATGATATTAAACCCATCATCATCTTCACTCTAAAACAGTAGTCATGGTAGTGCTGCAGCTACATATAAGTCCATGCTTATTGCCATATATAGGATTCTGAGAAGGATAAAACATCATATGTAAGTAAATTAATAGGATATTTGATGGACAGATAAGTAAGTACTAGGTTTTGAATAAGTAAAAAGATTAGTAGGTTATTTAATTACATGAATAAGTAAGGGTGGGGGAGGGGGCGAAAATTCTGGGAGCCTTGAAGAATGTGTGGAAGTCGAGAACATTATCTCGGAAAGCAAAAATGGGTATGTTTGAAGGAATAGTGGTTCCAACAATGTTGTATGGTTGCGAGACGTGGGCTATGGATAGAGTTGTGCGCAGGAGGATGGATGTGCTGGAAATGAGATGTTTAAGGACAATGTGTGGTGTGAGGTGGTTTGATCGAGTAAGTAACGTAAGGGTAAGAGAGATGTGCGGAAATAAAAAGAGCGTGGTTGAGAGAGCAGAAGAGGGTGTTTTGAAATGGTTCGGGCACATGGAGAGAATGAGTGAGGAAAGATTGACCAAGAGAATATATGTGTCGGAGGTGGAGGGAACGAGGAGAAGAGGGAGACCAAATTGGAGGTGGAAAGATGGAGTGAAAAAGATTTTGTGTGATCGGGGCCTGAACATGCAGGAGGGTGAAAGGAGGGCAAGGAATAGAGTGAATTGGAGCGATGTGGTATACCGGGGTTGACGTGCTGTCAGTGGATTGAATCAAGGCATGTGAAGCGTCTGGGGTAAACCATGGAAAGCTGTGTAGGTATGTATATTTGCGTGTGTAGACGTATGTATATACATGTGTATGGGGGTGGGTTGGGCCATTTCTTTCGTCTGTTTCCTTGCGTTACCTCGCAAACGTGGGAGACAGCGACAAAAAAAAAAAAGAAAAGAAAAAGTACTATACTAAGTAAGTAGATGGATTGATAAGAAATTCATGAAAAATGTGCCAGTTATGAGGAGTCTGTAATGTATACGTGCAATATCATTGTATACTTGCAGGTCTTATTTTGAAAAGAACATATGCAGATGTATATTGTATATTGATTTTTGGTTTCCTGCGTATACCCAAAAGACTACCCACTTTTGATTTTATAGTCTTTTAGAAACATTTTGAGCAGTTTACTCAGACCCATCAAAGAGGACTTACCTTACACATACCTTTTGTCTTAAGAGCTCTTCTATCCTTTTAGTTCAGGCTGGGTTAAGGATATGGACCTGGATCATTCATTGACCAAGCTGATAGAGACCACGACCCATAAGCATGCTTAGGCACGATAGCCTGACTGGTCTAGCACACATTGCAAATTCTTATCAAGGGCCCTTCTTAACCCTTTAACCAGACCTTTCTTAGGTCTGTGTTGCTTGGTAAAAGGGACCTCATTTAGATGTACGATCTGGTGGTGCAAGATACCTAGGACCACCTTAGACATCAGTTACACATGAGTTTCTCAGATAGCCTTCAACCATGGCCTAGAAAGGATGTCATAGTAGACCTCAAAGATTCAGCTGATAATCTATTTGGTAATAAAAATCTTTTACATAAAAAGAACCTAGTTTATCAAAAATCTGAGTAAATGAGTTGATGAAAGTCATGTCAGCACAAGACTTTGTAGTACATATTGCTAACTCAGCAATAGGCTTCCACAATAAACTTTTATTTCTCCAGGGGTAAGTTGAGGCCCATTGTTTCTCCTTTGTTTTCTTTATTCTTACATGATGTTCTTTCATATCTTAAGAGAAATTTTTTTTTTTTCCTTTAAGAACACAGGTGCTTCAAAAGCATCAGGAAATTTGTGTGCTTGCTTGAAGATTTGAATTTCTCCTGTGTACACCTCTTTGTTTCTGACAGATACATGTAATCTGTTGAACAGTCTTGAGCCTCGAGTGTTCAAGGCATTTTCTCTTTTTCTGCTTGTTGCAACTTTTGATTTCACTGGTGATATTTTATAGTCATCCATGCCAGTCATTCAAATTGGAAATTATTTTTGAGAGTTGTGTAGGTTGGAATCCATGCCTTCCAGGCTTTTGGAGGTATAGATTATGAAATGACTCTTCCACCTTCATTCAGAGATTACAGGCAGGCTGAGAGATTTTGGTCTTTCTTAGTTGTTCATACCTATCATAGTTTCAGTGCAGAATATGGAAGGTATTTCCACACTTTCTACCAAATTTATGGAAGAGGCAGCTGTTGCTCTTGTGGTCACATAAGGTAAAGTTGTTAGACAATATTAATTTGAAGTCATTCACATTGTTCATTCATGATGTGATGGTGTCTGTATCTATGCTGTATTCTGTGCTAATTTTTTTATTTCTTCATGGTCCATATATTTTTTCCCATTTAAAAGTATGTTTTTCTTTCTGGTGACCCAGCAGATTTTAAGTCTGTCTAGTTTCTAAAGTGTCTTTTGTTGAAATGGAACTTTTCCTGATAGCATCTCCAAAGGATGATATGAAATTGTACCTTCTTTCCTAGATAACTAACACTACTACTGAAATAGTTTGCTTGCCTAGCAAGTATAACTAAAATCAGCAAGTGATGGAACTAATGAGAATAAAGATTATCCCACACCCAGTGTTCATGACCTATGATGATTTTTTTCCGTAACGACATTGGAGATGATATTGAAATAGTAGTACCAACTTTTGCAAGAGATTACTTATTAGACTAAACTTCAATAACAGGCACATAAACTAGACAGAGATTAACAAAGATTTGTTGATCATTCCGGGAATAAGATGGACTGACATGTTTTCAATCTAGTTTTGGGAGAAATATACAATACAGAAAGAAAATTTCCTTAAAAGAAATGAATATATTGTATTTCTAAGGCACTTCAGCTCTCTCACTAAAGGAGGCAAAGTTTAGATATTAAGAGTGAAACCCCTTAGTAAAAAACTGATAAATGAGAAAGAGTAAATTCATGGGAACATCAACCCTTGTTAGAAATGGAAAAGAATCCTAAATACTACAGGCCTTTTACAAAGAGGAAGTTTTGCTACAGTCCCTTTGCAAAGAGGAAAAGCTAGATCCGGTATGGACCCCTACAAAGACATGAATGACAGTAATGTAGAAATTTGAAGACAGCAATATAAGTCTTTGTTTATTAAAGTAATAGATATTCTCAGGATTGATAACCCAACAAAGTTATTCATAAACAGTGCTACCTCATCAAAAGACATTGGAAAATTAATTTTGCTGTATCTTATTTCAAGAAGACCATTGACATTATACTGTAGATACTTTTGCATTTTGTTACAAGATAGATTTTTGTGCCTATATCATAGCCCAACCCACTCATATACAAATGTATGTATATATATACACGTCCACACACACTCATATACATACATATACATTTCAACGTATATATATATATATATATATATATATATATATATATATATATATATATATGTGTGTGTGTGTATGTGTATGTATATATATATATATATCCCTGGGGATAGGGGAGAAAGAATACTTCCCACGTATTCCCTGCGTGTCGTAGAAGGCGACTAAAAGGGGAGGGAGCGGGGGGCTGGAAATCCTCCCCTCTCTTTTTTTTAATTTTCCAAAAGAAGGAACAGAGAAGGGGGCCAGGTGAGGATGTTCCCTCAAAGGCCCCAGTCCTCTGTTCTTAACGCTACCTCGCTAACGCGGGAAATGGTGAATAGTTTGATAAAATGATCATGGTAAAACGCTTAAACTAAACACTGGCAAAGGCATTCAATATATCTGGGGGAGAGCTGTGACTGGTATTATCAGAAAGCTATAGGAAATAAATGCTGTACCACTTTCCTTTTAACTATGATGCATGCTCAAAACTTTGCAAGGGAACTCACTTTAGAAATGTGAATGTTAGAGTGCAGTTGTCACTTTCCTTTTAACCAAAATCTATGTCTGAGAATTGAGCAAGGCAACTCTTTTAAAAGATGTGAATGTTAAGAGTGCAGTTATGACAGTGATATGAGTAAATTTGAGTTTTTTTTTTTTTTTTTTTTTTTGAATGTCAGGGATACAGCTGAGGCAAAAGTATCAGCTCTAAGTATCGCCAGAGGTAATAGATCACAGTTTATGTACTCAAGAATGTGGTACAGTTAATAGAATTGTTTGAAGTTTATGTTGAGATAAGGGAGTAACCCATGGGGGAATGCAAATGCTCTCATGCAGTGTGTAAAAGCATGGAGTTCAGTGCATTGCAGAAAAGGATAGTTAGATTAAATGATTTATATGTAATGTACGCAGTTGGTATATTAACTTCATGAATATAAGTCTCCTTGGCTTTGTGGGTGAACATTTGGAGAGATGGGGATAGAAAACAATAAGAAAGTCATGAGAGGTTTAGCAAAAGTTTAAGAAGAAGGATGCACATGAGGACATTGGTGTATAAATCAGAGCTAGACTTTGGTTATTTCATTTGAAAATTTATAGTAAAAAGAAAATGGGGATGCAACATACGTTAATGAAATAGGTAAGAGTTTTGCATTAATTGTAGACTGTGATATGGGTTAAAGGATTCTAAAGGCTTTAAGGGACTTTTGTAAAGAAATTGTAATGAAATTGATTGATTGATTGGTTGAAAGTGCAGACTTTAAGTAGCTACAGCAAGATAAAGCAACTTACTGAGGTTGTTTCATGTTCACACAGATGGTGAGGTGTTAATGGTTGGGAGTTGAATTATTAGGATATAGTGTTGGATGGGATTGAAGGTGAGAAATGTTATAATGGTGGTGGCAATGATACGGAGTTGGCTGCAGATAAGGTAGTGAAAAAATCTGAGTTAATGTTTAAAAAAAGAAACTTAGCTTTAAATGTAACTGAAACAAAATCACAGTGGTTGTATGTTACAGAGGGGAATTGCAGTGTGAAACATAATTGGATATGCTGTTGATGGATGTAATGAGAATATTAGTATTCAATTATTAAAGATGTTGGAGTGAGAGCTGATATACATGCAGTGAGAGCATGTATGGTTTAAGAATTTCCTGGATAAGAACTCTTGAAAAATGATTTAAGATTTTTGACAGATGGCTTTAACTTAATGTTTTCAACATTAATGACCCTGATGTCAGTAGGCCTAAACCCCTGTAAATCAGCCAGCTAAGACATAAGATTCTTAAAAGCAGGCTGATTGCTAAAAGGAAAAAAATCACTGTGATGTCTGCTGAGTTTGCAGAGGGATTTCTTTAGCTATTGTTTATCTTTAACAGTAGAATGTCAAAGAGAATGTAGGTTATTAAGATATGAATAGAGTTTACAAGCAGTGGATGTGGAGTTTAGGAAGTGATATGGTTAATAATGAAGAAATGAGAGGAGTGATATAAGAAAGTGATGTTGCAGTAAATGAATGTGGAAAGAATTATTTAAATCTTCATTGAAATGTATATGGGAGTAGATTTAGAGGAGGACTGAAGATATGGTGAAGAGGTGAAAGACTTGGATGTGGAATTATATATGTAATATACATACAGTACTTTGAATAAGAAATTTGCAGGAATATGCAGCTTGGCGTATGGAAAAGGTTCTGCTTGAACCGCTATACTGTGTAGTTGGGGAAGGCTAGTAGAATGTAGGTAGATAATGAGCATGTTAGGGTCTGCTTGGTATAGCATCATGGGTATGGGTTATTCATTCATCATAAATATACTTATGTTGACATGTACATTGTTTTGAAATAATGAAACACGCACTTACTATTGTCCACTTGTTTTGTCTTCAGATGGAGGTGACTGGGGCGGATATAAGCTTTTCCTTACAACACGGTCTGGTGCGGGATACTACAACTGTCAATGCATCCCAATTAACACTTAAGACCTTAAAAGATCGAGCCTGTGAATTCATCAATACAAAGGTAAGCTAACTTTGTCGTGGTGAACCAAGTTTTAGTGTATAAGTATTTGTAGGAACCATGTTTTTGAAAAGATACAATAATTTTTTTTAAATATGAAGTAATGCATTACCTGCTTGTTTGACATAGCTCTGTTTTTCTCATTTATGGTAGGAGAGGCAGTATTGGTAATTGAATGCCTTGATCATGGCCATCTTTTATACACTATACTCGCCGTTTGGCATCGTAGCTACGTTTCTTCATTGTATATCAACTGACTTATTTTTCTTTCTTGTTTCCCCCTGATGATGTGATCCTTTCACGAAAATGCATGGGAACCTATCATGTTTCATTTCCCTGAGACAAAAAGGAATGTACTTGATCACGTGGTCAGTTGTGATCTTTTCCAACATGTACGTGTATGTATATATGTGTGTATATATATAGAGTAGATGGGTTTTTCTTTGTTTCCTGACGCTACCTTCTAATGCAGGAAATGGCGATCCAGTATAATAAATGAATATATTTTTATTCCTTTTTTTGCCATTTTCTATGTTAGTGTGATAGTGCCGGTAACAGACAAAGAAACAGCCTCATTTGCTCACATCCATTCTTTAGCTGTCATTTATAATGCACCAAAACTAACTTTCCTGTCCACAACCAAGCCCCACAAACCTTTCCATGGTTTTCCTTTCCATGGTTTTCCCTGACAGCTTCACATGGTCTGGTTCAGGCCATTGATAGCTTATCACCTATATAACACATTTCTCCATTTCAGTCAGCTCCATGCACACCTTACACCTTCCTGCTTGTTCAGGCCCTGAGTACTCTTAAACATTTTCCACACCATCCATCCATCTCCATTTCAGTCTCCCCCTTCTTGTCTTTCCCCACTAGACACATATACCATCTTTGTCATCCTGTATATATAACTAATTTTCAACTCCCAAATAGAAATAAAAATTTGCTCCACCTTTCCACTTCATCAGTCTCTTTTAATTATTCCCACCACTAGCAAATGTAACACTGACAAAACATTTACACACTGAAATGACATGACAAGCACTAAACAGTTGCCCCACCCTCCCAACTCAGTCTTTAATACTAACCCACCAGACTTACACTCATCTGAAACCACACACCCCAGACTCACAGATATCATTTTCCATCTATGCTGTGGACATCACCCGTCTTTACGTTACTTCAGACACTGATTCAACACTTTCCAAGACCCTTCATACCCATGATGCAACTACACCAATGAGGAAGAATGAATGCTTGGAGCTCAGATGCTCTGAACTTTTCCCACATACACCACTAAACTTTATGATCTGGTGAATGTGGAAAGCTTCCTAATTGAAGGTTTCAAATAGAATGAAGGGACTCCCCTGCTAAACCTGATAACCTTCCATTTATTCACATTATCATTATCAGTTTTCCCCCTTCAAACTTTCTATCAAACTCTGACACCAGCTTCTGCAGTTTCTCTTATGATATTATCAGTACCATGTCATCAGCGAAACAACTGACTCACCTTCCAGGCCACCTAACCCCCAACAAACTGTGTACCTGCTTCTTTGTCCAAGACCCATGCATTCGCTACCTTCTCCACCCCATCCATAAACAAAGTAAACTGCCATGGTGACATCATACACCCCTGCCCTAGACTCGCTTGGAATCACTCGCTCTCCTCTAAAACTACTCAGACATGTACCTTTCTCTCATAAAATATGTCTCCACTGTTTCTTGCAGGTTTCCTTCCGAATCATAACGCCTTCCTATTAGCTGTACCGTATGCTTTTTCCTTTCTTTCTTTCATACTATTCGCCATTTCCTGCATTAGGAAGGTAGCGTTAAGAACAGAGGACTGAGCCTTTGAGGAAATATCCTCACTTGGCCCCCTTCTCTGTTCTTTCTTTTTGGGGAAAAAAAAAATACCACATTCAAATCCTTCTTCAAAGTAAACACCTGATCAACACATCCTCTACCACTCCTGAAGCCATATTTCTTCTTCCTCTGTGCATGCCACCACCCATCCAGTGACCAATGTCCCATATAACTTACTAGTGTTTGTTTCCCTTACATTTTTACAGAATCGCTATACAGATATTCTGCCAATCCTTGGGCATCACATCTTGAGTTATACATATATTGAAAATCCTAACTAACCCATCAGCAATGCAATCCCCCCCTTTCATAAGGAATTCCAGTGCAATACCATTTTCTCCAGCTACTTGCTACACTTCATCTTACTTACCAGACCACTTTCCATGACTCTCACTTCTCATACCTCCATAACCAAAACATCTCATAAGCCACCCTGTCACTGGACACACTTAGCAACTTTCAGAGTACTGCATTCACTCCATCTCCACCTCATTTCTGCTTGTAATCACTTTCCTGTTTGCCCCTTTGACTGATGTTCCCATTTGTTCTCTTGTATTTCTCAGTATTAACCTGAAATTTGTTAATATTCATCCTCACTAACTGCCATTTGCCCTCTTTTTCAGCCTCTGTACCTTCCTCTTGTCTTCTTGCTGCTTTCTTTTGTACATCCAATTTCTTTCATTCTTTCTCATCTCATAACGACCTTCACCTCTTTGTTTTTTCCTTTTTGCTAAAAACACGAGGAGTTTAACATTTTCATCACACCACTTACAACCCTTTCTCACTTGTTCACCTCCAACTTCCTGCATGCCAGACTCTTGAATATTTAAGCACTGTTTCCATAAATACAGTTAATTCCTCACCCACTCCCCCAGCTTCATTTACTCTCACTTTTGCCATTTTACACTCAGTCCTTCCAGATATCTCTAAACAGAAGCCTCTTTTTCAATCTTATTAACTTTCACCACCTTCCCGCCATATCATTTCCTGTTTTCCCAAGCTTCTACAAACTTTCACCTTCACCTCCCACCAATTAATGATCAGACATCCTCCAGTTGCCTTTCTCAGCATGTTCACATGAGCATACATGTCAGATAGTCCCTAATCCAGTGATGCCCACTTTCCATCATCTTTCCTCATTCACATTTACTAATGCAAGTCACTCTTTCCCAGTCAATAGTCCCATTTCAATGCAGTCCAGAAGCTGTTCACCATTTTCATTCACATCACTTGGTACCCCATACCCCTTGATTATACCCTCAACAGCCACATTACCTACTTTCATTTTCAGATCACACATTACTGATACCTTTTCCCATTGCATCAAAATAGCTGACTTACACTCATCTCCTCCCAAAACTTATATCTCTTCCTTAGTCTTCTCATTTCCAGGTGCATAAGCACTAATGATCACCATCCTCTTGTAATCCACTTTCATTTTTACCCATATCAGTCCGTGGCTCACTTCTTTTCACTGTGGGTAATATTAAAGTGGATTGTGAAGGGTGTAATTAATAGTGCTTGAGAAGAGTTATATGCCCCTAAATTTTGCCCATATCTGCCATATTAGCTGCTTTCTTTTTCAGTCACCAGTCACTAATACTGCACCTGATCTATCACATCAAAAGTGCTGACATTTGAATTATTCACTCAGGTGCTTTTAGAATATTTGCCTCTCAAATAATCCTTTGCCTCTTTTGATCTATAGCATAGTGTTAGAAATCGTGAGCATATCCTGAAGTGATCTAACATGCTGAGTCTTTTGTAAAAACCTTTTCAATGGTGTGTACTCTGAAGATATCAATCTCAGGATGGTATTAATGTTACTGCTAGAGACATATCATTGCAGTGTAGAGGAACTCAGGCCAAGTGGAGAATACCTATCGTTGAACACAAATCTTTGAACTTGTACAACTGGCTCAAAACAGTAATGTTTATGCTTGTATTTCTTTGGAAGTTTTCAGAGCTATATGTACTCATGCTCAGTCAATAACTGGTGACTTCAGCACAGTCAGAAAGCCTACTTTCATTAAGGAATAGGTCTAGGAAAAAAGGGCATAAGCTTCTCCTCTCATTGGAGTTTTACAGTACGTATCATACATCAGCTTGCACCTTGGCATCATGATTAGAAGCTCAGATATTCACTGCATTGTATATAACTTGTGTCTAAGAGGTGGAGTATGGGTCCTTTTGCTATTTAAAAATATCATAATGGTTCAGCCAGTGCATATGTTTTTGACTGGTAACATGGAATTTCATGTTAGCTTACTTCCCCACATGATTATGAAAGTACTGGACATGTTTCTTCTGTTTAGAGGTACTACTTTTAGTCTTGAAAAATGTTATGCCACTGTGCCTTGGATGCTTTAGACAGCCTCTGTTGTGAGGACATCTTTCTGGGTTACTTAATTCAACAAATTTCATTTTATTGTATTGCAACTTGGTTGGTTTGGTATTACTTGGAACAAATTGTTTTGTTATATTTTAAAGAGGTCCAAGGGTTTTCCAACAATGATTTTGATATTTGTTTTTTTTAGGTTAAACAGACATGGAGCCCTAACATTTGGTGAATAATTTCTGCTCATTTTCCTCAGTCAATTATTCCAGTAAAGGATTATCATCTGCTAGACTTTCTTCTCTTTCCTGTCATTATCATCTGTATGCATTTATGATCTGGTATGTTCATACTTTCGCAGTGACATATGATGACTATATTATAAGATTATCTTTAAGAGAGTGGGAAAGTGTGGGTGTGCAAGTTATTCTCTGTGGCCGTAACGAGAACCAGATGTACCCAACCAGCACCCAGGTAACCTCCTTCAGGAGTTGGTATCATCATATGTAGGAAGCTTTATAAGCTTTCTTTTGGCATCAAGATCCCCCATTTGAACTCAGCACTTGTCATTTTTTTCTCCCCAGATTATAAGCAATTATGATTTTTCCCAATCCTTGCTCGAAACTTTTTTTTTAGAGTGTTGAGGTATGGTGTTTTTGTGTTTATGTGAGAAGGCGATATATCTGGTTAGGGATATTTGTGGTGCTGAGTAGTTTATGTCAAAGTTTCAAGGTACCATGTAGGAGACAGGCAGTAAGATCAGGTTTGATACTTTACAATGATTCCCATATATTTTATGAAATGATGTATGTAGGAGCAGTGTTTGCAGGAGTCACCAAGAAGAGGTGACTGGAAAAGCTTTAGTGGTTGTCAGAAGTGTAGTCTGTAATAGAATATTGGGACTTGAATTAATGCATTTTCAAGCTAGTTACTAAACTTATGGTTGTAATCCTTAAAGGTTGTGCTGCAAGTTTTATTTTACTTTTAAGGGTTACACATTATACTTTTTTAAAGATGATGACTGTGATATTCCATTTAACGCATGGAGTACCACTTCAAGCTTGAAGTCAGGCCTCAGGTCCCTTATTTCACCATATTGAAGTCTTAAAAGACTAATCAGCTCTATAATCCTGAATATAGGGGTGGAAACAACACATCACCTAGTAGTGGGCTAACATTTTACAAATTTAATTGTAAGGCGCATCCCAAGGAGTAAACCAGAAGAGTGGACGTTACTGAGAAAGATAGCAATACATTGATTGATGGTAGGTAACATTTCCTCAAAAAATAATTTCAATTCTTCCACTGGATCAAAGATTATAATGCATATGGTGAGAAATGTTTGAAGTCCAGCTGTGATCCTGACAATATGATCTTGGAGGTGTGGATCAGGTCACAATTTGGTACTTGGTAAGTTATTTCAGAGAGCTATTCCAATCCTTTTAGTAATCTCGATCAGGTATCCGGTGGACAGGGAAATCACTATGACCCTAACCCTGAGGATAAGGCTCCAGAGAGTGGGTCATGACACATCGTATGATGATGGGTAAGACTTGTACTAAATATATCATTCCACTCTTTTTTATGTTTCCAAAGCTACAAAGCAAGCATGAAAATTACCACGACTGAACAGTGGCCTTGACCTTCAACATTAAACCCAGGGGGTGATGGTTAATTGCGGGGAATGGGTCATGGCTCATGTCTAGTCATGGGCAATGTTTCAGCAAAGTATCCCTGTACTTCCAATGTTTCAAGAACTATCCAGCGAAAAGGAGAGAGAGAGAGAGAGAGAGCCGTTGTAGCCTTGACCTTGAAAATGGGGATGGAGAACAGCATATGAAAGTGGTTAATAATTTTGCAAACTTTCTTCCCAGTCCCAGAACTAAATCAGAAGTTGCCAGCTGAGCATAATGAAACAAAAACGATGACCTTGACATTGAAATTACGACTACGGGCATTGCACGACGCCATGTGGTGGCGAGTAAGATTTGTGTAAGCTCACTCCAGTCCTTTCACTGATTACAAGATACATAGTGTTCAGTCCCTTCACTGGTTCACAAAATATGGTGCAGATATTTCCTTCGTTGGTTCACAAGATATGGAGTGGACAGTTCTTTCATGGTTCACAAGATAAGGAGCTCGGGGAGAGTCCCTTCACCAGATACAAGATAGGAAAGTCCTTTTACTGGTTCACAATATATATGGAGTGGACAGTCACCTCACTAGTTCATAAGCAACAAAGTGGACAGTACCTTCACTGGCTCACAAGATTTGGAGCAGACATCCTCTTCCTGGTTCACAAAGTACGGAGCAGACATTTGTTTGCAAGATATGGAACGGACACTCCCATCATTAACTCCCAAGATTTGGAGCGGATACTTCCTTTACGATTAACAACATTTGGAGTGGACAATTCCCTTCTCATATTCGAAAAATATGGAGCAGACAATCCCCCGATATACAAAATACGAAGCGGATGTTTCCTTCACTTGATCAAAAGACATTGAACACAAAATACGAAGCGTTTATTCCCTTTTCTTGCTCAGAAGACAGCGTAGACAGTCCCTTTAATGTTTCACAAAATATAGAACACAGTCCCTTTCCTGGTTCAGAGGCTATGAAGCAGACAGGCCCCTTACTTGTTTACAAGGTATAAAGTGGATAGCCCTTTGGTAGTTCACAAAATGTGGAATAGACAACCTCTTCTCTGGTTCACAGAATATGAAGTTGACAGTCCTTTCGCTTTTTAATAAGATGTGGAGTAAGCAGTCCCTTCAGTGGTTGACAAGACATAAGGCGAACAGTTCCCTCACTGTTTCATAAGATATGGAACAGGCAGAACCCTCACTGCTTCACAAGACATGAAGTGGACGATCCCCTCTCTGTCAAAAGATACGGAGCAGATAGTTCCCTCACTGTTCACAAGATATGGAGAGGACAGGCCCCTCTGTTTCTCAAGATATGGAGCCGAGAGTCCCTTCGCTGTTTCACAGGATATTTAGTAGACAGTCCCATTACTGTTTCACTTGGTGTAAAGCAGACAAGAGTGTGACGGACTCACGGACAGGATGATTGGCATAGGTCACCTACTTAAGTAGAGGCCAGTTTATGCAACCATTTGTTTGGACAAGTACAGTTGTAGCGGAATCGATTACATAATATAGTTGGCTCCAAAAATGTTTTCGTGTAACACTGCTGTGAATTCATGAGTGATTAGGATCCATGTGTTTTGTGTCAAGAATCGCTTGCATTTATTGATAGGTCATGAATGTGATCATGCATCTTGTGATACGCTGTAGATTACAAGTCTGTGTTCTGGAAGTAAGAAAAATTTGTTTTATTCAGGAAAATATGCTGGCTCATTATTATGTCACTTTTAGTTGTATACTTCAGTTTGTATAGTAAAGAATGAGCTGTGTCTTTGATATATTATGGCGTACTTGGGAGAGTAAAAAAGTTGAGAATAATCTTCAGTTTTGATGATCGAAGGCTATTTCTTAAACCTTATATATATATATAAGTTCCAGTCTGATCTGCAGAACAGTTAATTCAGACAAGGCCAGTAGAGTTAGATATGTAGAATTGTTGTTCTCACACTCGTATAAGCATGATCACAATGGGGCTCGTACAGACGTAGAGTTCTAAGGGGTCTGCAAAAGTCTGAATAGCGATCATTTTGAATATGAAGAAAGTGCCAAAAAATTATTTGGTCAGAATGTCTGCTTAAAAGCACAAGAAAATGGTTGAAAGGATAGGTACTCTAATGAACGTAAAAAGTATATTGCGTCTTTGACAGAATTTCCATTCTCAGGAAGTGTATAGAAAAAAGAATATATAAGTTGTATAATCCCTGGTCGTAAAATTTATAAAGAATTCTCATGGTAAGGTGAGAAACTGTGATTTCGACATGGCTTTACTTCTCCATAATCCTCTTTTCCCATGAAGCGCTTTTGGTTGAAACTTTTTTGATGTTAGAGTTCTTTAGAAGTTCTGGTGATTTTTTTTTTTATATGTAAGTTAGCTTATGCAAAAATGGATCTGAAAGCTGGTGTCCTTGTGCCTTAAAGAGGTCTGAATTTTGTCATAACCAAGTATACGAGCCCTGTTTGTTAGATATGGTTGTCATTTCAGAGCACAGATGGTGGTACATTTGAGATGCCACGAGGGAGGCTTAGTTGGAAGAGCAATTTAACTTCCTTAGTAGGGAGACAAGGAGAGATTATAAATGGGGAAGAAAATCAGTTTTTTCTTTGCAGTATGTAGTATTTTTGAGAGAAAAGAAACTTTAAAGAGAATGAGTCTTTTATTTACATTGCTTCGAGTTTTTTTTTTTTTTTTAACGTTGAACTGTACAGTATTTTGTGCTCCAAGAGTGAGGCACGTCTGGGTTTGGGTACATATGTACTTCCTTTGAGGCAAGTCTCGGTTGTACGTAATAGTGTGATGGTGAACCCTTAATTGGGTTTACCGACGTGTATTCTTCGCAGGTATCACCAGTTTGCTGATTACTTAACAGGAGTACGTAATCATGTTAGAAACATCCCATATACTTTCGTGCTATCCATGTCTGGGTGCTAGGAATGGGTTGGTCTCGCCCAAATCGCACACTCATTGCAGGTATGGTTCTTTTTTTTTCTGTAGGATTTCATAGCTATCATCGTTAAGTTATAACTTCCAATCGAAAAATTTGGGCACCTCTCTATAAATGTTGAAGATACTTTAAAGATCATACACACACACTGTGATTTATGAAACTTTTCCTGATGTTGTTTGGTCTTAAGGGCTTTTCCCATATTGACTGTTAGGCTTATTAAATCCATCAAGGTCAGGTTACAAGGAATACTCGAAAAATGTATGTTTTAAAGGTAATTCATAAACCGCATACATTCTATTATGTATACGGCCCATGTATTCCGTATTGTTCCTTTGTTAGCCAAATTCACCAGATATTGATGATTTTTTTTTTTTTTTTAGCTGAGACAACACGGCAGTTGAGGTCCTAATTTTAAGGCCATACCATTACGCTATATCCTAGGCCGAGCCAGTTACCTAGTTTATCAACCAACTCCAAGGGGCGGATTAACAGCTGGATTGACTTTGGACGGACAGATGTAACCAGGATTCGAACCTGTGCTCTCGACCCTGGGCGGCCCGTGAATGCATCACGGTCAGGAATGCAACCCACTGCACCACGAGAGTCCATACTTAAAGGCAACCAGTATCTAGTAAAAATTTCCTATCGGGATTTTTATTTGAAGTGTATCGACTGTATCACAAAACAGCTTCCGTGTAAAATCCTGACGTCAACTCTGGTTACAGCAGCCACCTTATTAGGCTTTCCTTAAAGGATAACAGTCTTCCTCAACGAAAATGGAAGCGTTTCTCTCAACAAAATGTAACTTTGAAATATTTTGTTTAGAGAAATGCTTCCGTTTTCGTTGTGGAAGATTGTTATTCTTTAAGGATAGCCTAATAAGGTAGCTGCTGTAGGCAGAGTTAACGCCAGTATTTCGAATACTTGGTACATGACACTGTTTTAAACGAAAGCTTTTTATGGTACCAAGTTATGATACACTTCAAAGAAAAAAACCATCTGGAATTTATTTACTCAGATACTGGTTGCCTTTATTTCCTTTTTCCTTATGATTTAAAACGATAGTGAAGCACAAATTTGACATTTATCTTCAGAGTACAGGTGCGATTTTATTTTTCAGTACCGGTCCAGCAAAAGTTTGAAGGTTTAGTTGATCGGTTAAGTTTAGAAAGATGTTAAGTCGATTGTTGCAGGTTACGGTACTTTAGGGAAAGGTGAATGGACTCGTCCCCAACACAGTTTTTAGTGTAGATTAAATGTGGTTTACGGTTGACATATGCTTCCCTTTTCGTCTGTTCCTGGCGCTCCGTCGCTTGCACGGGAAACTGCGATGAAGTATGAAAACAGAATTATGTATACATGTATGTATAATTACCCGAGGATCTCTTTACGGAGCCTCCTGAAGCACAAGGCAGCGCTACTTACAGTAGTAGGGAAACGTAGGCTTCTTTGGAGTGAGAAGTTCCTTGAGACAGCACTCCCAGGGATACAGCCTCATCAAATTTTGCTTTTCAAGTACTGTGTAACTTCATGTAGGCGGAATCCGATAATGCCCATATATCGCTGTCTCCCGCGTTTGCGAGGTAGCGCAAGGAACAGACGAAAGAAATGGCCCAACCCCCCCCATACACATGTACATACACACGTCCACACACACAAATATACATACCTACACAGCTTTCCATGGTTTACCCCGGACGCTTCACATGCCTTGATTCAATCCACTGACAGCACGTCAACCCCTGTATACCACATCGCTCCAATTCACTCTATTCCTTGCCCTCCTTTCACCCTCCTGCATGTTCAGGCCCCGATCACACAAAATCTTTTTCACTCCATCTTTCCACCTCCAATTTGGTCTCCCTCTTCTCCTCGTTCCCTCCACCTCCGACACATATATCCTCTTGGTCAATCTTTCCTCACTCATTCTCTCCATGTGCCCAAACCATTTTAAAACACCCTCTTCTGCTCTCTCAACCACGCTCTTTTTATTTCCACACATCTCTCTTACCCTTACGTTACTTACTCGATCAAACCACCTCACACCACACATTGTCCTCAAACATCTCATTTCCAGCACATCCATCCTCCTGCGCACAACTCTATCCATAGCCCACGCCTCGCAACCATACAACATTGTTGGAACTACTATTCCTTCAAACATACCCATTTTTGCTTTCCGGGATAATGTTCTCGACTTCCACACATTTTTCAAGGCTCCCAAAATTTTCGCCCCCTCCCCCACCCTATGATCCACTTCCGCTTCCATGGTTCCATCCGCTGACAGATCCACTCCAAGATATCTAAAACACTTCACTTCCTCCAGTTTTTCACCATTCAAACTCACCTCCCAATTGACTTGACCCTCAACCCTACTGTACCTAATAACCTTGCTCTTATTCACATTTACTCTTAACTTTCTTCTTCCACACACTTTACCAAACTCCGTCACCAGCATTTATGGATCTGGAGAAGGCATATGATAGAGTTGATAGAGATGCTCTGTGGAAGGTATTAAGAATATATGGTGTGGGAGGCAAGTTGTTAGAAGCAGTGAAAATATATATATATATATATATATATATATATATATATATATATATATATATATATATATATATAAGCTGTAGCTTGCCCAAACGCATGTCCGCATGTATGGGAGGGAATAACTAAGCACCGTTTTCGGCACAGTTACGGAAGTGAACCGACCGTCACGTGTGGCGGTGCACCGGAGTCAGTGCAGGCAAGTGGCAATCCTGGTCGACGACACGGCTGGGATGATATAGTTACGTAAAAAAG
This sequence comes from Panulirus ornatus, assembly GCF_036320965.1. NCBI lineage: Eukaryota > Metazoa > Arthropoda > Malacostraca > Decapoda > Palinuridae > Panulirus > Panulirus ornatus. Next base: position 67,025,574 of record NC_092226.1, on the reverse strand, counting down.
AAAAAAAAAATAAGTGGCGGGAGAGTTCTTACTAGTAGCGACCTTCGGTGACAGTAGTACTGTGAGAAGTATAAGATATGGCACACTGCTCTCACTAGTGGCGGCTCCAGTGACGACACGGCAAGAGAGCAGCTGTAGAAGAGAGAGGTTGATAGTGGCTGGGAGGAGGGTGTACGACGGTGGCGGAGGGAGGGAGGGAGGACCGCGTCATTGGTAAGGAGTGTGCACGGCGTGAGGTTAGATAGCTGGCGGAGGGAGGGGAAGGGCTCTCGTACACTGTACGCCCGGTTGTTGACGACACGACGGGAGCTCCTCCCACCTAACAGCACTGATGATGTTCACGTCCTCCACCACTTACTTTTGTTCTTGATCGATCGCATCGAATCCCTCTCATTTTTTTTTTTTTTTTTTAATGCTGGTCATCATCTGGAGACTTTTGTTACTGTGTAATGCATCCAGACGATGTTGAGAGTTAACAGCACTATTTGCTCAGGTGTTTTAGTTGAAATTAGCTGGGTATATGAAAATAAATGAAAAAGTCGTGAGACGGAGAGGTTTGTAATCCTAGTATTTTTGGTGAGAGGCCGTTCATTGTTCCGTCGCAGTTGTCAGTTTGTGGGCGTGAGCAGCGGAATCCCCGACAGGCCATGGCCTATTGCCCATTGAGGCGAGCGAGCCGACGTATCGACAAACCGTCACGTATTTCCTTTGTCAACCTGATATCTCAAACTTGGGGAAGGGGAGCCAGAGGGCACACACCCACCCTCCGTTGGGTCCTGTCAGCGGCGGAAGGGGATAGGAAGGAGGAAGCGTTGGCGGTCCCTTTCTGGTAGGGATCTTTAGGCAGGCACAGGCACCAGATGTGTTGTGTGTGAGTTTCTTGTGGTAAGGATGTGGGAGGTACGGTGTCAAGTATGTGAGGTCGGATGAACAATGGTATACTCATGATTGTGTAACGCGAGCATGCTGAGTCAAGGAGAGACCCACCCCTTCACCTGGTGTTCAGCATATATATATATATATATATATATATATATATATATATATATATATATATATATATATATATATATATATATATATCCTGGGAGGTATCCGCTTGCAGGTTGGAACATCCTCGCCGTCACTTCCTTCCGGTCATCACTCACTCCCGTCCGCATGATATTTCTATTTTGTTTTTCATGTATTCTACCTCCCTGTCTTTTCCTTGGTGTACCCAACAGTCTATCTTTTTCTTCGTCTGTATAGTAGTCTCCATCTCCTTGGTCTCATGTTTAACGCCAGATGTGTTATCTGGTGTCTTATCGTGTCCGACTGGCCCGGGCATCATATTTTCCAGTTTCTGTTCTTATTAGCTGCTGCTTTATATTTAACTTAGTGGTTTTATTTCTAGTTATACTTCTTTGCTGATAAGATGGCCTTGTTTTCAGCTACAACCAGTCTGTAATGATCTTTGTCAAAGTCCTGTTAATCAAAGTAGGAACGAAAATAGTACCTTTCACAGGAAAGAATAGAATACGAGTCCCGCAACACGAAGGTAGTAAACACCTGCGGTGATTTCATCTTGTTACCTTGGTATTTGAATTCTCTTACTTGAGGTAGAGTTTGCTTTCCTAGCTATGTGTTTATATCGTGCTTCCACCATTACTTCTTTTTATTTTGTTGACCATGTTTCTAGTCTTATTATTTTTTTGCGGAGTGCATTATATGGATATGGAAAGGGAGCTGTGGTTTCAGTGCAGTACACATGACAGCTAGAGACAGTGTGAACGAATGTGGCCTCTTGTCCTTTCCTAGCGCTACCTCGCGGGGGGAGGGGGATGCTATTGCATGTGTGGCGGGGTGGCGACGGGATGAATAAAGGCAGCATGTATGAGTTATGTGCATGTGTGTATATATATATATATATATATATATATATATATATATATATATATATATATATATATATATACGTTAAAATGTATAGGTATGTATATGTGTGTGTGTGGACGTGTATGTATATACATGTGTAGGTTGGATGGGTTGGGCCATTCTTTCGTCTGTTTCCTTGCGCTACCTCGCTAACGCGGGAGACAGCGACAAAGTATATTAAAATGATATGTGTGCGTGTGTGTGTGTGTGTGTGTGTTTGTGTTTTGTCGGTCTCCCCCTTGCCCGAGGTTACAGTCTGGTAAAAAAAAAAAAAAAATTCTACCTCCAAAGGAGTCTAAATTTTCCCACTACTTGAAGTAGCGCCGTCGTGGGTTGGAGGAACTTTTAGAAGGGTACTGGGTTAAACCAGACACACTTCCAGTGAAACTGTAAATAAATGAATATACATATCTTAAATATAGATCAAGTTTTATTGGATTTAGGCAGCCAGTGGGCTGAAAATATATGATTGAGGTATTATAGATATTAAAGAACTGGGAGGTCATGATACTTACTAATTAACCAATGCAAGAGCTTAAGATTAGGGTTAACTGAATATTTCCACACTTTGGATGAGCCCATGGGTGAGGTACATCTAAACATAGTGGCCGATACACAGGGATGTTTACAGAGTAAGTGGTATGGTATTTTTATATTATGATTTAGATTAAACATTAAGTGATGGATAGTTCCTTTAATACATGAGTTGACATACCACATAGCCTTACAGAAAACAGTTGTTCACTTGCGTAGCTGTGCACTTATTTATACATTGTTGATGAAGTTCGTAATTGTAGGTATAGGAGTGTTCTTATGTTTGTCTGTACGAGCTCTGGCTGGAGTAAGTCGATTTTGGTGACGAACGGCGCGCGGTTCTTGGTGGAGAGCGTCGGAGTGGAGGAGGTATCTGTGACGGGGATGTGTCAGCAGTTTGTTGCCAAACTGCCGTGCGAGTTTTCGGTGTTTTTCGGTCGAGTGTGGACAGGTTCAACAGATGAGGGCCTCTTGGTTGGTGGTGTAAGAAGGACCCAGGATGATTCTGCATGCCTCTTTTCTACACTCTTTCTAACAGGTCTCAATTCGTGGGACACCTAGTGATTTCCGTCGGGGGGAGAAGGTACAGACGGTATGAGGAAGATTTGATAAGGCGGACATGACTCATCCAGTTTAAACCGTCGGCTGTAGTGACATGAGAAGCTTGAAGTCTGTAACTTCTCTGAGGAGTGGTCAGGACCTAGTTTGATGTCAGGGAGGTGGGTGTTTGTGACGCAGTTGATGTGCATCATCACAGTCTTTGGTGTGGTTGATGGTGACTTCGTTGGCCGCAGTCCACTCCGGAAGGTTGTGTTGATGATGCCGAAAGGTACTGAAGTCTGGTGAGTTGTTGTGTCGCCCGGTCTCTTACTCTTGGTTATATGTACAATGTCTTGCAGTCTATGGACACAGGCGCACACACCCCAACCTAAGCCAGGTGTGTGTGTGTAAGTGTGGGTGTATGTGTGTGTTTCTTTCTTGTCTTACTGGGGTTTGCCTGCTTTTGTGGAAATAAAAAGAGTTTGGTTGAGAGAGCAGAAGACGATGCGTTGAAATGATTTGGACATAAGGAGAGAATGAGTGAGGAAGTATTTTGTCTTTACCTTGCACCACCTCGCTGAAGCAGGGGGTCGCTCAGCAATGCTGTTTCCGGTGGGGCGGGTTAACGCCGGGTATGGATGAAGGCAAGCAAGTATATGTACATGTGTATATATGTATATGTCTTTGTTTGTGTATGTATACGTATGTACATATGTTGATTTGTATATTTATGTATATGGGCGTTAATGTATATTTATGTAGATATGAGTCTGTTTCTTGGTGCTCCCTCGCTGATGCGGGAAACGGCGTCAAATATTATTTTAATAATGATAATAATAATAATAATAATAATAATTATATATATATATATATATATATATATATATATATATATATATATATATATATAATGTGTGTGGGTGTGGAGAGAGAGAGAGAGAGAGAGAGAGAGAGAGAGAGAGGGAGAGAGAGAGTTTTATACCACATTTCGCCTGTTCGAGATAATACCATGAATGAAAAGTGGCCTTTTTCGAGGTTGTATCATTGGGGGTTGTGCCGTCAAAGAACTCACTCCTAAGGAGTCCACATTTCCCTGCTGCAGAAAGTAGCGCAGCCTCGGGCTGCAGGATACTTTGGAAAGAGATCCTGTACGACACCGGGACTCTCATAGAAAATGGGCTAAGGGTAAATGTTAATAGACAAGTATATAGATGATATAGTATACACATACATCCAGCGTCAGGAGCCCATTATATCTTTATGAGGTTCCTGCAGCGCTTAGGAAGCCGGCCTCGTCCACTAGTCGTTACCATAGATCATAAAGTATACTGAAGCGTATGCGCCTATCTGTGAAAAATGCAGGGCAAGTGAATTGTAAGTGCTCGGTGTCTTTGATGTGATAGTTGCATCGTAGGCATGAAGGGTCTTTGGATATGTTGAAACTGTATTTGTAGTGTTGCAGAGGTGGGTGATGTCCAGAGCGAGGAATGTAGAGTGCGACTCGTGTTTGTCTGGGTAGTGTGGCTTCTGACGGGTGTATATCTGGTTGGGTAGAATTCAAGACTTAATTGGGAAGGCAGTTGTTTTTGTGCTTGACGGAATAATTATTTCATTGTGTGTGTGTGTGTGTGTGTGTGTTTTGTCATTGTTATATATCCTTGGGGTTGGGGATCAGTGATTCGCTGTTGCTGAAGTATGAGATAGGGGTAAATTTTTATTTCTACTTGGGTTTGGTGGTTAGTTATGGAGTGGAGTGGATGGGAGGGGGTCTAGTGCTTGTGCATTGAATTGAGTGCCGAGGATCCTTTTTTTCATTTTGTAGCTGTTAAGTATTTGTGGTGGCTGGACAGGCAGTAATTGTTTTCTGTTGACTTTTTATTGTATTTGTGTGCAAATTTTGTTACAGTTCCTTTTAACAGGTTGGAAGACCAGGCAGGGGAGGCGTTGTGTAGAGAGGAGCGGATGCATTGTTTGTAGAGGATGTCAAAGGAGCCTTTTTCAAAACTCGTGTTAGTTAGTGTTCTGTGGATTCTTATCCTGTTTTGTACTCTTGTGTTATTGGGGTGGGAGGTGGATGTCGTTTGTGTCGTATGTGATGCCTTGAAATGGTTAATGTTTTGTTCGGTGGGAGTGATTCAGCGTGAGGTGGATTCGTTTGTCTAGGGTTAAAACAATGATTGAAGACCTCCATGGAGATGCAGACAGTTTGTTTTGGTTGTGCCAGTGTTCCAGTTTTGTAATGTGGTGCTGCATGTTTGTTCCGATGGTATCAGGATGTTGTGATGTAATTGTGAGGTATTCTGCTTATGAAAGTAACTTCGTGTTATTGTTTGCTTGTATTAATAAGAGATCGTGTATTAAGAGATTGAAAAGGGTTGAAAAAATGTTCCTTGTGGGTACTCCATTATAGAGTTTAAGTGTTTTAGACCGGAAACCATTTTGAGTTTCTATGGCATGGCGACCAGCTGTGAAGCTAGCCCCTTTTTTCATGGTCGTGGAGTGTAGTATCAAGTATCATTAGTGCTAGGATGTGTCGAGGGAACGTGTCAAATGCTTTGTTGATTTCTCCTTGCCACTAGTACTGTGCTGGACGGGGGTTATGGTTGGTTGAAGCCATGTATGTAGGATATATTTTGTGCTGTTGTTGTGAATCATGGCGGTGGAGTGGTTAGATCTGAAGCTGTGTTGTGTCAGTTATAGCGATATATTTTCTTCGATGCTTTTGTGGATCAGTTTTTCAGTCTGGATTCTGAGGACAGAAGTGATATAGGGTGGCAGGAGGTAGGGGAGTTCGGTACCTTCCAGGTATAAGGATTGGTATTATGTTGGCAAGTTTCCAGGTGTTAGGAATTTTGTTGTTTTTGCCAAAAGTGGTGGAAGATATCTGTAAGTGTCTGGATTACAAATTGGCCAATGTGAAAGTTTGACATGTTGTCATGGCCTGTGGGAGGAGAGTTCCTTACGATTTTCATTGTATTTATTGTATCATTGGGACTGAACTGTGCTTGTGCAGTCGTTTGTAAATGGATATTGTGTAGTTTTTTCATGATTCCATTTTAAATGTGAGTTTAGTTTGTGGCTGATTTTTGAGTTGTGACTCATAACTATGTACGTTTGTGTGTTCTTTAGGAGAAAGGATGCCATCGGAATGGATCAAGAGTGCTTTATGAGTGGAGGCTGGAATGGTACGGTAAGTATATATATATATATATATATATATATATATATATATATATATATATATATATATATATATATATATATTCCTATGACTCCACGGGGAAAATGAAACACGATAAGTTCCCAAGTGCATTTTCGATGTATATCAACTGACTGTTATATTTCTCTCTTGTGTCTCCCCTGATGATGTGATTATTACACGAAAGTGTACTTGGGAACTTTTCGTGTTTCATTTTCCCCCGTGGGATCAGGAATATCTTGATCACGCGCAAAATTGTGATCCTTTCCAATATATATATATATATATATATATATATATATATATATATATATATATATATATATATATATATATATGTGTGTGTGTGTGTGTGTGTGTTGGTCAGGTTTAGTAGTTTAGGAGTATATGAGGGTTGGGTAGGGGGTTAGAGAGAAGGTATAAGTGTGTTGTGTTGAATATGTTGTAATGAGTATATTGCAGATTTATTTCGAGTGTCCCCTGTAAATTTTGTGTGTGCTGTGAGTGGTGTTTGCCAATGGGATGTTGTGGTGAAAAAGTGTCGTGAGTCATCCACCTTGTCCTTGTTCGTCTTATCTTAAGGTTGTATTGTCTTATACACACACACACACACACACACACACACACACACACACACACACATATATATATATATATATATATATATATATATATATATATATATATATATATAAATATATATAAATGTTTGGCGGCCCTATTTTTCCTTTTCTCATCACACACTGACTGACACACACACACACACACACACACACACACACACAGAACTTCAGTTTGTAATAACCTTTCTGGGTGACGAACATTTCCCCCACGTTTCCAACGTTTAATAACTTTGGCCCCTTCCCCTCCTTGGACGCATCCAAACCATCCCCCTAAACAATGAAGTAGGGGGAACACATCATCTTCCCCCCTTACCCCTGGAGCATATATATATATATATATATATATATATATATATATATATATATATATATATATATATATATATAGTATATTTGAACGAGTTTCTATTTTTTGCGTTCTGTCCCTCCCACCTCTGCCAGAGGATTATCTTACAGTCGTCTGGATTACGATGGATTATCTGATGCGAGTGAGAGGCTGGTGTGAAAAGATGTTAGATGAACTGTTTCTCACCAGTGCAAGGATACTTCAGTGACATAGAGAGGAAGATTAACCACAGTGACAGAGAGAGGAAGATTAACCACTGACATAAAGAGGAAGATTGACCACAGTGACAGAGAGGAAGATTAACCACAGTGACAAAGAGGACGATTAACCCCTGACATATCGAGGACGTTTAACCACATGACATAGAGAGGAAGATTAACCACAGTCACATAGAGGGAGATTAACCACAGTGAGATAGGAAGATTAACCGCAGTGACAAAGAGAAAGATTAACCACAGTGACATATAGAGGAAGTTTAACCACAGTGACATAGAGAGGAAGATTAACCACTTACATTGAGGAAGATTAACCACAGTGACAAAGAGGAAGATTAACCACAGTGACAGAGAGAGGAAGATTAACCATAGTACATAGAGAGGAAGATTAACCATAGTACATAGAGAGGAAGATTAACCACTGACAGAGAGGAAGATTAACCACAGTGACATAGAGAGGACGATTACGATGACATAGGAAGATTAACCACAGTGACAGAGAGGAAGATTAACTGCAATGACAGAGAGGAAGATTAACCGTAGTGACAGAGAGGAAGATTAACCAGTGACATAGGAAGATTAACCACAGTGACATAGAGGAAGATTAACCACGGTGACAGAGAGGGAGGTTACCTACAGTGACAGAGAGGAAGATCAACCAGTGACATAGGAAGATTAACCACAGTGACAGAGGAAGATCGTCAATGACATAGAGAGGAAGATTAACCACAGTGACAGAGGAAGATTAACTACAGTAACATACAGAGGAAGATTAACTACAGACAGAGAGAGGAAGATTAACCACAGACAGAGAGAGGAAGATTAACCACAGACAGAGAGAGGAAGATTAACCACAGTAACATAGAGAGGAATATCAACCACTGTTGAAGTTCAAGGATGATATATACTGTGCTCAGGGATGCCGTGCGATGGTCGTGCGTCATAGTGTTGCGACGGCCTTGAGTTACCATCGGGTGATTAAGACTTGGCAGAGGAAGCTGGACACTGTTTCCAAAGGCTACATGGAAACTGAGAAAGCGGATGGGAAGGCAAGCAGCCAGTGGCACACGTAATAATAGATAAGGGATATGGCAAACTCAGATGTTTATATCAGTGGGGGTAGGGAAGTTTGATATATAAGGGGGGAAATGTGGTTGGGGGATGGTTGTCCTAATAGTATACTTTCGAAACATGAGATATACATAGTTTGGTAGCCTCTGGCGCATTCAGTTGAACACAACCCCATGAAATTTGGGTTCATGAATTAGCGATTCTGGTCGAGCTTGGGAAGGCGAACGGACGGTCGCCAGGCAGACTTTTTTTTCTCTCTCGATAAGATAAGCTCGGTTGAGGTCAGCTTACCTTCCACGAATTTTTATTATCCCAAATTGCCAACTCTTAAATTGTATATATATATATTTATTTCTTCTCATACTCCTGTTAAATCAAAAAAAAAGTGTGAAACTTTATGAAATTGATTTGAATGTGGAATTAAGATTGCGTCTGGTAATAACGAGGTTTGCATTAACCCCTCCCATCCTCTCTATACCACGTACCGAAGGTTGTTCTATCTATCCTGTAACACTCAGACCACACTTCTACTCTGAACCATTAATTGTGTCGTAACGAGATATACCTTGGTAAATGTGGCTTGGGCCTTACCCTCGTGTATACTCGTTTTTGGAAGGATTCAGTGGTTCGTTGTGAGGAGCAAGGGCTTAACCAGCGAGGTTTGGCGGCAACGCTCAGTGCCGATGGACTGCGATAAGTAGAAAACGGAGTGGAACCAGCAAGCATGCTTCGGGGAAGCGTTGCTAGTTCTTGTAAGGTAGAAAAAGAATCATAGGTTTGCGCGTAAATGTTAACAACACCGCCAGTTTGATGACGCAGGGGTGTGGTGTGTTTTGCCCTGGGAAACCTGAAAGACAGACCAGTTTTTTTTTAATATGTTGATTTGGTTAGGTTCAGCCTTTGCTTAGAACTTGTATTTTTTATGCTTAAATGTGAACTTTTGATGATTACTGTTCTTATCTTTCCAGGTAAATATGTCCTTGCTGCCAGACGTAAGTACATTGACAGTTATTGTCTGGTATGTCTGGTTATTTTGGTAGGTTAAGGCGTTTATTTTTTACCTCGTGTGTGTATATATATAATATATATATATATATATATATATATATATATATATATATATATATATATATATATATATATATAAGTTCCCAAGTGCACTTTAATGTAATAATTTTTCTCTCGTGTCTCCCCTGATGATGTGATTATTAAACGAAAGTGCAATTGGGAACATCGTGTTTCATTTTCCTCGTGGACTCCTAGGAATATATATATATATATATATATATATATATATATATATATATATATATATATATATATATATATATATACACCAAGTCTTGAGATTGTCTTGTCAGCTTAACAGTGGTGAACAGTCATCAGTATTACTGTTTCATGTGTACTCAACGTCTTAGTGTAAGAGGTAGGTTACTGAGTCCGTTTTCCATTAAGCATATTGGGCGAGGTTGAATTTTTCATTGTGAAATGATCTTTCAAGAATACTACATATTAAATGCAAGGGTAAGTTGTGAACGTATTTTGAACGAAAAAGGAAATCAAAGAGTGAATCGCTCTATCGCAAAATGTTTGTAAACATATTTAGTTGTAGCATAGAGCTATATGGGGCCTAGTGGTAGAGTCCCGGAGGATTGTGGCCTCGACAGTAAAGGAACAGTAATCCTCCCTGTAGAAATTTTATTGATACAGTTGGGCATTAAAGTTGAAGGTGCTGAGCTGTACTGATTGTGCAGCTGGAACATTTTAGTCTCCCCTGCTCCCTGGTGTATACCAAGGGAGGTCACTTGTTAAGTGAAAGTGGTATTACAAGCGCATTCCGGCGACTAATATTCAGAGACTTTGCGGGACCTACATTTGGTTGAGGAAAGCACCTTAATCGGAGCTGCAAGTGTGAAATGAAGCCATAGTGATCATAACGTATACAGACAGTAGTACAGTCAAGCGCTCTTTATAGTGTACCCTAATACCGAACTTAACCACCTCTTGAGAGTGGCGCTCAAGTAAATATATTTAAGCATTTGTCTATAACGTAACTCAGTTATGAACTTCATTTTTAGTGAGACGTGTTTGCACTGAATGATAATAATCTTTCCAAGGAAACGTTTTATGATAATGTACACAGAAATAAGATATTGCTACCTTGTATGATATTGTTCCCAGATTTTTTTTTTCAGCAAAACTCTGAATATTAAATGCATGTTGAATATTGTTGACCATGCTTAGGCAAATCCCATCAGGTTTACATGAATATAAGAACCGGTAAGGATATTTAGATTACCACTGAATTAAACTTCCATTATCAAATAGAACTGAAAATGTGGAAGACCCCAATTTACAAATGATTATGTACACAAATTAATGCTGTGTATGTTCGGCACAAAACGCGCCCACTCCGTGCTTATCTACACCCGCCTGTGAGCTGTTTTTCTGGGGTTATTTAGCTGATTGATTAATATGATTGATGATGATTATATACATATCAGTGCTGTAAAGGCTCCCTTGAGACAACACATCTAGTCCCTGGTACTCTACGCCCACTTTTGAGCGACTTCGCCCGGGTTGTTTGACCAAGCGACGCGTTAACTGTGCTCATGCGCGAGGCTCGGATGTAGGGCAGGGCGCATCCTGAGGCGATGTCTTGCGGGAGGGAAAGGCAACACAGATCCACGGGTTGCTGCAGCAGATCACGAGATCACCGCCGGATGGGTGTGAATAACGTGGACGATCCACCTTCTTATATAAAAAAAAACATGAGTTTGAGTGCTCGGGTTTTTAAAATCTCCCCATGATATTCGGATTTTTCAGGAAGCGTTATTATTAACGGGAGGCCGAGGAGGGACTCCTCTTATATATTAATGTTCAGTGAAAGGGAAGCTAACCCTTGAAATGAAAAGAAATCTGACACTTAACCTCGTTTTGATGAACACGTTGGCGTCATCATTACCCAAATGGCGGCCCCCGCCCCCCCAGTGCTTTATGTGTATAGCGTATTTATTTTTCAGCGCATAATAGCTTTCCGGTTGTCTTCCGAGAGCCCATGGGGGCTCCAAGTGGATTTCGTTATACTTGAAGGCAGTCGGTTAGACAGACGTGGTCCCTTGACATTTATGCTATTGTTCCCATTGTTTCCGACAGCTTCTCTACTCTTCAGTGGATTTAATGTGCGCGCTCTATCCAGAATATATCATTCCAGTAAAGAATTATCATTGTCTGCTGGATAGGGATTTGGTTTATATATGATTTATATACCTATAGCATCTGCTTTCTCATGGGTACAGTTTTAAGGCGTTGCAAAGGTTTACAACAGTCTTAGTGGTAGAGGACATTATACCTAAGATGAGAAATTCTTTATGGATTTATTTGAAAGGGGTGGTGAGGGTACATGCGAGGGGTCTTGGCAGGTCTAGCTACTGGATGCTGGGGGTGGAGGCCAGGCCTTAGGTGAGTCTCGTGCTGCTTGAGGATGACACGGCTCCAGTAGCAGACTCCCACAACTCCAGAACCAGGTACCACTGTTTGAGACTTAGTTGGAAAATATTACTAGTTTTTGTGTGAACAGAAGTATAAAGCAATAAGGTGCAGCAGGAGTGTGAGACAGGATGGGTTGAGTGTAAATTTAAATGGAAAGGGCATGGGAAAGTGGATTGTTTCAGGTATCTGGGATGTAGATTTAAATGGGGAAGGGCATGGGAAAGTGGATTGTTTCAGGTATCTTGGAGCATTCATGACAGCGGATGGAACCATTGGGGCCTGAGTCATAGCATGAAAGAAGGTCCCACGGTCCAGGTCGCAGTAAAGAGTTTGTGGGAGAGGCCAGTGTCTGTAACAGCAAAGTACGGTATGGTTGAAGGTATGGTCACCCTGACAGATTTCTGTGGATGTGAGTGTTCGGCCCAGAGAGCAAAGAAGATTGGACTTTGGTTTATATATATATATATATATATATATATATATATATATATATATATATATATATATATATATATATATATATAATGAAATGGCCATATCATGTGTGGCGGGGTGGTGATGGGAATGGATGAAGGCAAGTATGATTATGTTCATGTGTATATATGTATATGTCTGTATGTATACGTTGAAATGTATAGGAATGTGTATGTGCGTTTGTGGGCGTTTATGTATATACATGTGTATGTAGGTGGGTTGGGCCGTTCTTTCGTCTGTTTCCTTGCGCTACCACTCTAACGCGTGAGACAACGACAGAGTATAATAATAATGAATAATATATATTGAAGTAATTACGATGTTACCGTAGAGATTAAACCAAATTAACCCACCGGAAACGGCACGAAAGAGAGGCCAAGCATTCCTCTATCCCTCAAGACATCTTCGGGGCAACTAGTTGTGAACGATCAAGGTTGGGTTATATATAGCGAGGCAAGAAGTGACCTACAGTATCTGGGGTAAGTGACCTGGGCTTAATGCTCGAGGAGCGGGCGGGAGTGGTTGAGGAGTTTGATCATACCGGGTGGCCCCGCCTGACCTCACCACATTATATTTATTCAATACTTGCTTCAAATTTGCGGGTGTTTACAGTTTTGTTGTCAGTTTTGTCCTTTCCTTCATTTAGATTTGAATATCTTACGTTCGTGTTCCTGATAATTCAAGATTTGATTTACAGTCTTTCCGTACAGGTTTTGAATGGATAGATATTTTGGGTTCGATTCCAGGATAGCAGATGATTATGGTTTCTCACATGAGAAACTCTCACTTTCTTTGTCTTTTTTTTTCAATTTTTTTCTCGCCATACAATTTGCTTCATCAGATAAAGCTTTTGATTAAATGTCTAATATTCATTTTGACTTTAATTCTTAAAATACATGAGACGTTTCGGGCGCTCGAACGCTGACCATCATCTTCAGTCCAATAGACGAATAACGATACAAAAAAAGAAAAAAAAGAAACCAGTTGTGAATCACATCTTTTAGTGTTACAGTGGAGAGCGGCAACCAATCAACATATTTTCTGATTTCAACATATTTCCCCGCGTCACCGCACTCATTTGTAACATGTCAAGATGTGATTCGTATCTGTTTTGTTCTTTTTAGTGTGTTGTGTCGTTTATAGTCAGTTCGACTGCAGATGGACAGTGTTTTTTTTGTGCCCGATACTTCTCCTGTATTTCAAGAATAAAGTGACCATAAATGTGGAGCATTTAATTCACGCATTATCTGGGAAGCAGAACATTTGGTGGGAGAAATGAACAGAAAAAACACACACACACAAAAAAAAAAAAAACAGGAAGCTAGCGAGTGTTAAAATATGCGATGGTCGTTAAAAAATGTATTAAAGAAAATATTGTTTGCTTACACTATATATATATATATATATATATATATATATATATATATATATATATATATATATATATATACGTATATGCAGGTAACACCATAAGGAAACTGGGGAAAATACGAAGTGTCAAGCGCTTTCGTATAATTCCTTTGTCGAGACTTACCACAGATAGAGAGAACCAGAATATGATACACCAGTCGTCACTGGTCGGGGCCGGCAGATGAATTAAGAAACAGGTGAAGGGATTAAGGCACAGGTCACCCTCGACCACCTCACCTCGCTCAAGTTATGCACCTAGGTCTACCTTTGTTCTGGGAAACGTATTTGCAACTATTTTACGTATAACGTTATCATCTGGTTTATATAAACCAACATTTTTTTTATTCATATTAATGTCTGTACTATGTTTGATAAGAGACTTAACAATATTATTTTTTGTCCATTCCTGAGTTGTTGTTTTTTTTTTTGTGATAACACATCTCGTAAATTTGATGACCAAAGTCTCTCACCGTCGTGAACAAATATTGCATTATATTCTTGATAATACTCGGTAATGGATAGAAATATTGTCGGATCATTTCTTATCAGATTATAGTAGATATATCAGTATGACTCAGAATGTTGATTTATATGAATTAGATAACTTTGTAAGGGGAAAGAATTATAGATACGTCTCCCAGAACGGAGGCTAACCTGAATGTGTATATCTTGAGCGAAGTGAGGTGGTCGAGGGTGACCTGTGCCTTAATCCCTTCACCTGTTTCTTAATTCATCTGCCGGCCCCGCCCAGGGACGACTGGTGTATTATATTCTGGTTCTCTCTGTCTGTACCCAGTCTTGACAATGTAATTATACGGAAGCTCTGAACACTTTTTATTTTCAGCTTCCTTGCTGTTTTCCTTGCATTATTTTTTTTTTTGTTTGTGCACGATACTTGTGTACTTTTGCATAATATATATATATATATATATATATATATATATATATATATATATATATATATATATATATGTGTGTGTGTGTGTGTGTGTGTGTGTGTGTGTGTGTGTGTGTATACATGGTTTCGGTGCATTACACATGACAGCTAGAGACTGAGTGTGAACGAATGTGGCCTCTGTTGTCTTTTCCTAGCGCTACCTCGCACGTGCACGGGGGAAGGGAGGTGCCATTTCATGTGTGGCGAGGTGGTGACGGGATGGATGAAGGCAGCAAGTATAAACATGTACGTGTCTATGTATGTATATGTTGAAATGTATAGTTATGTATATGTGCGTGTATGTGGGCGTTTATGTATATGCATGTGCATGTGGTTGGGTTGGGCCATTCTTTGGTCTGTTTCCTTGCACTACCTCGCTAACGCGGGAGACAGCGACAAAGTATAATATATATATATATATATATATATATATATATATATATAAGAAAATCTATCCTAAGGCACATAGTTTATCGACCAGCCCAGAAGGGAAGGAGGAACATGGCTGACCCATGTTTACTAGTTGTCACTCCCTTAAGTCATTGAAGTTGCCATACCAAGTTTGGTATTATTGGCAAAATAATAACAAAGGATATGTTTTACTGTGGGAATAAGATATAAGAGGATCAATAAGGAGGTAAGCATTGTGTCCATAGAAAGAAAGCGCATATACACGATTCCCTTGGTTCGTTCTTGGTCAGGTGGAGCAAAATTGATTTTTGTCAACATCATGGCAGTTCATGAAGAAATCGTTTGGGCCGCCAGTGGTGTGAGGGTGTTGCCGCCTCTCTCACCATGGGCTCAGGACAGGCCCCAGTGTTGTTGCTCTATAGCGTTTGGCGAATTTCGCTTTCTGCCCTGTCGACTTCTGGAATTGTTGGATGCCCTTATTGCGGACTCCCCCTTACCCTGAGAACGTGGTTATGTTTTCGGGTACGCTGTAGGCGTTGCTGGTCATAGCATAGTATTAGTGGTAGAACAAGGACATGGCAGAAGGAGTGAGGGTGTGACGAATGTTAAGGAGTGTGGTTGTGACGAATGTTAAGTACCTCGGACGTGACTGACATGCTACACAGATTTATGTCCAAACTATCAATGGGTTGGAATCAGGGGCGTGTCCAGGAGTGGGTTGGGGGGGTGTGTTTGCTCGGGTATAGTAGGCATCCCTCTACCCGTTTTTGGTCTCTGAAAGGGAAAGATGAATCTATTTTTCAGTGATTTACACTTGTAGCCAGTGAAAGAAGCTTAGTTTTACTACCGTCCCCCCCCAAAAAAAAAATGCTGACATGTTTATAGTAACGAAATTTCCTCGTACCTAGAAAAGCCTATTGATTTGCTTCCTCGAATAAAATTCCCCTCACCAGTGCTGTCAGGTGTGTAATGTTATCAAATATTATACATTTATTTTGTGTTCAGAACCTGGTCGCCTGTCTTACAATAACTTCCTTATCACAACAGCTGTATTCAGTTTAATGGAAATGTGACTAATAATAGTAATTAATTGATTCAGTGTCCAAATAACTCAAAAGCGTGTTAAGTTCTCCAAGATACTGTGTTTTTATATGCCACTCTTGTTTTGAGCTTTCATATTTTAGTTTTCGGTATTTCATAATTCACCCCTCCCTTTCCCCACAACAGATCCTGAA
Organism: Panulirus ornatus; assembly: GCF_036320965.1. Taxonomy (NCBI): domain Eukaryota; kingdom Metazoa; phylum Arthropoda; class Malacostraca; order Decapoda; family Palinuridae; genus Panulirus; species Panulirus ornatus. Next base: position 67,009,173 of record NC_092226.1, on the reverse strand, counting down.
CACACACACACACACACACACACACACACACACACACACACACACAACACACACACAACACACACACACACACACCTGGTTGGAATGCAGTGTAATCTTATCTCGTCTGTGGGTGTAGTGCAGATAGGACTAGCGCGGTATCGTCACATATGTAAAGAACTGGAAAATTATATCGGCAAGCGACAAATGTTATTTATTGCCCTATTAAGAAGTTTTAAGGTAAAAAAATACAACCGCGTTTGATACCGAGTAATACGTTACACTACTTGCCGCCTAACTATTTACCATTTTGGAGTTAATGCTGAAAAGAAATTGTAGTATTTGTAGTGCTATGATGGTTAGGAGTCATGGTGCATGTTGCTAGAAACCAGTAAACTTTGAGAGAGAGAGAGAGAGAGAGAGAGAGAGAGAGAGAGAGAGAGAGAGAGAGAGAGAGAGAGAGAGAGAGAGAGAGAGACCTGTAAGTTGCTAGGTTGTCACGCTGTAGAAAGGGAGGTGGTAGTCCGACTGGTGTTGCCGTGTTGAAATTTTATCGACCAGTCCCTCCCTCTGTGGCGGCATGTTGTGGCGCTAGGCTAGGCATTTCCTACTTGCTTCCCTCAGCTAGCTCATTATAGGGGAGAAAGAATACTTCCCACGTATTCCCTGCGTGTCGTAGAAGGCGACTAAAAGGGAAGGGAGTCGGGAGGGCTGGAAATCCTCCCCTCTCATTTTCTTTTTTCCAAAAGAAGGAACAGAGAAGGGGGCCAGGTGAGGATATTCCCTCAAAGGCCCAGTCCTCTGTTCTTAACGCTACCTCGCTAACGCGGGAAATGGCGAATAGTTTAAAAGGAAGAATATATATATATATATACATACATACATTTCAACGTATACATACATATACATAGACATATACATATATACACATGTACATATACTTGGTGCCTTTATTCATTCCCGTATGTGCGTGTATGTTTATACGCATGTATGTGGGTGGATTAATTTTCAAGTACAACTCGAGCTTGTCAAAAGATAAACCTCCTTTTAACGTTGGAATACCGGCTGGATATTTATTTTTTTTTTTTGGGGGGGGGGTTAGGTCACGGTGGATGGTTTTAGTGTAGTGACGAGGCGTAAGTTTCTGGCCGAGTTGAGCAGTGACGTAGTCTTTACCCCAGTGCTGTCAGGCGTGTGACGAGGCTTAAGTTTCTGGCCCGAATTGAGCAGTGACGGTGGGGTAGCCTTTACCTACCAGTGCTGTCAAGGCGTGTGTGTGGGAATCGAAGGTAACAGTCAGGAGTAGATATCGCTTGTGTCACTTTATCTCTTCGATTATCTCAGGTGCGAGTGACGGGCTGGTGTGTTGATAGGCAAGCCAGAAGGGTGTCGAGATCGACAAGCCTGGTGAGAAATTTACTTGCGCTGCAGAAGAAGTTAGCCAAGATGTTGTGTAGTCGTTTTGAAATGTATATGTTTGACGGAGGGCATTATTTCAAGTGCTATTTATATTACACGTATTTCCCAAGAACAGACTTTGACCATCTTTGAGTGATTGCGAAAACAAAATCCAAGATGCTGTTTAGCTATATCTTAAGGTATATTTCTAGTAAAAAATGGAAAATGCAGCGTTATTCACTTGATATGTAGTCCTTTCTCTTCTGTATGACTTCCAAAAGAAGGAACAGTGGAAGGAGGCAATCAAGGATTTTTTCTCCCCTCGTAAGGCTCATTCATCACTTCCTGACGCTATTTGGCTCACGCGGGAAATTGCAAATTGGAAAAAGAAAGAAAACAATATATTTTTTATTCATTTATATATATTAGAGTTTCCGAGATGATGATGAGTAAACATGAACTGATACACTCCGAAAGTGACACTAGAGCTGGTATATTGTCTGTCCACAAAACTTCGATTTCATGTTGTCTTCTGCACCAAGATCATCAAGTAAGAAGACAGATTGCTGACGTTCCATTGCCAGCTTCCATTTGATTATCCTCTGAACCCAACTAAAAGTTAGATTATGCATCCGAATAGTTTCATCGTGGTATAAGGCTATGATAAACCGCTTGATTTGATAGAAGAGGGTTAATAACTGGAAGGTTTTAAAATTATTCATTTTCTCTCAGTGTCGATGGTGATCATCATTGACATAATACCCATCTGAATCTAAATGGTCAAAAAATGTCTCATGATGAGAAGCATTCTTGTAAGACTCAACTTTTATGTGCTTCAGAATAAGTTCGTTTATTGAGTATTGTATTTGTTTTAGTATTTTTGATGCAAAGACCCTTAAGGTTTCCTCTTATCTGCTTCACCTCTTTCTTCCCACCGTAAATGATCTCCTCCTCCTCCAATCCTATTTTGCTTTTCCACTGATTATTCCATCCTGCATGGTTCAGTCTTACTTTCCCTTCCATCTTTATATCACATTAACTTAATTGCCATTCAAACTTACCTGGGCAGCATGGTTTAGCTAAATTCAGTGGTTCAGATACAATTTCTATCTATTTCTTTTCCCAAATCTAACCAATTTCCCAATATTAAATTTCACGTCAGAAGTCAAACCCTGCTGTGGGCATAACCCGATCCTCCATTCTGTCTTGAAAACCCCACATATTAATTCTTTTTTAAAGTTAGGAATGTTGTATAGGTGCCGTAATTATTTTTGGAGCGGGGGGAGGGGTCATTTATTACATTACAGTGGTCTTATTGGGCCAAGTATAGGATACTGCTTGCGTATCCCTAGGGATGGGGAGAAAAAATACCGTTCGCAGATCTCCTGCGTATTGTGGGAGTCGAATAAGAGTGACGGGATTGAGAGATTGGAGGTCCTTTCTCTTCTGTATGACTTCCAAAAGAAGGAACAGTGGTAGGAGGCAATCAAGGATTTTTTTCTCCCCTCGTAAGGCTCATTCATCACTTCCTGACGCTATTTAGCTCACGCGGGAAATTGCAAATTGGGAAAAGAAAGAAAACAATATATTTTTATTTATTTATATATATTAGAAAGAGTTTCCGAGCTAATGATGAGTAAACATGAACTAATACACTCCGAAAGTGACACTAGAGCAGGTACATTGTCTCTCCACAAAACTTCGATTTCATGTTGTCTTCTGCACCAAGATCATCTTGATGGCTGACGTTCCATAGCAAGCTTCCATTCGAGTTCTGCTTTGTTCGTCGTGGGAGGACAGCAGCTTGGTTTAATTGGTATTTTCTCGTTTAGGTTGAATATTATTTTCCTTCTATGGAGCGTTGTTGATAAACATTTGCCTGCTGCACCACGTTAAAGAACTGACGGATACATTTTTTTTTTTTTTTTTTAGATTCGTCTTTACGTTCCACTTCGCAGCTTAGAAATTTCTTAGCCCTAATCTCTGGTCCATTAATGCTTTACGTACTTTCCCAGAAAAGAAGCAAAACAAAATGTAAAAAAAGGGTAAGAAAGAAAAAAAACGTTCGTGCTATCACGTCTTGCAAGTTCGTTAGGACGTGGCAAAGCTTGTCTGATTTCCTCTGTGAGTTGTGCGTTGGTTGTTTTACAGGCATGTGCTCACAGAGCATACCTTCCTAACCTCGACAGTACGCGTCGAGTTGGGTGTGATATTGCCTGGCCTTTGACCCTAACCCGTGAGGGTCAGGTCAAAGGCCAGGCCATCGTACCCAGCGTTCCGTCTTTCGTACTCACGGATCGTTCTGTCGTGTTCGAGGTTTGCACCGCCGTGTTTGGGGGAGTTGAATACCACGCTGACTTACGGTTGAATTAGGTATACAAAAGGGTGGGCATCTGGCTCGGTGGGCTTAGCAACATGCCAGCGGAAAGACATTTGTATCCGCTGTATGTCAACGGATTTTGATGTCAGGGTTGAACGCATGGCTAGTGTGTCTGCTTGTTCTTGTAAGGTCATAGTTCCCTTCGTGTCAGCCATTGCTTAGATTTTTATCAATGTTAGTACGAGCTGTATTGTAATACCCTTTTTGATCCATGCATCACTGGCTGGCTGACCGTTGTGAATTTATGTAGCTTTGTTAAGTACCGAACACAAGGTCTGATCTCGTCTGGTTTCTGTGATCCATATTTGTGCCAGCCCTTGCCTTCATCTTTCAGATGTTACATGAGAAGGTATTGAGGTACAGCAAACAGGACTTGTTTGCCTCTGCAGTTCAGCAGTCTCTGTGTCTGAAGATGGTGAGAAACAGCGACGAAGGTTTTGTTTCTGTAACAATCTGGATGAAAATGTTATCGAATATCTGTATAGCATTGACTCTCATACCTTTATCGAAAGGAAAGCTCTTTTTTTTGTACGATAGGATGTTTTCGGCATTTGAAATACACTTTTCTGACAACCATTAGCTTTTTTTTCTCTTTTCTTTTTCAGTGGCGATTTGTTTGTTTATAATAATTTCCTGATCTCGTTTCCGTACAAGTATTACTCTTGAGACTACTGGGTAACTCCCCTTTACGGTAATTCTTGGCCAGTTATCTTTACCATTTCGCGGTTGAAACATTGGTATAAAAGTTGTCAAATCAGGGGTTATGATTAGGTCGTAGAAGCTGTTACCCTTGACGGTGGCACAGGCAGGCGATGCATGATCTTGTCTCATCGTTGGTATAGTCCTTCAGGGCTCGGGTCACGTAGGGGCCCAACATTCTACGCATCAGGATGTGTAGGTTAGGTAGATCTATGGACTGCGGTTTCCGGTAGGCCTAAACTGGGAAAAGAAGCACACAGCAGCTTTGTCGCAGACCAAGTGATTGGAGTCGAAGACTCTTCCGAAGCCATCGTAAGGCACACGGAAGGTGAGGCAAGGTTAGATACCCGAACCGTGGGTATAGAAGACCATGGAAGCCTTCGTAAGGTAACGTGAGACATAAGATTGACTCTCTTAGGGTGGAAGAGCCTCCTCATCCGAGGCCTTTTGAACGGTACCGGAACGCACTAGGTTGTTGTTATCGTCGGTCTTGACGGTGTGTGTTACGAGGGCTGGTCGTGATTATTGTAAACATGATACAGGTCTCCTTCCAAGAGTGTTTTCTGAGCTTGCCCCTCCGCCTTCCCCTTTCCATTACTCTCCCACAGCGACATGGTTCGGTGGAGATGTAGACCGTACTGGAGGTTGGTTGGAGGTAAGGTTGCGTGGGAGTAAGGCTCTGTAGTATACATGGTGGGCAGCAGTGTTAGCTCGAGCGTAGTGAGTGAATGTAGCATGTGGTCTTCCCTCCGTGAGTACACATGCCTGACTGCAGGTAGTGTTTGTGCGCGGCCACCTTGAAGCTGATGATACAGGCTTGCTTCCGTTGGCTCTTCACGCTCCACGGGACGACCGCCACCTGTGGAGATTTTTGTTTGGGTTTAGAGGGCTGATCCCACGTTACCGTCTTACCGTAAAGTGGGTGGCAGCTTGGGATCCTATTGATCCGGTGAGGGAAAAAGACTTAACAACATTTGGACAAAGGGATACGGCGTGGAGCGGGAGCGTCCTCGGCTCGGATTAGCATATGCGAACAGTTTGAGTGTCAGGCCATACAGTTTGTGTGAGGTAGTCGGCAGGACAAGAGATTCTGAGATAAGGCAGATGTGCACACGTGTGGGGGTAGTTGATGCACAGGCTTCATAAGATAGCTGTGCACACGGATGTGTACTAGTCATTCCCAGGCATGAGGTGACAGAGTGTAAGTGTACTTACGCTGGTCGATGTATGGATAGTTTGTGTTGCGTGAGCTGGCTGTTGTCACACTTGCATAAACTAGGTGTGATCTGGTGTGGTGGTTAGTTGTGGCCAGGTGTGGCGGCAGAGAGAGAGAGAGAGAGAGAGAGAGAGAGAGAGAGAGAGAGAGAGAGAGAGAGGTTCAGATGTGGTGGCGAGGGCGGGGAATGAGAGGCCGGTAGTCGCGTGGACGTGAAGAAGTTAGTGCCACACTTGTGATGCTTGGCCCGTCATGACACCACGCCTGCTGGGCCGGGCCGGGCCGGCTCCCTCCCTACCTGCTCCTCTTGCTGATGATCCTGCTTCTGCTGCTGTTGTTTTTTGTTTTTTTATATATCGCCAGCGGCCGTGTTATCGTCGTCTCTGTCGTTCGTGTTATCGTATATTTCTTGATGTGCTGTCCACGTCGCTCTGGTTATGCCTTAGTCGTTCTTTTAAGCTTTTATGATTATAATGCCTTGGTCGTTCTTTTAAACTTTTATGATTATTTTATGCCCGGGCCCTTATGCTGCGTCGTAGTCGCGTTTCTGTGTGTTCTTTTAGATTAGAGTTTTGTTTAACCTTCTCTCATATTTATCATGTGAGTTGGATGACTTTATTGGTCGATTTTGTGTGTGTCGTCCGCCCTAAGTGTGTATGTTTGGATGTGTTTGTTCGTCTCGTGTGTGCATGTGCACGTCGGTCAGTATGTATTAGTGTGTAATAACGATGATGATTATAATGATGATTTTGATAATTAAAGATAAAACGGTGCATCGGATTAAGGCAGCCATACCGCCGAAAATACACAGTTGAGATATTACAAAACTCAGACATAGGTCATAACATCAAGGGAGGGCTGGATGCGCCTCTGCGCTTGGCTTAGCACCAAGTAAGGTGTCCATCTACATGGTCAAAGTGGTGTATGTACACGGAGGTTTTACAGAGTAAATTCTATGGTTTATACGTCATGCATATAGTAATGATCATATGAACCTTAAGTAATGAATAGTTACACTTTTGAGTTACAGTAATACAGTAGTTGACTTACAATATGCATTCACTGGTGATTTGTTGAATAGTGTGTGTGTGTGTGTGTGTGTGTGTGTGTGTGTGTGTGCGCGCGCGCGCGCGCGCGTTGTATATTTTGAAAACAAAATGGCATCTGTTAATGAAGGTATGAATATATAGGTAGCAAGTATGGGATGGTCTGATCAAGCCTTCCGAGGGGAGGAAATGCCGCATGGCGGCCATTGGTGTGGACAATGAGAGGCAGGGTAGGTAGAGGCCGGCTGACAGACAGGCCGTGATTGTTGCATCCCCTGGTCACGAGGTCTCGTCTCAGGCTGCTCCCTGAACCACCATCCTCCGGTGATGGTGGGAGAGGAGGGAGGTGGTGTGTGTCGCCGCGCCGCCCCCCATCCATTTGTTGCACAATGAGTTGTTTGGCTTGACGTGTGTTGAACACGCTGGTGCGATGCTCGAGCACGATGTCATCCATATAGTCCCTGGTCGCGACTTTGTACCCACCCTTCAGCAGGGCAGGTACGACTCGATGTTGCTGCCGTTCGGGGCCTTCGTGCCCAAAGGGGGGGGTCCATAATGGCGTTGTTCAAGGATCGTGAAGTCGTGCTCGTGGGGGGGTCGTCGGTAACAACGCAGAAGGCCCAGTATACATGTGTCCCTGCTGGAGAGACCGCACATGTTATTCTTAGGCCACGCAGGAACGGTTGGCCGGGGGTTAAGCGTCCGAAAGGTGAGGTGTGTATGAGAGTGGATGTGATTTATGGCTGGGCCGGGCGGGAGCAGGTGTGTGTCGCGTGTGGCAGCGAGGCGCGAGGTGGCTAACAGGATCAACTTAAAGGGGCGCAAACCTGCAACCAGATTACTCAGGCAAAACATCAAGAGGTGGGGCAATTTATAGACAGGAAAAAAGGAGCTTTACGTTTTCAGCTCTGTGGCTTTAAATGAATGGCGGTGATAAAAAGGAGAGAGAATCGTGGCCGACTTACACCTTAACAACGTTGAATTTAGCGACTTGTTCCTCCATACCTTGGTCTGGGACCACATTGTGGGGTTGGTCTGACGGGTTAGGTTGTTTTGAGATCGAGGCATGTGGGGCTCTGTCCCTTCCACAACCTAACCTAGTTCTTGGTACCTCAGTCCTGGGCTGTCCAGAATGTTTCTAACACCTGAGGACAATGGATGGACCAGGCATGTTGGGCACAGTGTTTTCTTGCATCCGACACCTTTTTGAATTCACTGGTGTTATATAACAAAGTCTCCCCCATACAGAATTATTTTTGAGTCTATTAAGAATAATGCCTTTCAGGATTTTATGTTTTATTAAGACAAAATCTTTCCCATTTGTGCTTCAGAATGTTAGTGTTTTTCTTAGTTTCCAACAGTGTTAGCAAAGTTATTGTAGGCTGTGAGTGATCCATACATGTATATATCCTAAATCGACGATTTTGCTCGTTTTAAAAGGTTATGGCAGCACGGTACAGTATTCTGGTCTGAAGAATTTTAAATGTTTTGAAGATTCTCGTCTTTGGTTTTGCCTCTCGCGTCTTAGAAGTTCACAAGAGAGAGAGCTTGCCATCTTTGAAAGCTATGGTGATCACATTGCCAAAGGCTTTTGTAAAGTGGGTAATATGATATAAGAATTGATAATGTCCCTCCTCCTCCTCCTCCTCCCCCCCAGCTCCTCTACAGCTGTTTTGAGCAGTGTTTGAAGAAGGTAGAAAGGCTTGATCTTCTCCCCATCTCTGTCGGAGCCATGTTGCCCCGAGGTGGCATACTTTGTGTGTGAATCTTTGAAGTTTGCCGGTTAGCTACCATTTTAGGGCACTCGGGCAACTTACAGGTGTGAGTTCTTGCCTTTGGTCGGCAGGTTTTTCGTGTCGGCCGTGGAGCGTGGCAGACACTTGGCAGGAATCGTTCAGTTGGTCGTCATTGTCGTGCGTTCATCGGGAGGGTCTTACACGTACTCGCAGCAGAACGCAGGGCATTACGTACCTCGGCCACTCTCAGTCAGAAACACGTGAAACTTTAGCCTGTTGTTTCCCCAGTATCTGAATATTCGAATGACATGAGACTCGTAGCTATTTTGGACTTCGCAGGAATTATGTCACTTTATAAAGCGGTCTTAACCTGTGAATTTTGCTCATATACTTTGAAGGGAATTCTCCATTCAGCCTCTGAACGTCATACTGATGTTTTAATGTTTTCTGATCAGTATTTCCATCCGTTCTTATGGCATTCTTATTATCTGTGTCGCCTTCCAGACGACACAAGTGTTGCACGGAACACCCTTCTAATTTTGCAACTGCTTTGCATCCTTTATGGAGTGGTGCTGTGTGTTAGTGTGTTGTAAACTAGAACGGGATTTCACCAGAGCCCCGACTCTCTCTTTTGAGGAAATTAACGCGTGTTGATAATGAGTCGAGCTAGAGAAAAAAAAGAAATACGTTCCAAGGTTCTGGTCTTGGAGCAGGTGCACAGATGCCTTGTCAGTGTTTCCTCTCGAAGTCTGGCGGTGGATGGGGCTCTCTGAAACAAAGATGATCATCAGTCGAGGCGTCATTATATATATCTTCAGGGTAAAAAATGTTGAGTTTTATGGACCATCCATCAAAAAATGGGATTCATGAGTTCTCTGTGATGAATATGTACGGAGTGTAGCCGATTAGCCCGGCTGCAGTAGGTACGTAAACCATGCTGGCTGGCGCCCTCAGGTAGCCTGGTTGACCGGAGAAACCCGGAGTGCAGTGTAGACCCACCCAGCTCATGCTGCGGAGGTGGAGACGAGGGTCGAGACTCTGGAGGAAATGCAACGGATCTTGACGAAACCAGGCGCATGGGTGGTATACATTTTACCCTCCGGAGAACGACGGTACGACTCTTGAGCTCGACTTGACGACCCTTGAGCACGACGGTTACGACCCTGAGGGATGGATGATGAACTGGCCATTGGCTTGACCCCGAGGGATGACGTCAAGACTAGACCCCTGAATGATTAGGTCGAGGAGGGACCAGGCCGTCGTACCCAAGGGTCGTATTGTCGTGCTGGGAGATTGTACAAGTCGTGCTGTAGGGGTTAGCAGCAACTCAGGGATTCGAAAGTGGGTTCAGCTTAACCTTTGCTTCAGGGTCGGAGGCTACAGCTTTGCCGTGTTGAAACCACGAATACAGACAGCTCCTCGCATATGTGTGTACATGCAGGCAGATTTAGACAAGATACAATACGTGGGTGTGTGTACACACGCTCATACGTCGAGATGATGTACATGGACGTGTGCACTCGTGCGGCGAGACTTAGTACATGGGTACACGCTCTTGTACGTCGAGACGCTGTACATGGATGCACACACTCGTACGTTGAGACGCTGTACTTAGATGCATACACTATTACGAGGAGATTTAGTACATGCTTGTGTACATACTCCTAGAGTGAGGCATAGTACATGAATCTTCAAAAACAAACTCGTGCAACGAGACACAGTACATGGATAGGTATGCACGTTCAAGATGCCGTACATGGGTAGATGTACAGTCGTACATATGCATCATATGAGTCGGTATACAGTCATAGATAGGTGGTACATGAGTGGGTGTACGGTCGAAGAGATGCGGTGCTTGGGAAGATGTGCAGTTCTAGAGATGCGATAGTGGGTGGGTGTACAGTCCTAGAGATGCAGTACACGGAGTGGATGTACACTCATACCACAAGCTGTACATGGGTGAATGTACACCTGCACCGGAATGCAGTACTTGGGTGAATGTAGACTGCAAGAGAATGCAGTACTTGGGTGGATGTTACACGTGCCGCAAGGTGTACATGGGTAAATGTACACATGCAGGGGAATGCAGTACATAGGTGAATATGAACTCATGCAGGGGAATGTATTACATGGGTGAGTGTGAACTCTTGCAGGGGAATGTATTACATGGGTGAATGTGAACTCTTGCAGGGGAATGCAGTACATGGTTAATGTAAACTCCTGCAAAGAATGCAGTACATGGGTGAATGTAAACTCCTGCAGGAAATGCAGTACATAGGTGAATGTAAACTCCTTGCAGGGGAATGCAGTACATAGGTGAATGTAAATTCCTTGCAGGGGAATGCAGTACATAGGTGAATGTAAATTCCTTGCAGGGGAATGCTGTACATGGGTGAATGTAAACTCCTTGCAGGGGAATGCAGTACATGGGTGAATGTAAACTGCAGGGGAATGCAGTACATGGGTGGGTTTACATGTACAACGAGACGCAGTACGAGAGAGAAAGTTGTGTTCGGTACAGCTTTGAGATCAAGGTCAGACGTCACTGACTTCGTTACGCGTTGCCAACTTTGACACCGTTAAGACCCAGAAATGAGTTTTAGTTTATTTTGATCTCTGAATGGCTCTCGATACAGGTCCGATTTATTCAAGATGAACCTTGATAAATGTTTGGTCTGAGTGTAGATGGGCGGTAAATAGATAACCGAACGCATATATATACATCACCATTTAACATCGTTCAACCAGTAACTTCAACAGAAACCAAATGACTTAGAAATTTTGAGGTGTATCTTTATCTGGCTCATTTTCCGGTCGAAATATATATATATATATATATATATATATATATATATATATATATATATATATATATATATATATATGTAAGTATGTATATATTGGAAAGGATCACAATTTTGCGCGTGATCAAGTATGTTCCTATAAGTCCACATGTTTACCAAATGGCGTCCAAGCTGCTGCGTCTCTTCGTTGTGTATCAACTGACTTATATTTCATGTATTTCCTCTGATGATGTGATTATTACACGAAAGTGTACCTGGGAACTTATATACATATTCGCCATTTCCCGCGTTAGCGATGTAGCGTTAAAAATAGAGGACTGAGCCTTAGAGGGTATATCCTCACTTGGCCCCCTTCTCTGTTCCTTGAAAAAAAGGAAAAGGAAGAGTAGGCTTTCCATCCCCCCGCTCTCTCTCTCTCTTTTTTAGTTGCCATTCCTTATGCCTTGGAGTATTGGAACACATCTATATATGTCTTTCCTGACAACGTTGAACTAGCTCTTTTTTTTAGGCAAGTTTTCCTTCCATTTCCTCCTAGATTCTAGAAAGAATGCAATCCTCTCATTTTTCCCTCATTAACCCTCTTCGTATTTCAGTTAAGGCTCGGTCTCAATGCTGACTTGTTCTTGATTACGAACGTAATATATATATATATATATATATATATATATATATATATATATAACCCTGGGGATAGGGGAGAAAGAATACTTCCCACGTATTCCCTGCGTGTCGTAGGCGACTAAAAGGGAAGGGAGCGGGGGGGCTGGAAATCCTCCCCTCTCATTTTTTTTTTTTTTTTTTTAATTTTCCAAAAGAAGGAACAGAGAAGGGGGCCATGTGAGGATATTCCCTCTAAGGCTCAGTCCTCAGTTCTTAACGCTACCTTGCTAACACGGGAAATGGCGAATAGTATGAAAGAAAAAAAGATAATATATATATATATATATATATATATATATATATATATATATATATATATATATATATATATATATATATATATACACTCTCCAGACTCCACCTGCTTGTGGTCATGGTACGATTGAAAAGTCATCGACGAGACTGTATGTATCATCGTTAGTGGACGAAAGGGATTACGGGTTCGTGGAGAAGCTTTTCGCTCTGGAGTCCATAATTATTCACCCGTTTCTGATTGGAGCGCAGCCTTGAAGCTGCAAGGAGCCCTTTAGAAAGTGTCCTGCGGTTATATAACTTTTTTTTTTATATTTCGGTATTTTCTGTTTCTATTTTCATGTTTATCTGAATTTTATTTACTTTTTTTTTAAGTTAACTTTGCTTGAAAGTCGAGAAGTATGAGACAGCGATATATTCTGTACATCTTCAGTGCTTTTAGATGAAAGGAAAAAAACTGAAGGGCAGCATCGTAAAGGATTTGATTTTATGTCGTTAATTTTCAGTAATGTTTCATTATCCGACGAAATGTTCACTGGTCGTAAATATTTACGTATGTAATGGTTAGTCTTCTAGGATCTGTTAAGTCTCCTCTCCTCATTTCTCAGTGAATTTCCCGTTACGTTAAATGATTCCGAGTGAAATGATTACCTGGTGTTTGTAACATTATGTAATCCCGAGTCTGACATTAATATAATAAAAGACCAAAGAGAAATGACGTCTGTCACGTTCGCATGGATTTCTTTTTGATCCCTGATATCTATCGCGATATTTCGAAAAGCATGCGGGAATATAGTGTAGCCGCGATTTATGAGTGTCGCCTTCCGTGAAACGAATTTCTGGTTTCTTTTGTTAATTCTATTTTTGTTGGGGTTTTTGTAATCTTTTCACGAGATCTGGCTGTGACACTGGGGGTTGAAGGCGTTAGATATTTACTGTGTGCTTGGGTGGAAGTTTGGAGAGAACAGTATTGTCCGAGAGTCGAAGTGCAATTATACCTTACCTTGCCGCACGGTTTCGAAGCCTATCCTATCCCCCCACAGCTCTGTCTGCGACTTAGCTCTACGGCGGTTTCGGAGGTGTTCTACCCTTACAGTAGTACCCTTGTAGCTCAGCCTGGGACCTCGCCTCACCTTGCTTTAAGTATACACCATTCGATGGTTGAGTAAGTCTTGTTACCACCCACAGCTCGGGCCCGCGAGCAAGGTGGTCGCCGCGTTGTTGACCTTGTGTGCTCCGTCAGGTTGTTGGAGGCCGTGGTCTGCAGGCTTAAGTAACCACCACATCCCAGCCAAGAGGCTGGTGCGGTACACTTTGTAAATCTCTTACTGTAAATCTCCACACCGAACGTAGAGATGGAGATGTGGTTTGGCGTCACACGTCACAGCACCTCCGGTGGGATGTCTGTAAGAGTTAGTTGAAAGGAAAACGAAGTTAATCAGCTGAAATGGAATACGAGGGAAGTTTGGATACAATAGCTGAAGCGGAGCTGCCGAGGAGTAGCTGCAGGTTGAGGAGATTTATTCCAGCTGAGTGAAAGTCCGATGTAGTTCGAGCCTGAGTAACCATTGGTGTGGTAGTTGAAAATACAGACTTATCGAAAGACGAAATGTTGGCTGGCCTGCTGATGCCTGACGCCGTCTTAGGAGGCCATGTCTTACCCCCCTACAGCACGGGATAAATCCAAGCGACTGAAACTGTGATGTCCTGCGTGTAGTGTGTTGATTGCATCGATATCAGTCTAGCAGTATATTAGGATAGGGGCTTTGTCAGTATTTTTTATTTTTTTTTCTAAGGGGGGGACTGCTTTTCGTCATTTCTTGTGGAATGGCAGAGTTCAAACTGATTTTCCAAAGGATGTTTTGTATTTCTCTGTGAAGACAAGGATAGGTCCTAGAGTTTAGTCCTGGAAGGCCAGTATAATGTGAGGAATGTTTTCAGTGGCTCTTTCCAAGTTCCGCGCGCGGTGTGGTGATAGGTGCGTAACACAGGAGGAGGAATGCTGTTTAGGAAGAAGTCGTTTGGGTCGTTTATCTTTAGGGTGAGTTTTGGCTCACTGAACATTGATTAGTTTTCCGTGTATGTGCCCACTTCTCTCTTTAGTAGGTTAATGGAACTTATATGCCCCTGATTCGTGTTTTCTATGCGCTTAACGGTACCTCACTATCATTATAATTATTATTATTATTAGTATTAGTATTAGTATTATTATTATTATTCATTAGTAGCTCTGTTATGTAGCGTATTTTGAAATCTCAAATAATTTTTGTGTGTGTGTGTTTGTAATGTGTCCTTCACGTCATGTGGCAGGTTTACATTTCTTTGGTGGAACCTTTTTCAGAAGGCCTGCAACTCGTTTTCACCCCTGACAGAGGGCGTGCCTTGTTCTAGTCAGGTGTTAGTGTACTTTTTTTTGCTAACTGGTATCTGGTTCAGGTAGGGAGTGCTTGTGCCCTTATAGATTTCACACGCTCCGCTGGTGTTTTGTGATTCAGAAGGTATTCCCTTTGTGTTACAGATATGTCATTGTTTACTTTCATGTTATCCGTTCACAATTAAAACTGAAAGCGCTGAATTCACCTGCATGTTTGTTTTGCCTTGACGGCTTAGCATCTGTAGTTGTTTGTACGTACGGTACTTCGATTAAGTTGCTATCCGAGTGGAGTGTATTTGAATTGGTGGCGTCATCAGTTAGTTTTTGCGCAGAATTTTTGGTTAGAGGTTTTTAAGTGCATATAGTTTCCTCTTCGGTAGCTGTTCCTCCTAACTGCTAGCGGTGGGATTTTCGGGGACACCCGCAGCCTAGCGATGCCCACCATATGTGTGGAAGACTGAAGTTCCCCGGTAAATGTACTAGCTGTTCCTGCTAACTGCTAGCGGTGGGATTTTCGGGTACACCCCCAGCCTAGCGATGCCCACCATATGTGTGGAAGACTGAAGTTCCCCGGTAAATGTACAGATATTTGGGACAGGGTAACCAGGGTTGTCGGGGCAGGATTCTACATTAGTCCTTCGTTCTATAATCTTGTGGATTTGGTGGTTTGCCGAGTTAGTGCAAGAAATGTGATGTAGGTTGACGAACACCTGCGGAGCCATGATTGATTCCTTCTGTCGTCATTTCTCATTACGTTTTTTCCTCCCATGATGGTCGTTCACTGGGGCATGTGTTGGCCGTGCCGTGTCGGTCACTGTATATATATATATATATATATATATATATATATATATATATATATATATATATATATATATAAAGATTTGACAACTATTACATCATTTCAGGAACTTAGAAGCCCACTTGTTATAGGCGAATCTGTATTGCACAGCCTAGCTCCACTAGGCCTCCCAATTCTGTCACATCTGTATGAGTTGTAATTGGGAATCAGAACCTGACTGTGCAAGTGATCTTTAATGTGAGTTTAAGTGAAGGCTGCAAATATTGCATAGGTGGGGTCAGTACATCTCTTAAGAAAAGGAATTTTGTTTGTTTTGTTTGGATTAGGCTCATGTTTGTTGGGCTTTATTTACTTGAATGGCTTTCCGGTAACTTGTCGCACCTGGTACCGGGTAGTGCTGTAAACACGTCCTTCAGCTCCTTCAGTCACTTTGTGCTGGGTGAGTCAGGGTCATATTTCTTCCGTTGGCAGTTGCCCTTTGTCTTCCTGTGGTCCAGCTTCTGAGTTTTAGAGATATCTCTCAGTATCAGCTTGGCCTCTCCTATGTTGATTGCGGAGAAGTGCCTCAGGGTCGTCTCGTTTCGAATTATCCTGGCTTTATGGTGACCTTGGCCTTGCCGATGTAGGCAACATCTTTCCATCTGCGATAATTTGCACATTTGTGGGTGGTAGAGGCTACACCGTGTCTTCCTAGAAGCGGTATTTATCCTCCTTAAGCACGCAGAAGAACATTTTTGGGTGCTGGTAACTACTCATAGCCTAGCAATGATACACACTAGTCATGCTTAAGATACGTAAGTATCTTCGCGCTACTATCCACAGATTTAGGTATTTAGATAATTTTCTTACTGTTTATCTTCAGTCACCTCCTTAGTTCGACTTTGTGTCTAAGTCTACCATAAGGTTGGACTCGCGCTTAAAGCAGTTGTCAGTCATATTCCTTTGTCTTTTTTATTTCTTCTTTCCTAATATTTTCGTTGGAGGCTACAGTCGCGGACAGAAGTCTACATCAAGGCCGGGCCTTAACTGAAATATATAAAAAATTATGAAAGGGAAACAGAAGAGACAAGGGAAAGTATTTACGAATTTTGGAGGAACCGATAGACCTGTCGCGTGTGTTAAGTACTTTATTTTCATTACTTTATCAACATAGCAGAAGAGAAGTAAAGGTTGTTGTTCCTCTGTTATGTTCAGTCTGCTTCGCTCTCTGCCTTGATATGCCAGTTGTCTCCCTTCGTTCCTCTCTTTACCCTCCTACTCCTCCTTCCTCACTCTCTCTCTCTCCTGCTTATCTTTTGGGGTGATGGCAAGAGGGTGTGTAGAAGGGGATAGATTGTGTTACCGTCACTGTATATCTCCTCCAATACGGTTTCCCAAAGTAAAAAGCGTGTTAATCATAGGGAAACATTTCATCATACTTAAGTTTTGAAATAGGTTTCAATGGTTTTGTTGAGTGTGTTGGTGGTGGGGGCAGTCTCCCGATTTATTCCAGCTCTTCGTATTTTCTTTTCATCATTTCTCCTTTTTTCTCTCTTAAGTGCCATGTTTAACAAAGTTTAGGGCTTGAAAGGCGCAATAATTATGAGCACTTCCTTTTCCCCTTTTAAACTCCAGGTGTAGGAAAGGTGGATAGAAATGCAACTGAAAGATGTATACATGGATAGATATATGCATAGATTGATAAAATAGATATATACATAGACAAAGATAGATGTATTCATGAATATATAAAGATATATACATGAATAAAGATAGTTACATAGGTGAATAGATAAAGATAGATAGATAAAGATTAATTAAGATTGGGCCTCGCATGTTGCCTCGCCCGGGAGGACCTACACCTATACTTCCCTTCTCCATGAAAATGCTCTGGATTGCCTGGGTAGGGATGTTTCTCGCTGGTTCTCAAAGTTCGTTGGATTTAAGAATGTTTTTCTCTGTTTTCTCGAGTGTAGTAGTGTGATAAAACGATGCTTTATTCCGGCGTGCCGGACCAGCAGGCCTCTGTTTGTGGATTAAATGTCATGTGACTCGTACGTCGCAAGAGATCCCGGCCTGGAACGGAACAGTCCTGAGGTGTACGTACGCCCGCATACTCTGTACCTCTTTTTCTTTTTATGTACAATTACCTCAGGACTAATTCTAAAGAGCCTTGGTGTTGCTCGGGATCTCTTCCCAGAGGCTCCTGCAGCCCTGGGAGGCTCTGCTTCCAGTAGCAGGGATGTGCAGCCTCTTTTGGAGTGATGATTTCTTTGACTGAACGGTACCCCTAATGGTACAGCCTCGCTGAACGGAACACTCTTCACTCGCGTCGTAACCTCGAGCGGGCCAAGTCCGCTTTAACACCCACTCTGTCGCACGTCGCCACGTATGCTAGTGGGCAACGGATGATGATAGGCTGGAGAGGAAATCGGTGCTCCGATTTCTGCTAGTACGACATCACCGCTTCCTTGGTGAGGGTAAAGGTAGGAAACACACTGCAGGCAGGTCAGTTCACGGAGGCTGGAGCAAATGCTCGAGCCTTCTTCCCTTGGCGTTCCGCCGCCGTCAAGCGGAGGCAAGCGTTCGCTTGTTCTCATGTCTAATGTCAAAGGTCCACAAGTGTCCAATACCCTGCAATAGACGGTTGTATTGCACCGCATTACGCTAGTGCATGGCATATCATTTTGTTGTATTTCATTGTATTTTGATGATAGTGGACATATCACTTGGGGGGAGGGGGGGAAAAAAAAAGAGAAAGGTGTTCTCCGTCGTAGCCTAGCCTCCTTTCATGTCGTTACCCCCAGAAGCTCTGGTTGTTTATGTTCTTTCGCAGTTGTAAGATGTGTAACTCCTTTTGTTCATGCTCAGACTTGGGTATTAGATATTTACCCGAGGCCTCTCTCTCTCTCTCTCTCTCTCTCTCTCTCTCTCTCTCTCTCTCTCTCTCTCTCTCTCTCTCTCTCTCTCTCTCTCTCTAATGATGTAGTGTGCTGGGAGGCAGAGAGAAACTTTAATAAAACAAGAAAGATGTGCGTGAGGGCTACGCGTTAATCCTACTTCTCGGTAAAATCTCATTGAAGTGACTTGGGTAGATACGTCTCTCTCTCTCTCTCTCTCTCTGTATGTATGTATATATATATATATATATATATATATATATATATATATATATATACAATGTGTGTGTTTGTGCTTGTGTGTGTGTGTGTGTGTGTGTGTGTGTGTGTGTGTGTGTGTCGGTAGCGGTGTGGTGCTCGGGTGCGTTCCCATCCATTAAACAAGGCTGGTTTCTTAGTGTTGAGCTTCACCGAATCTCACTGCCTCACCTGCGGTAGCGATTTTTTTTTCCCCCGGACAGTTCGAAGAGATATGTGGCTGGTGGGTCTCGTTGGTTTGCGTTGCACTCGTTGGTATGTGGCTGGTGGTGTCTGTGGGCGATTTCCGTTCCAGTCGTTGATCTTTGGCGAATGCCCCTCGTTGATCTCTCTCACTCGTCGATCTGTGGTTAGTGTATCGTTGATCAGCGTCCCTCTCGTTGCTCTGTGAATGGTATATTTCTTGATCTCTGGCTGGTGTATCCTCAGTTGTTGATTCCAGGCTCGTGTGTCCCTCAAGTTGGTTCCTGGTTGGTGCGACTGTCGTTTAATCCAGGCTAGTGTGACCCCTCTCATTGATCCTTGGGTTTTGTCTCGCTCGTTTTTCCCTGGCTGGCTGGTGTCTCCCTCTCGTTGATCCCTGGCTGGTGTGGCCCTCTCGTTAATCCCTGGCAGGTGTTTCCCTCTCGTTGATCCCTGGCTGGTGGTGCCAGTTGCGTAACCCTTTATTACGATGTATACATAACACCTTGTTGATTATGCATTTTGTTCAGTGCCTTTTAGCCATTTAGTCGTGTGTTATTTCCCTGACGGAGTATTTCCATTAACTTGGCAGTTCGTAGCCAGGTTGGGTAACGGTGTCGACCACTGTTATGCTGGGTAGCTTCAAGACAGCAACGGAAACTCTGAAGGCAACAGCCAGGAATTCATTCCTGTCAACTAGTTTTTGACAAAGCCTTCTTCAGGAGAATGATAGTAGAATCATTGTTCTCCTGAAGAAGACGTTGTCGAAACTGGTTAAGGGAAATCATTTGCCGGCTCTTGCTTTCAGTTTTCTTTGCTGCTAATTACCCAAATGCCGACCAGAACTCCACTGATGGGGGCTATGGTCACTAACACCACTAGATTTTTTTTTTTTTCTATTCTCAGCGCGTAACATCATTATACACTCTTCCTAGTTTGGGGCATCTTAAGTTTGAATTAAATTCTATTGCACATCAGTATGATATGATCCCCGCCTTAATTTGTACACAAAGCATTCTTTTTTCAGTGTGACTTCGATTTCTTTTCATTTTATCCCGTTTAATATTTGCTCAGATGGTATCGGGAGCTCATTCTATTTATCTGACCAGTGTAACCTCAAATTATCTAAATTACATGTTGTAAAAAGTTTCACTCTACCATATTTAGTTGCTGGTAATGAACCAGTTATTACGTCTTGAAACATTTCCTCGATTCTGCATTAAAAGCTGAATTGCTCGGTAAAGATTCCGTTATAACGACTGAGGTGAATTAATCGAATGATTTAGTGGCAGAACCAGCTGGTATATATGTGTATATATAGGGGAGAAAGAATACTTCCCACGTATTCCCTGCGTGTCGTAGAAGGCAACTAAAAGGGGAGGGAGCGGTGGGGCTGGAAATCCTCCCCTCCCGTTTTTAATTTTCCAAACAGAGAAGGGGGCCAAGTGAGGATTTCCCTCAAAGGTTCAGTCCTCTGTTCTTAACGCTACCTCGCTGGTGCGGGAAATGGCGAATAGAAATATATATATATATATATATATATATATGTATGCTAGATCTGTGTTTGACAAATAATGTAGAATTAATCTGTATCATGACCATCACTGATACACTGTTCTGATCACAACCCGACAGAAGTATAACCAAGTACGTTTGTTAAACCCTCAGGATAAACACACGCCACCACAGATATCAGTTTAACAATTCCAGGCTTGATAGTAAACTGGCAAGATTAGAAGTAATCATTGGGATGCCTGCCACACAAAAGGGAAACCCGTCTGAACGTCCAAGCACACCGGGGAAGAGTCCGTTTAAACGGATTACCACAGAGGTACACACCAGAGATGCAGCGGAGACGTGAACTGGTAAGACAATGAGCCAGAGGTCGAGACTGGGAGGAGGAAGATGGAGAAACGACTTGGCGGCACTGCAGAGAACCACAGCCCCCGCCCTTCAAAGGATAGGAGACCTATCAAATGAACCAGGGGAACGAGACCATCAACTCAGAAACTCATACCAGGCCCAGGAAATAGAAGAGTCATGAGGGTGATAGATGAGAGTGCGGGGTACCTATATCCATAAGCAGAATGCAAGTCGAAGACCTTGAGTTCAAGTTACCTCACTCACAACAGGAGGTGTGGCATGTATACACATGAGAGCCAGGAGTTGAGGGAGTTACTAAAAAGAAAACAGTAAGATTCAGTTTAGACCATGAGTTCAAGTTACCTCAATCACAACAGGAGGTGTGGCATGTATACAGATGAGAGGCAGGAGTCGAGGGAGATACTACATAAAAGAAAACAGATTCAGTTTTCATTGAGCCTTAAAAAAAATTACCTTCAAGATTAACTAACCCAAAATGCTTTTCACTAAATTGTAATGTCAGTGTATTACATACAGCAGACCTCACAACGCCAGCAAGAACATTTAAGAACTATAGTCCAGGACCAAACTCCTGGAAATGTTTCCTTTACGAATAAGTGCAAAATCCCTCTTGCATGAAGACTAGATACACTCTGGACACAAAATTTGGGCTCTAGCACCATCGATGAGGGTTTGAAACATGACACACATCGCCCCACTCCAACAAGGGTGGTGGTGGCAAAGCAAATCCCGAATATGCACTGACCAGTCGTCTTTACATGGCTTATCGTCCGACTTTTCAGGGGTCCTGTGTTGCAAATTAACTATAGTATAATGGAATGAAATAAATCTGCATAACCCAAGATAACTTGCTTTTAGAGTGGCAAGACCATATCTCTCTCACTCGCATGACCACTACGATAACGTTGAAAAGGTACAGCAAAACAAACAGGAAGCTGTTGATATATATATATATATATATATATATATATATATATATATATATATATATATATATATATATATATATATATACGCGAATATTTTGCATATGAACACGCACTTTCATAGAACGCGTGATACCCTCTTACAGCCAGGATTCGAACTCAGGACCTTTTGCTTGGTATTCGGGAACGCTAACTAACTGTTAGGGTGCGATCGCCCCGAGTACCACGCAGAAGGTTCTGGGTTCGAATTCTGGCTGTTGGAGGGATATTAGGTGTTCTATGAATACTGGACAGACATAGACACTGTTAAATCACAGTTGCCTGATGTGAAACACTAGGTGTGTTTCTCGGCCCCAAAGCTAATCCAGAGGGAGTGCTCTCCGTGGTGTGGCTGTACCCCTCTCGTTGATCCCTGGCTTGTGTATCCCGCTCATTGGTCAACGGGTGGTGAAACTCATTGATCCCTGGCTGGTGCGTCCGATTCGTTGATCCCTGACTGGTGCATCCGACTCGCTGATATGTAGTTGGCGTGTCCCACTCGTTGATCTGTGGGTGTTGTCGCTCCGTGGTGGAGAGCGGGCGTGTCAACCAGTGCTCCTGCATGTAATCCATGTTAACACCGCACTGGTGCTCGGCTCCTCCTCCGCTTCTGTGTGTAACAGGTCTGGCCTGAGGCCTTATACTGCCACGCTCACCTTCTTGATTATCCCGCTTGATTATCCGCCATTACGGTATCCTGTCATGAGATGCACGGCTGTGTAACTTGTTAATTAATTCTGCAGTTACGATGGCGTGGGTCGTGCTAGCGCTAACCATTTCCCTTCCGGCGTAGTGTGTGTGATAGGGAACACCTGTGCCACAAATAGGTGAAAGTCCAAAAGGATACACGTGAAGTACAAGTAAGAAAATGCTAGCAGTTGACTCACAGCTTTCGGGAAGAGAAAAACCAAGATACTGCAGTTCCTCGCTGACGAACATGTTCTGGTTACGAACATGAGAAAAAGTTACGGAAGTTAAAACTTGTACGTTGCTTGATAACAAGTCACGTGAGGCTTTGTTCAAACACGAACATCATTTACCAGTCGCAGGGCCGGGAAGGCCTTGTTCAGTGCCCACCTGACACGAAACGTTACCAATCCCATCATGATCCCGAGGAACTTCGAAGCTGTACGAGACTACTTCCCAGGGCACATCGAGGAGGATACACTGCGGCTTCAGCCCTGGGCCACAGCTACTTACATATTCAGATTCCCGAAATGAAACACACTAAATCCTGTTTGACTTGGCAGGTACGCCTGCAAAAGCCTGCCAGCAGGGACTGAAAGAATGCCAGGCGCATATTAAATGCTCTCTCAGATTGAGCTTGTGTAAGCTCGTTCTCCGACCGACATGTTGCAGGTGTGTCACGGAGTCGACGAGCACTTCACAAAAGACTGTCCTCAACTCCGGAAATCATAGGATCTGCTCGCTCTGGGGTGAACCCGGCCACGGATGGGAGGATTGGAGAACCAGCAACCGCAAATACGTAGATTGCAGTGAAGCACATCCAGCCACCGCCGTGGGATTGTAAGATGAGAAAATCAGCTTTGGAGAACAAACCAGGAAAAGTTTAGTCGCTCACACGGCTCACGCCAACGTATCTCGCAAGCAGACGGTGAAAAGCCCAGTGCAGGAAGTCTCTCTACAGAAACACCAGAAATGCTGATGCAGATATCCACCTTAATGGTCGTACGCCTCGATGAAGCTGAGGATCACCACAGGGTCGTGTCACCGCAGTCGAACTGACTCGGTGAAACTGTATAAATGTACCGGGAGTCACGCCAGAACTTAATAGACTGGATGACACGCCGCACACGATTAGCCCAAAGCTCTCTGGATTCAACGTTTGAACAGTCAGTAGATCCTCGTACACCAGGCGAGTGAGGACTGACATCTTACACCGACCACAACCCCGCAGAGGACTTCTCACACCCTCACGGCCCCTCACCGCGGCCCTTGGAGATAGCAGGCACACTAATCTCTCTCCTCAGCCTCAAGGCATCTTAGCCATTGCTCATTCACCATCAGATATGAATACTTACCATGACGATTATGAGGACAGCTCGAACATCTGGGTTGGTTTTAGCACTGCATCCGTACTTGACAAGAGTCGAAAGTTGTTCGACTGATAGCTCTCTAAGGCTCACTTCCAAACTTGACCCACTTGCCCTCCGCAGCCATGCTGGTTCATTTCCCCCTCTTAGGTAGGTATTACTTGGTTCCCGAGAGGTGGCTACTTGTGTGCCCCCACTCAAGGCCACGCAATACTCGGCGAGCTGCTTTGTCATATGAGTACTGGTTGGTCTTTGGCAACTCAAGGGTGGGCCCTTTCGATGGCTATTTCTTTCCCTACACCTCGAAACTGTGGAACTCTTTACCTTTTCATGTCTTTCCCAATAAGTGTGATCTGGCACTTTTTAAAAGACAGACTTTTCACTTTCTCCAAGATACGTAAATGCTTTCCGTTTTCTTCTCTTTTCCCGTCTCATTAACCTGTCCATATTTCAATTAAGGCCCGGCCTTGATGTGAACTTTTGACCGTGACTGGAGCCTCCAATGTATATAGGGGATAGGGGAGTACTTCCCACGTATTCCCTGCGTGTCGTAGAAGGCGACTAAAAGGGGAGGGAGCTGGGGGGCCAGAAATCCTACCGTCTCTTTTTTTTTTTTTTTTTTAATATTCCAAAAGAAGGAACAGAGAAGGGGGCCAGGTGAGGATATTCCCTCAAAGGCCCAGTCCTCTGTTCTTAACGCTAACGCGGGAAATGGCGAATAGTATGAAAGAAAAGATATATATATATATATCTATATATATATATATATATATATATATATATATATATATATATATATATATATATATATATATTATCCCTGGGGATAGGGGAGAAAGAATACTTCCCACGTATTCCCTGCGTGTCGTAGAAGGCGACTAAAAGGGAAGGGAGCGGGGGGCTGGATATCCTCCCCTCTGGGTTTGTTTTAATTCTCCAAAAGAAGGAACAGAGAAGGGGGCCAGGTGAGGATATTCCCTCAAAGGCCCAGTCCTCTGTTCTTAACGCTACCTCGCTGTTGCGGGAAATGGCGAATAGTATGAATAAAAATATATATATATATATATATATATATATATATATATATATATATATATATATATATATATGTATATATATATATATTTTTTTTTGTTTTTTTTATTATTACACTTTGTCGCTGTCTCCCGCGTTTGCGAGGTAGCGCAAGGAAAACAGACGAAAGAAATGGCCCAACCCCCCCCATACACATGTATATACATACGTCCACACACGCAAATATACATACCTACACAGCTTTCCATATATATATATATATATATATATATATATATATATATATATATATATATATATATAACCATGCTGAATAAACCTTTACAAACAGTCGTCTCACAGTTGGCTGTGATGATTCCGCCTTGATCCTGCCTAGCATTGCACCACTGAATGGCTAAGGAAACAGAAAGGCAGACAGAGGGAATGTTCCTTCAGTCTACCTCAGCGAGGAGAGTTGTGCAATATGATGTGGTAACACTAGATGAGCAGGCGCTGTGTACCCAAAAAAAAAATTCATATATGTTCGAGCAACTAGACTGTCATTCTCCTGAATAGCCATGGTCATCTAAGACCATGAAAACTCCCTCCAAACTACCACCATACCTTCCAGCACAGTCTTAGCAGCCAGCTTCATGCAGGGGCGTTTGGCTTAACCTGTGAGAAAACGGCCAACATGTCTTAAAATATTTCGTGACTTTCAGTGCTCTTACACCTTCTCAGGAAACATTAATGACCTCACCGGTGCCCGTCAGCCTAGCCACAACATTACATACCACCACGACAGGGTGGGGGGAGGGAGGGAGACTCGTGTACCCAGATGATACGGACGCCCGAATGTACCTGCATGTTGGGTGACTGTAATGCTAAACACGCAGGCCTCCAGCACTCCTCCCCCACAAAGAAACATCACAGCCAGACGTATAATGACACGGGTGAAATTGTATCACCTGGGTCCAGACCTCACAGACTTTATGGGCTCGCCATAGTATCCACATAATACATGGCGGCCCCCCTGACTAGAAGTGGTCACGCTCACTCGTTATTTGTTGTATCATTGGCACCAGTCCTCATCCTTGGAACAGAGCGGAAAGCAGCCCATAAAGCCAAATGGAACCTGTATGTACCATAATCATCCCAGTACAGACCTTGAGGGAAAGAGTTATTTCAGAAGTAAATCAGGCATTATTCACGTGGTATGAAAATAGTGAAAGCTGAGTCGCCAGGTGCCGGTTAGTATTATACACCCCCACACACTGGAAGTGATGGAAATCATATACAGCTTCCCTGACACATTAGCCCACGCCCATCCCAGCCCTACGGTTGGACAAATGCCCCATACCAGCATTGTGTATGTAGATCTCCAGCAGACAGTCACGGAGAGGGGGAGAGGAAAAACACAACAAGCGCTGACGAAACACGATCAGCGCCTTGGCAGAAAAATACACAAAGAACCAAAGCCATTGTGGTAAGGCGTTGGACGGCTGCAGGGGAAAACCCCCCCCAGGCGGTATCAAGATACCTGACAGTCAACAATAACACAGTTGATGAGGACCAAGGTATGGGTGGCGTGCGAAATTTTTACACACAGGAAAGTCTGTATTTGGAGTCGAGCCTGAAGCAAATGGGACTTTGTAATGTAGCCTCACGGAATAGAAGTTGTTGACCGAGTAATGACCAAGTGGTGTATTGTTGTTTGAATTCCTTTTGTGCCGCTTCACTAAGAGCAGGTGAAGAACCGTTTCATTACCGGACATTATGACTCCGTTCGTTTGTACCCTT